>NC_083762.1:27817998-28157998 GCF_963514075.1 Conger conger
CTTACTAAAACAATTCCACCAGGCATGTTTATAATAATGATAATAATAAGAGACACAGAAAATTAGAGTTATCGTGTTAGTTTGGGACAAACACTGCACAGTTGGATCAAGTTGCAAGGAGAAACCAAACAGGACAGAAACACCATATTAAAACTAAAGCACATCTTGTAACATCTGCTAGCAGAACAGCATAATTAGAATTACACATGTTTTACCATTCTTGTTAAAAGAAATCACTTCAATTACACGCAGTAATTATATCAGCTTCCAGTTATGAAAAGCCTGATAATCTGCCTCCTGTTTAAATTCAATGCAGATTTTTTACAATATAATTAGTGAATGTGTATGGTGATGTTCTGCAACGAACATTTATGTCAGGCGTACTACAGATTTAATTTACAATGGGAAAAAAATCCCTAATGGTAGCTCTGGCCCTCATCATCTTACCATGGATATCAGCAATATCTGTTTGTTGAAGACAATGTGAATAATATTTGGAGCACTAATTTAGGCTTACCGGACTAGAGGAGAGCAGGTTAAAAGTAGAGCAGAAAGAACAGAGAAGAGAGATAGAAAGGGCACAGGTGTACTTTGAGAGAGAGGAGATGGTGGGGAAAGATGACAGAGGCAGGGTAGTGACCAGGAAAGGGAGAATGAGAGGGATGCTTTGCAAGGAGCAGGTAGAAGCGAGACCAGGACGAGGAGAAGAGAGAGTTTCAGCATTACAACTACAAGAGGACTACACAGTACAGTATGTCCCACAGTCATTTTCAGTAAACCCTCCTACCCTCCTCATTGCTATCTCTCTCCCTGTCCTATGAAGACTGACAGCTGCTGTCCTTTTCCCATTGCCCAAAGCTGGCCAGCTGGAGAGAAGACCCTGAGCCCCACAGCCATAGGGATTTACAGAGAACACTCCTGCTGCCCACGTCTCCCATCCCGGAGACAGACCACAGCAGTGTAAGCAGACCTCAGATGTGGCTGGCAGTCAGAAATGATGAACACACAGGTGCCTCTGTGTGTCACTATGGGGCATAAAGCTCAGTATGGCTGGGGAGTGATCGCTCATACTTATGCATCAGCTTCTTTCAGAACTGGAGGGGAAGAGCAAGTGTGTTCCAGTCACTGGAATGTTTGAGATCTGCCTGTGACAACTGGATTTGTGTGCGGGAAGGAAGCAGGACAATCCAAAGACCACGCCTATTGGTTACGTAGGCACACACATCTGGAAAGCCTTACGAATCAGTCCAGGAGTTAAGAGTGTCCTTCTTTCCACAGCCACCAACAGAGAGCTGAGCTGTTTGTTTCTGTTTGATTTTCTCTCCCAAACCTTTTCCGTATCACTCTGTGTCCAGCTCTTCATTCCTCCCAGCGGTGTGTCACAGCATGTGAGAGTGCCATTCCAAGTGTCCTTGTCCTATTTTCCTAGTGTTACCATTTTACATAATTTGAGCATTTATCTTAGAAAACTTTCACCAGAAGAGGCTGGGTATGAGCAGTATTTCTTAGCATTAGCAGCATTTCCTCAAACTGAAGCCCTCAGCCTTTCAATAATGAATAAATGAATGAATAAATAAATAAATAAGTAAATAAGTAAATAAGTAAATAAGTAAATAAATAAATAAATAAATAAATAAATAAATAAATAAATAAATAAATAAATTAATTAATTAATTAATTAATAAATAAATGACACCAAACAATGGAGATGCTGGCACTCAAAATGCAACTGGTAAATCTCAATAATGTTTATGGTTGTGGAGTAGACACGGTTAAATTACAGGGTAGATTTCTTTTTAGATTTGGTTTAATGAAGCAGATGTCACTGGCATGACATTTGAGCCATGGTCCCAAAAAGATGAAATTGCACTCTGCAGTCCACACTGGCATTTTGCATTGCAAATAAGGCTGAACAATATCAAAATATGATAATATGTATGGCAATGAATAGCATTACAAACATTAACACTTACCATATCCTTTTTAATGTTCAATAGGCCTAGTAAAATAGATCACAGGAATTAAGATATGTACTATACTAACTGGGTACAAAAAATGAATTGACATGTATTTTAATGCATTTTAAAATATTTTCAACATTACTGTATTGAACTGCCTGGACTATTTCCTTAGAGCCAAATAATACTGCTGTTACAACATTATTTCCTGTAATGTACATAAGAAAATAAGTAATCTGCTGTAACTCACAATTTGACTTGCCACAAAGCTATCTGTAATTAATCTTAACTCAAAAACATCTTTTCCACAGAATCATTTGGAACAAAGATTCAAGAGAAGGATGAGAGAAGCAATTACATTACATTAATGGCATTTGGCAGACGCTCTTATTCAGAGCGATGTACAGTTGATTAGATTAAACAGGAGACAATCCTTCCCTGGAGCAATGCAGAGTTAAGGGCCTTGCTCAAAGTTGTGCAGATCTTATTGTGGCTACACCGGGGATCAAACCAGCGACCTTGCAGGTCCCAGTCACGCACCTTAACCACTACGCTACAAGCCGCCCGGTAACTCAATCAAAACTACAGGGATTCATAGCACCAGCTTGTATAAGCTTAAATCTAGGGATGTTTTATAACACGTAACATGCTTAACAGTTGCTAATTGAGGCATAATGCACCTATTCCATGTAGCCTAAACATGTTACACTGTGCAAAATAGTACTTGACTAGTATTAATATTAGTCAACTATCCATTTGATCAATTAGTCAGGTCAGATCTTCTAGAATTTCTAACCATTCATGTGATGAAATATCAAATATGCATGTAGAATACCAAAAAATAAACACTTACTTAATAAACTGTTGCAAATGCCTACCTGAAGTTTCATGCAACAAGCATCTCTGCAGCCGCAAAAGTGGGAAATATTCCATGTACAAGACATTCCATATGATTTTTCTATCTAACTATTGCATATGTGTTTGTGTAAGGTTTGTCTGTTGGGTCATATAGTGTTTGCAAATATAAGGCGTAGTAGGGAAACCTGGAAATAGCAAGCCTCCTACACTAAGTATATGTTCCTTTGAAGTGCTGGCAGCTTGATTCACGGCTTCATACATTTCAAATAGATAAAACTTCTGGGAAAATTTAGAAGACTAGTAAAGGCATCTTTTATCATCATCAGTGCCACAGAAAAATTATCTGTAAGTTTTGTATATTCACAAATTAGATTGATGTTATAGTACATTTCAATTGACAAGATTGAGTGCATCCTGCCCAAACCTTTTTAGAGGTAGAAAAACATGTACTAGATTTGCCTGAAAACATTTTTAACTTGAGGACAGGAGGTGATGAATGGTATGTTGTTGAACTTTACATAAAGCAATGTGTTGATTGAACATAGATTTTTTATATATATATATATATATATATATATATATATATATATATATATATATATATATATATAACAAACAGAAGTTGATGAATATGATAAAGGTAACAATCATTGCAGACATGCTTACCTGAATTTACTGCGACGTGATTCTATTCTTGATATCTCAGGTGGTTCCATGGAATCAAAATGCAGAAGGTTAAGGAGTCATTAAAACCAAACATTTTAAATGTAATATCCCCACAGAAATAGCTTCACAATTATGTGCGGTGAAAGGACTCTATCTCATTTGCTTATGACATAATATTTCATCATACTCTCCTAGCTAGCTACATAATTAATCTCTATGATAGCCTTAAGTATTTTATAGAACACAACAAGGGTAATCCCAGAGATCAACTATCAACATTCTCCTCACTCCAATAAAGCCAACCCCTTTGACCTCCAATACTGATGATTGCAATCACCTCTTAATCTCTCGTCAATTACAGACCCATTTCAAACCTCCCATAATTTTGATTTTATTGAAAGTTCTGTCTTGTCCAATAATCCCCTCTACCCACTCTATCCTGTCCAGTAATCAATTCAATATGTTTTATTTTAGGCAAAGCATTGTGACTTATTATCATTTAAATAGTATACATTCATATTATTATAATTTGCATACTTTTTAAAATAAATACAGAGAATTCACATTTGTTTTATTTGTGACACATTGCTATGGTCAACTCTGTCTTTTGGAGATTTGTGTTGTACTACTTGAAGATTCAAAATATAAATGTCCTTTTTTATACGTGTGATACTTTTTATATTTTCATTCTAAACTGAGGTCCCTGTTAATCTTTGTACTTTCCTAATGAGGTGAGAGTTCCAATGACACTTGTGAAGGATGTGTTCTTTGTGCAAGAAGAGTTGCAAACAAAAAGGATGCGTTAGTATTACTAAGGTGGAAGCTCTGTCACTGAAGTTCCCTTCATTTAGGTTGGCTGAATACTTGACTTATTACTTGAATATTATTAGCGTATTTTGCTTAGCAGATCGGCTACAATTGTCCAGAGCTCAATTTTAATATTATACATTCGTACAGGTGGGCATTTTACTGAAGCAATTCAAATGAAGAAGCTTGGTCAAGGGTATAACAGCGGTACCCCAACTGAAATTAAAACATGTGAGCTATGAGTTACTGTTCAACACACTTTCATAACCACTACTGTAAGCTTGGGTCATTATTCAAATAACAATGAGAAGCAGTGTTACTATTTAAATATTCACTGCTATTGAAACTGGAGCCAGGGAGGAAGTACGGAGTCTGCGGTCTCATCTCTCCAGTGATGAATGTTCTCTAGGAGAAGTGTGATGAGGGAGATACAAGAAAAGAAGCCACTAGTCTAGGCACCACCTGAGGTGAAATTATGGCTTTCACTTCATGTTTTATTTCCTAACAATGTTCCGAAACTACGATTCGGGAAATCATAGCAGTATAAGTACATCAGAACAATGGCGTTGCCGTGTTATTGGTCCCGGTGCATGCCTATTTGAGAATGAAGTGTCTGTGCTGGAGAAAATGACTGGGCTTCATACCGGCTCTCTCGGAAAGATCAATGAAATCCACTGGGTAATCGGCACATTTCAGAGCAAAAGACTCTCCATCCAGCTGAGGAGATCACTCTCACGGTTCTTTCACAAAATCAGCCCAAGAGATTTGGAGCAGCTGTTTAAAGCAACTGAGACAATAGCCAGTAATTCACAGAGTAATCAACTGTTGTTAAACGGCTTCTGCAGTGCAGGAAATATGCAGTGCAAACGGAAGGCTTGGCACAGTTTTGATATTGAGATATATTTGTCACTTTGTGGAACACTTTGTGTTCTTTGTTTGAGAACAGCTTTCAGATCCAAAAATATATAGATGTGTCATATGTATATACAAAAACTAGATGAGAAATGTCAATGTAGCTCAAGCCTCCGATGACAAGTAGGCAAGGGAGTGCAGGACTGTGATAGCCGTGTCAACATTCTGACAAAATTGGCTTGGCTTGGCAGACAGGTTGGAATATCCTACCCTGATTCTAGGGCTGTGAAACAGTCAGTATCTCTCTACACACCTGCCGATGCCAATGAGGCTCTAAGAACCTGCCGGAGTGACAGCCACAGGGAGTGTCTGAGATGGTGAGAAATGAAGGGGTCTCTTGACAGCCAGCAGACATATGTATACTTTTTGAGGGCAATGTGAAATATGAAAGTGCTGTAAACACTTGCTTAATGCTAAGCTTGATCAGGAAAAGGCTGAGTGTTTAGGAAACAAATATACCTGTTAGGTCCTGACAGCAAGAGTTCAATGATAACAAGTTGATACATTTTTTGGGTTTGTTTGAGTTTGGCAGAGGATTTTTTGTCACACACCACATGACACCCTGGGGAGGGACAGAATAGCTGAACACGGGGAGCCGTGATAATGGCTTTCTGCATCTGCATTTTATTGGAGAAAGTGAGTTCTTAAATACAAACCAACACAACTTTCCACCTTCACAGGATCCTGGTGGAAAAAAGCAATCAATTACATTTTCAAAGACAAAATAAAGCAAAGCAATGCAAAAGCTTTTCAGCTTTCAGCTCGGTTTCTGTGTCCTGTTCTGTCTGCATGCGGATTCTAAATCCCTGACACCTGCTGCGAAAAGAAACACGCATTTAAAGCTTGGGCTGATTAGCTAACACAAGCCAGCTCCCAACTGCCCCAATTTTTACTCCTAGACCCGGCATTGCCATAATCATATCATCAAAACATCTCTTTTTAATTAATGAATTATCAATACGTACAGTACATACATACACACTCAGACCCCATTCGCACTTGGTCCTTTCAACTGACTTGTATCTAGATAGTATCCGGATATGATTTAACCACATTGCATTTACACTTGTCAGATACATCTCCGGCTAGCCAGATTGAAATCTGATTTCTGTTTTGCACGTAAAATGAAAAACCCTGATAACACATGCCTCTCGCAGAGCAAATGTGGTAGCCGCTAGAAAAATAGCAAGTTGGTATGGCATATTTCAGTTTCTTAATGGAAAATGACATTTGGCAGTCTACAACAGGCGACCCCGGTTGCAACGGTAGCAAAAATGATTTATGTAACTACTCTGAAGTTATGAACAGAATTCTGTCAGTATCGCGAGTGAGCATTTAGTTTTGCTCGAACTTCAACAACGCGTGTCCTTGTGAAGTTATGTGTTCCGGTTTGGAGGACAGCTAAGTCGCATGACATTATACTTTAGGAGGAGTTTCGGTTGTCATACTGTATGCGTCTTGGAGAGACGGATGCATTTACTACATTCGTGTAACATTAGTCTCAAATCCGTCTCAAACCACCTCATTAAGTGGTTTGGGCGATCGAATTTGAATCTGAATAGTCTGAATGAAATGGTCAAGAAGTTCAGTTGTTGTTCAGACTAAATGGGGAAGAAATGCTATCTAAGTGACTTTGACTGCTGTTGCCAGATATGGCTGTTTGGGTATCTCCTGGGATTTTCACTCTCGAGATTACAGAGAATGGTGCGAAAAACAAAAACATCCAGTGAGCGGTAGTTCTGTCTGCCAAAATTCCTTAATAATGAGAGAGGTCAGAGGAGAATGGCCAGACTGGTTCAAGCTGACAGGAAGGTGACACAAAAGTGGTATGCAGAAGAGCATCTCTGAACACACAACATGTTGAACCTTGAAGTGGATGGACTACAGCAGCCGAAGACCAGTAAGTAAAAAACAGTAGAAGTAATAAATAGCTAATAGAGTGGTGTCTGAGTGTATATGTATAGAGCACTGCTCCCATGATTGCTGTCCTGTTCTGAAGAGATCCCTGAGAGGGAAGCACGCAGAGCTCATCTGTTTCCCCTGTGGCATCACATGTTTTCTTGCTTTGAGTTCAGCGATAAAACATACATATGTCACACACACACCTACACACACACAGACACACAGGCATGCAGGAATGCAGGCACGCACACCAGCACACACACAAACACACACACACACACACACACACACACACACACACACACACACACACATACTCTGTCCACTTAACAACTAAGGTTTGATGTTTGCTTATTTACTTGCCTTAAGTGATGGGGTCAATGCAGTTTTTCAATTTTCAACACATTCATGATTTTTAAAAAAAATCTTCAGTTCAAACTGCAAAGTAAAAACCAGAACTGATGGCTGAAAAAAAAGTGTTCACTGGCCATGGCACTGAATCCATTTTTTAAATCTAATTTCTATTTAATGTTCACATCAATTTAAAGCACAGCAATGCAAGAAGTGTGAATTGGTAGGGAAAATAATATATTTAACCTGATCATCCTGGCCTGCGCACAGACTCCCATGAGAAATGTAACAGATTCATGTTCTATGTGCATTTTCAGTACACTGTTTAAACGTTTATTTTTCCATATTTTTCTAGAGTTTGACTTTTGAATTCCATCTGAAGTTCACAAAATGGATGCACTGCACACATACACATTCAGTGGCTTGATTTTACTATTAAATCTGACTGATCTGAATGATGGTGGCTTGTTCAGTCATCTTCAGAACCATGGCGCACTCTGCTGGTAGGACTAAATCATTACAAGAATGAAAATGGCATTAGTCATATATTGTAAAGCAGTGGTAACCTGTTCCTGAAGGTCTACTCGAACCCTATCAAAGCACGCCTCATTCAACAGCTAGAGATCTCATTGAGCTGCTAATAAATAGAATCAGGTGTGTCAAATTAGGGTTGAAATGAAAATTTACAGGACAGTAGATCTCCAGGAACAGGGTTGGGTACCACTGCTGTACAGTATATCAAATTCATACACAATTGACCCATTATGTTTCCAGAGTTAATCAAGATTGTGTGTGAATGTGCACTGCATTCATCAACAGCAACATGCTGCTGATACACAAGCCTGTAATACACTGAACAAAGTTTCAGTTTAGCAATGATATTCTAGCAGTTCAGTGGCCTAGTTGTGTTCAGATATAAGTCATTCATTACATTATTGGCATTTTGGCAGACGCTCTTATCCAGAGCGACGTACAGTTGATTAGACTAAGCAGGAGACAATCCTCCCCTGGAGCAATGCTGGGTTAAGGGCCTTGCTCAAGGGTCCAACGGCTGTGCGGATCTTATTGTGGCTACACCGGGATTAGAACCATCGACCTTGTGTGTCCCAGTCATTTACCTTAACCACTACGCTACAGGCCGCCTCATTCATTATCCTAACCCGGTAATCCTGAACAGGGTTGCAGGGGAGCTGGAGCCTATCCCAGCATACATTTGGTGAAAGGCAGGAATACACCCTGGACAGGTCGCCAGTCCATCGCAGGGCACACACACCATTCACTCATACACTCATACCTATGGGCTATTCAGACTCTCCAATCAGCCTAACCTGCATGTCTTTGGACTGTGGGAGGAAACCGGAGTACCCGGAGGAAACCCACGCAGACACGGGGAGAACATGCAAACTCCGCACAGAGAGGCCCCGGCCGATGGGGATTCGAACCCGCCTCAGATATACAGTGGTGTGAAAAAGTGTTTGCCCCCTTCCTGATTTCTTATTTTTTTGCATGTTTGTCACACTTAAATGTTTCAGATCAAACAAATTTAAATATTAGTCAAAGACAACACAAGTAAACACAAAATGCAGTGTTTAAATTAAGGTTTTTATTATTAAGGGAGAAAAAAAATCCAAACCTAAATGGCCCGGTGTGAAAAAGTGATTGCCCCCTAAACCTAATAACTGGTTGGGCCACCCTTAGCAGCAACAACTGCAATCAAGCGTTTGCGATAACTTGCAATGAGTCTCTTACAGCGCTGGAGGAATTTTGGCCCACTCATCTTTGCAGAATTGTTGTAATTTGCAGAATTGTTGGAGGGTTTTCGAGCATGAACCGCCTTTTTAGGGTCATGCCACAGCATCTCAATACATTACATTACATTACATTATTGGCATTTGGCAGACGCTCTTATCCAGAGCGACGTACAACAAAGTGCATACCCATAACCAGGGATAAGTTCGCTGAAAGACCCTAGAGGTAAGTACAATTTCAACTGCTACCTGTACAACAAAGATAAGGACAAGGGCCATTTTTTTTTTTTTTTTTTTTTTTTTTTTTGAACAAACAAACAAACAGAGCAAAAGTCACCAAAGTTAAGTATCCAAACACTGCTTACCTAGCCAACTAAAATACTGATACACAAGTCACAGAGACAACAATTAAGGTTCACAGGGAGGTAGGGAGGGATGGGGAGAGGTGCTGTTTGAAGAGGTGTGTCTTCAGCTTGCGCTTGAAGGTGGGGAGGGATTCTATAGTTCTGACCTCAACGGGGAGTTCGTTCCACCACCGTGGAGCCAGAACAGACAGTAGTCGTGAGCGTGAGGTGGAGGTTCTGAGAGGGGGAGGTGCCAAGCGGCCTGTGGAGGCTGAACGAAGAGGTCTGGCAGGGGTGTAGGGTCTGATGATTTTTTGCAGATAAGCTGGGGAAGACCCTTTAACTGCTTGGAAGGCTAGCACCAATGTTTTGAATTTGATGCGAGCCATGACAGGCAGCCAGTGGAGGGAAGTAAGCAGGGGGGTGACGTGTGAGTATTTGGGAAGGTTGAAGACCAGACGAGCTGCTGCATTCTGGATGAGTTGGAGGGGTCTGATGGCAGACGCTGGGAGGCCAGCCAAGAGGGAATTGCAGTAGTCCAGGCGGGACAGAACCATCGCTTGGACCAGGAGCTGGGTCGAGTAGGGGGTGAGAAAGGGGCGGATTCTCCGTATGTTGTATAGGAAGAACCTGCAAGACCGGGTCACCGCCGCAATGTTCTCGGAAAGGGACAGTCTGCTGTCCATCACCACGCCGAGGTTCCTTGCACTGGGTGACGGCGTGAGTGTGGTATCCCCGAGGGAAATGGAGAGATCCAGATGGGGAGAGGTATTAGCAGGGATGAATATCATTTCAGTTTTACCTGGGTTGAGCTTTAGATGGTGGTTGTCCATCCAGCTCTGGATGTCCCTCAGGCAAGCAGAGATACGGGCTGAAACCTGCGTATCAGACGGCGGGAACGAGACGAAGAGTTGGGTATCGTCCGCATAGCAGTGGTAGGATAGCCCATGTGCAGTGATCACAGGGCCAAGGGAGCGAGTGTAGAGAGAAAAAAGAAGCGGGCCAAGGACTGAGCCCTGGGGAACTCCTGTGGCGAGGGGCCGAGGTGTCGATACCGAACCAGCCCAGGCAACCTGGAAGGAGCGACCAGAGAGGTAGGACTCAATCCAGTCCAGGGCTGTGCCACAGATGCCCGTTGCTGACAGGGCAGACAGGAGGATGGAGTGATCCACAGTGTCGAAGGCAGCAGAGAGATCTAGAAGAATGAGGACAGAGGAGAGGGAGGCTGCTCGTGCGGCATGAAGTGACTCACTGACGGAGAGGAGTGCAGTCTCTGTCGAGTGGCCCGATCTGAAGCCAGACTGATGGGGGTCTAGCAGGTTGTTGTTAGAAAAGAAGGAAGAAAGTTGAGTAGAAGCGGCTCGTTCTATAGTTTTAGAAAGGAAAGGAAGAAGAGATACCGGGCGGTAGTTCTGGATGATGGAGGGGTCCAGGGTAGGCTTTTTTAGCAGCGGAGTGATGTGGGCCCTCTTGGAGGATGCCGGAAAACAGCCGGAAGACAGGGAGGAGTTGACAAGGGAGGTGACAAATGGGAGAATGTCAGGTGTGATAGTTTGGAGAAGAGAAGAGGGGATAGGGTCAAGGGCACAGGTTGTAGGGCGGTGGCAGAGCAGGAGTTGAGAAACATCAGAGTCTGTAAGGGGGGAGAAAGTGGAAAAGGAAGGGATGGGCCTAGAGGGGGGGAAGGGCACAGTGAGGGGGGCGGCGGTTGTAAAGGATCTGCGGATGACTGCGACCTTCTCATCGAAGAAATCAGCAAAGTCATCAGCAGCGAAGGAGGACTGAGGAGGAGGAGGCGGTGCGTTGAGGAGAGAGGAGAAAATGGAGAACAGTTTCCGGGGGTTAGAAGCAGAGTTCTGAATTTGCGTTTGATAGTATTTTGCTTTGGCGGCAGTGACATCGGAAGAGAATGCCGCCAGGAGAGACTGGTAAGTCATGAGGTCGGAAGCGTCTCTGGATTTCCCCCACTTCCTCTCAGCTGCGCGGAGGCTGGCCCTGGAGGTACGGAGGGTGTCAGATATCCAAGGACTGGGAGGGGATGTGCGAGGTGGCTTTGAGACAGGGGGACAGAGAGAGTCAAAGGCGGAGGAGAGAGATGAAAGGAGGGTGGCAGATGCAGAGTCAGCGGGGAGTTTGGAGAAGGATTCGAGAGGGGGGAGTGAGGCGGTGACGGTGCTGGCAAAGGAAGAGGGTGAGAGGGAGCGGAGGTTACGGCGGGCTGAGGAAGTGTGGGAGGGAGGAGGGAGAGGAGGATGGGGAGGAAGAGGGAGGGAGAATGAGATGAAGTGGTGATCAGATGTATGCAGAGGGGTAACCGTGAAATTGGAGCATGAGCAGTTCCTTACAAAGACAAGGTCTAGGACATTGCCCGCCTTGTGGGTCGGAGGAGAGTGTTGCAGGGAGAGGCCGAAGGAGTGGATTAGCGGTAGGAAGGCAGCAGACTGGGAGGCTTCTAGGTGGATGTTGACGTCTCCAAGGAGAATCAGTGGGGTGCCATCCTCAGGGAAGGAGCTGAGAAGGGTGTCTAGCTCATCAAGGAAGTTTCCCAGGGGCCCTGGAGGACGGTAGCTAACTGCAATGAAAAGGTTAGTAGGGTAGGATACTGCAACAGAATGGAATTCAAAAGTGGATATGGACAGGTCAGAGAGGGGGAGAACAGAGAATTTCCACGAGGGGGAAATTAAAAGACCAGTACCACCGCCACGGCCGGAAGGCCGGGGAGTGTGCGAGAAGGAGAAGGAGGATGAGAGGGCAGCGGGAGTGGCGGTGTTGTCAGGTGTGATCCAGGTCTCAGTTAGGGCAAGGAATTGTAGGGACTGGAGGGAGGCATACGCAGGGATGAAGTCAGCCTTCCGAGTGGCAGACTGGCAGTTCCATAGTCCCCCTGTGACAGCAAAGTCCTCACAGGGGGTCAGCGGGGGATAGCTGAGGTTTGAGGGGTTCCGACGCCGTGGAGGCCCACGTCGCAGGGGGGGTCTTCGAGGGAGAGAGCAGACTGGGATGGGGAGAAACATAACATCACAAACGGGGACGGAGCTAGCGTCGCTCTGACACGCCTATTTAAATGGCCTACAATTGCTCACAAGCAATACCAAATCAAAGCTAATCTACTGATAAATTCCACAGCTATTTAAGTTACAATAGGATTCAGGTCAGGACTTTGACTAGGCCACTCCAAAGTTTTCATTTTGTTTTTCTTCAGCCATTCAGAGGTGGACTTGCTGGTGTGTTTTGGATCATTGTCCTGCTGCAGAACCCAAGTTCGTTTCAGCTTGAGGTCACAAACAGATGGCCGGACATTCTCCTTCAGGATTTTTTGGTAGACAGCAGAATTCATGGTTCCATTTATCACAGCAAGTCTTCCAGGTCCTGAAGCAGCAAAACAGCCCCAGACCATCACACTACCACCACCATATTTTACTGTTGGTATGATGTTCTTTTTCTGAAATGCGGTGTTACTTTTACGCCAGATGTAATGGGACACATACCTTCCAAAAAGTTCAACTTTTGTCTCGTCAGACCACAAAGTATTTTCCGAAAATTCTTGGGGAACATCAAGATGTTTTCTGGCAAAATTGAGACGAACCTTAATGTTCTTTTTGCTCAGCAGTGGTTTTCTTCTTGGAACTCTGCCATGCAGGCCATTTTTGCCCAGTCTCTTTCTTATGGTGGAGTCATGAACACTGATCTTAACTGAGGCAAGTGAGGCCTGCAGTTCTTGGATGTTGTTGTGGGGTCTTTTGTGACCTCTTGGATGAGTCGTCGCTGCGCTCTTGGGGTAATTTTGGTCGGCCGGCCACTCCTGGGAAGGTTTACCACTGTTCCATGTTTTCGCCATTTGTGGATAATGGCTCTCACTGTGGTTCGCTGGAGTCCCAAAGCTTTAGAAATGGCTTTATAACCTTTTCCAGACTGATAGATCTCAATTACTCTCTTTCTCATTTGTTCCTGAATTTCTTTAGATCTCGGCATGATGTCTAGCTTTTGAGGATCATTTGGTCTACTTCACTTTGTCAGGCAGGTCCTATTTAAGTGATTTCTTGATTGAGAACAGGTGTGGCAGTAATCAGGCCTGGTGTGACTAGAGAAATTGAACTCAGGTTTGATAAACCACAGTTATGTTTTAACAGGGGGGGCAATCACTTTTTCACACAGGGCCATATAGGTTTGGATTTTCTTTCTCCCTTAATAATAAAAACCTTCATTTAAAAAACTGCATTTTGTGTTTACTTGTGTTGTCTTTGACTAATATTTAAATTTGTTTGATGATCTGAAACATTTAAGTGTGACAAACATGCAAAAAAATAAGAAATCAGGAAGGGGGCAAACACTTTTTCACACCACTGTAAGTACCATAGAAAATTATCTAGACTAATTATTGTGGAAATATTGTCTGGTTCCACTGGGACGTAGATCAGGGGGGTATTCCATGAAGCAGGAATACGGAGTTAGCTGGCTAGCTTTTTTACATTTTGAAGTAACCAAGGCTCTTATCCAAGTGGATGTCATAAAATTCAAAATACTTACCAAAGTTAATTACGAAACTTCTTAATCTTCCTTCGTGGAATACCCCCCCCCCCCCCCAACCCCACCCCACCCCCTAAAGCAATAATGGATATTAGCAGGATAAATGTGCATTCCTCTCCAACACACAGGTAACACAGTGTTTAGAATGGTAAGCCAGTAAACTCCGCAATTACAGTTCTGGTCACCACAATTGGAAAACTTGAATAACCTGTACAACATCTTCTTTTTCAACCATTCTTGTGTGCTTAAGGTCTTTATCGTGCCGGAGAACCCAGGATCTTCGACTGCGTTCTTACACTGGGCAGCACATTTCACTCAAAAATCCCTTGGTAATTCTGTCCCAAACATGAGTGTATATAGACCAAAGCTGTTTCTCTAGATTAATTTTTTTGCAGGAGAGCTTCTACATGATATACTTAAATTTCACGGGTGGCAATAATGATGACCAGAAATGTACAAGTGGATAACATCAACTCCTTAAATTAGTGCCAAGCAAGTGGACCCTTAAGCAGACAGAGGAGATGGTTAGTACTCAGAACTCCAGGCTCTGCGAGATAATATAGCAATCCAATGAAGAGACAGCGATACAGCACCAGGAAACACCTAAAGGAATAAGGAGGGACACCTAAAGGAATAAGGAGATCTTAAGATCTCCTCCGCATCCCTCCAACTCCACATCCTTGTGACTCTTCTGCTAAGCACAAATGGCATGAAGTCTCCACTGGAAACTAAGCAGTATATTGCGATGAATCCAAGATTATACTCTTTTACCTTGGCTACGTATTTTAATAGTTACGGATTTGATGCTTTAACCTGTGGAAGAACCTATGCACTTGTAAATCGCTTTGGATTAAAAGCGTCTGCTAAATGACTAAAATGTAATGTATGTAATGTATACAGTATCCTGCAATAACAATGTTTTTGAAAAAATCAGACCGCAAGATGCAGTTTGGTCTGATGGTCTATCCACCAAAATGTATTTTTGTTTTGTTTTCTGTTTTTACAGACTTGGCTCAGAAAAACAGGCTTGGTTATTTGAAATAGACAGGTTTGCTTCATTTGGCAAAAGTGGAAGAAGAAAGTACTGTATCACTACTCTTGCATCATGAGGCATTGCATAGTATTTGAGCAAAATGCTCTTTTGCAAGGAAACAAAATCATTTCACAAATGTAACTTCCCATATTCATGGAAAATTGCCTCAATGTTCTCTGGAGACCGATGTACAAAACACAAGTTTTAACAAGGGGAAGGTCAGACCTGAAACCAGAACGTAACAGGGAGGAACCACACATAATGAGCCAAAGCTGAATCAAATCCTCCAGCAGCCATACACACCCTGTTGAAGCAAGGCCAGCTGCATTCCACTGTAGTAAACTCCCAGTCATCATGACTAATTACTAAGGTATGAACAAAGCTGAGAGCTGTAGGACCGGGGGGCAGGTATGAACCGAAAAGGACCAGAGAGTCACCGAAACGTGAATTCATTAAAAACCATCAGTAAATTCCTCTCATTAATTACTCAAACCGGACATTCCACTGTCCAGTCGGGACCACAAATCTGACATGTACAAATAATTTGGACATTCCGGTCGAAAACCTGACATCTGGCAACACTAGAAATGGTATAGCCCAGGCTCACATCTGCAAAGTTTAGGCTGCAGGAGGAGGGCCCAGCCTGTGTCCATGCCAAACACCTCTAACTACTGAGCCACTCAAAGGCTGAAATTAGCTTCTCTTTTATTGATTCCCCGAAAAAAGTTCACTCACAGGTTTTTGAGTTCTTTTATTTTGGTTGTTTGTTCATTTGGGTTGGTTTTTGATGACAATGATTACCGATGCTTCACAGGACTGACAAAAAAGACAAAAGCCATTACATACCTCAAACTTTACATCACTACAATTACTTTTAAGGCACACTTCAGCAAAATAAATACTGAGGTACAGTATAGTGCGCCCTCACACAGGGGAAGAAAGTAATTGCAACAGAAACATTCAACAGAGGTCATTCATGAGCCAGAAGCCCTGATTTTGTATTTGTATTTATTTTATATATATATACACATATATATATATATATACATATATATGTATATATATATTGTAAGCTAATACAGTACATGCATTTAACTGGACAGAGTCACTGGCTTTGAGCAGGTTCCTGAGATCCTGTGGTAGGATGGAAGCTTAGGCCTTTGGATTTTTGTAAAAATGGCTTTGAGGAGTAATAGCAAAAGATTGTCTGCAGCTAACATTTACATGAAGAATTTAACCAGTTTCACCACCAAGTTCCATGACTACTCTACAGAACAGCAAAAACCTAATTATCGGTCCCTATCACAAAGCTTTTCTGGCTGCTCTACACTAGTCTATCCATTAGCATTATGACTAAATGATAATCTGGCCTACTTAAATTGGAGCAATTATAATAAACATAAGCAGCCTTTTAGTCACCTACGCAAAACTACATTTCTGAATTCTTCAAATGCCAGAAGCTATAAGAACCGGGAAACATCAGCGGTGGAAAATATAATTGAATGGCCTGAATTCAGTAACCATTTGTGCTCATCTGTAACTTACAAATTAATGCAGTTTCCTTTTTTTCTAAACTCGCCAAACTGTGAAAAACAAACACTTGTCAGTCTGTAAATCAAACTGAAATACAAATATTGGTGGATCCCATGCCCTACTGCTTAAAAGTGAAGTCTGAACCACACTACGAGCTCCGCAACGCACTGCTTGGCAATCTACCCTCCCCCATAGTTGATGATGCAAGCTGGCTTTGCAACCAGCCAGATCATTTGACTGATGCAAACTGTCAAATAATGCATAACACCTTTAAAATGTGTCACAACGAAGAGATTCCCTGTTGACTATTAACATATAATGTCCACATTCTCATTGGTTGTTTTTTTATCTTTCCATTCTATTCAGGTATAGTTATTGTATATAGCGTGCTTCTATGAGATCATGTTTACGTGTTCGAAGAACTATCTGAGGGAAAAAAACTGGCTTGTTTGATGGCAGGGTTTGAATTTCAGTCTGCCAAAATCTCTCCCTGGCTTTAAAGTCAGCTAGCATTTATTGGAGAAAGGTGCGGTTCTTTGCTTACACGAGGCTCAAAAGCACTTCATACATACCAGCAAAACACACCAAATTTGTATTTATGGCAGGCCTTTCCCTTTGTGTAAACATCTACCATTGCATAGTCATAAAGACATTACATTTCTATGTGAAAGGGTAGCTCTTACTTCCTTGTTTTAAAGTTCAATCAAGACTGCCACTGGGCAAGTACAATTTTTAGATCCTCAGCAATATTCTTCTTGGTTTCGAGCTTTTAAAAGACATGAGATAAAGCTGGCATAAAGCCAGTCACTCCCAAGACCATGTAACAGCTAAAGCAATAAGGCACTGTTGTTCTTGACCGGCATTCAGACCGATTCAGAGCTATGACCAACTGCATTGTACCAGTCGAGTTGGCAAATATACCTAAAACTGTGCAACTGTGACAAAAAGTTAATATAGAAAAAGCAATATACAAATCCTACCTCTATACTTTCAAATACAATTGTCAAATAAATCCCTTTAGTTGGATTTAAAAACATATAAAAGGCATATGACTGATTAGTTGATCATGAAAACAAGCAGATAACAGTATAAATACAGAAATGACAAAGGTAATACATTCCCTTTTGGCTTTAACAAGTTTCATTTCAATATCATTAATATAAAAAAAGATTCCAGATTTTTCTGGAATAACCGACTGAGCCACATTGGACACAGTTGTGCATACATTCAGCGTAGTCGTGAGATCAAACTCATCTCACCCGCAGTAACTTTCCTTTGGGTATTAACAGACGGCTAATGAGGGAAACTCAAAAGAATACCCAAACAAATCTCTCGTGAGAGGAAGACACAAACAAGTCTACTAGTATGAGGAAGAGATGATTATCAAAGAGTGCTATGATGAAGTAACAGAATGACACTTCTGTCTTTAAATAAAGCTGCCCGATTAATTAGCAATTTGCACCTAATACCATAATGAGACACTAGCTTAAAGAAGAGAAGGCACTGCCGGAGTAAACCAGCTCTTACAGTTTCACTGAAACCAGGAAACATCTCAGATGTCAGCTCAAACCCTTGCACTGCCAACTAACACCAAATCACATTCATTTTTCGGAATCAAATCCTTCAGTAACTTACAGTAACTTTTAAGTGCACTTTTGATTATGCACTGATATTGATGAATCAAAAATATAAAGCTATGTTTTTCCATTTTCACAAACGAGATGCATCACAGTCTCCATTCTGACAGGGAAGGCTATGGGCATAGCTGACAGCATCATCGATGGTGAAAAACACTTTCTCTGCATCACTGCTGTTGTGCTCCAGATACCCCCCCCTATGGAGGGAGTCCAGCACTGAGGTATTGCACCGGGCCAACAGCACCCGCACACCCAGCTCCTTATAGTCCTTCAGGAGCTCCTTCATGGCACCCACCCCGGCCGTGTCCAGGAACAGGACAGGGCCGCAGTCTATGACCAGGGTGTGGAAGCCGGCGCCCGCGGGCACGAAGGCTTTGGAGACCTCCACATCCTTTACCTGCGTACCCACGCTCTCCAACTCCGCGTTCGCATTCACTTCCTGCTTCCTCTTCTGCTTCTCCTGCTTCCTGCGCTTGGCCTTCTCCTGGACCGGGTCGAGGCCCACGGAGCGGTACAGAGCCTTCTTAAACAGCGTCTGGTTGGCGTAGTACACCGGCGCCTCGTAGCGGAAGATCACGGTTCCAGGAACGGTGTTCAGGCCTTTGTAAGCGGTTGGGTCTTCGTAGAGGTCCAGGTGTCCCGCCTGGCCCAGCTGCAGGGCGGCGGCCCTCTGGGTGCGTCCCAGGACACAGAACGCTGAAACCAGCACCCCTACCAGGAGACCCAGCTCTGTGTTCACCAGGGCCGACGTCGCCATGGTCAACAGCCAGATGGTGGCGTCGATGTGGTTCACCCTCCACATGCGGGGCACGTCAGCAAACTTGCGCAGCGCCCCCCGGAGGTTGACAACGATAATGACAGCCAGCACACACCTGCAAACAACAAGAAAAACCTCCATTAGTTTAGGGTCTCTAACAAGAGCCAGACTCAGTTCGATACTAGCAAAAGTATTGACCTGATAACAGGCATGCGGTTTGTCAATTTCCTGAGCCATAACAGTTAGTGCACTGGTGTGGCAGCAGAGACAATCTGATATTGAATTTAAACAAGATGTTATCAAGTAACCTAGGACCGACTATCATTTCATCCCTATCGTGAATTGACTATTGATTGGATCTACTGTCGATCCATATCTAGTTGATGATTGCCATGGCTTTTGCCAGTAAAACAGCACTGTGGTGAATTTTAAGGTTAATTCAATACATTAATAGGTCTCCTATGTCTCCTAATAACCTGTGTTTCCTTTTAAGGTTAATATATCACAAGGCTGGAGCAGCAGGGCACTTTGTAATCTACCTAAAATGAGTTAATACATATTCATAATATTCATTCAAGTTTAAAGTTGTCTTGCAAGACTGAAAACTTACACTAGGTGTCTTGGTTTTATGACTAGGTGTCAAACCAATAAATGAAATGCTAGGGCTATTCATTCATTATATGGAAATAATTACTGAAAGGGTATTCATTCCAGCCAATACCATGTTTGGACCGCAGTCAAAAACAGAACTTTTTTTAAATGGACACAAAATGGCAACTGTGTCTGGGTGGGGCAAACTTACTTCTGCAGGGAATAGAATAGGGGAGCAATAACCAGCAGGACCAGAAGCAGCACCAGGGCGGTCACCAAACCCGACACCTGAGTCTGGCAGCCAGTGGACTCCTTGACCAGCGTCTTAGTGAGCGCGGCACTGGTAGTGAAACAGCGGAAGAAGGAAGGCAGGATGTTGCAGAAACCGATGGCATACATCTCCTGGTTGGGGTCCACCACATAGCCGTGCTTCTTGGCGAACATCTCGGACAGGGAGACGGTGATGGCGAAGCCCACGATGGCAATGGAGAGGGCGTCCAGTGCGATGTTGGGGATGAGGGACCAGTCGGGGAGCTGGGGCGGGAGGAAGCCGGTGGGGATGGTGCCGGAAACTTCTGAGCCGAAGCGATCGTGGAAGTGTCCGTAATGCGAGGCCAGCGTGGCGGCGATGACCACGAACAGCTCGAAGGGGATGGGGGCCTTCAGCTTGGCCTTGAAGCGGTCGTTGAGCTCCTTGCTTGGCACCAACAGCAGCAGGCACACCAGACTGGTGAGGAGGTCGCACACGTTGGTCTTCCCAATGTTCGTGAACAGGCTGATCCAGGTCTTCACCAGGGACCCTAAGCCCTGAGCACGGGGGAGCTTGAGCCCCAGCAGGTACTTCACCTGGGAGGTCAGGATGGTGAGGGAGGCCCCTGTGGCAAAGCCACTGAGGAGGGAATCCGACAGGTACACGGACACGAAGCCCACCTGGAGGAGTCCCATCAACACCTGCAGGGAAAGACAAGAGCCAGTCCAACCAAAGTTCCTACACCTTAACTACCAACATTATTACATTCAACCATATTTCTTTCACATAAAATAAAGGCAGATGAGCAAAGGCTAACATAATTTGTTTTTGAGATGTTTAGGGCCGGGTTCACAAACACAGATTAAGTTTAGTCCTGGACTAAACATGAGTTTTATATGGAGAATCTGAATTTA
The DNA here is from genome assembly GCF_963514075.1 of Conger conger. Lineage (NCBI taxonomy): Eukaryota > Metazoa > Chordata > Actinopteri > Anguilliformes > Congridae > Conger > Conger conger. The sequence continues at coordinate 27,838,787 of NC_083762.1, forward strand.
GTCTAGGGCTAGTGTTACACCACCTGAAATAAATTAGCACATGATAATAATTACCTCAAGTAGATAATCAGCTGAACAGGAACCTTAAAATGTTATTATTTAGATGTAAATACCTACAAAAATCACTTTGGTTCTAAATGAATAAAATTCACCCATTATATTTAAATTCAAACACTGAAGACTCCAGTAGGCCTACCTGATAAACGCCAGCAGTGAAGGTGACCGTGGCCCCCACCGCGATAGCGTAGCAGCTACGGTCACAGGTCTGGCCGACGGTCACATTCCCCGGTCCTGCCAGGGCGGTCTGATTGCCTTCGGTGATGTAACCGGCCAGAAGGAGCTCCCGGTCCACCACCTGGCCCACCAGCAGGCACAGGACCCCGAAGATCCCCACGGAGATGTGTCGGGAGGTGCCCAGCAGGGTGTAGATGATGCTGGAGAAGAAGGAGGTGTAGAGGCCGTACACGGGGTCCTGCCCCGCCAGCAGGGAGTAGGCGATGGACTGGGGCACCAGCAGGATGCCCACGATGAGCCCTGACATCATGTCGCCCAACAGCCAGTCTTTCAGCCGGTAGCGGGGGAGCCAGCTGAGGATGGGGAAGAAGCCCAGCACCAGAGCCTTCGCTCTGTCTGCGCTGCACGCGCACTGCTTCCCCACCTTCCGCCTTGCCAGCTCCTTCCAGCTCTCCTCTTTCCTCTCCTGCTCCTCCAAAGCAAACGGCATATACGCGCTAGGCTCAGTCAGAGCTTCACTCTCCTCAGCAGCCATCTTCCCCAGTCCCGACGTCTTCCTGGAAAGAGAGAGGCAATGTGGTAATGTGGTAAAGTCCTAATCACACAGCCCCACCCTGCTAACAGGCAGTAATGAGCATATCATGCTAACAGATGTACCTTATACTCTACCTGGCTCTGCAATCAGAGCAATATGAAGGTCCAGACCTCACAGCCAACAAACTTATTGTTGCCTCGCCCAGTTACGCACTTATAGCAAAACAAGCTTGTTGCACAATATCCACAATTCCATTAAAAGCAGAAGTGACTGGAATCCATACACCCATGACGAAATATGTGAGCAAAATGGAAAAAGAGTATCACATCCACCTCTTACAATACAGTACTTACGTCATAACTCATAGCCGGAGCCTATTATTGAGTACAGAGCAAGAGGCAAAAATCAGTGTAAAACTGTTCTTAGGTCTCTGTTACTGGCAACACGTAATATTTTCTTCATAATAACCATAAATTATATGTTAAAACACCCATTAAGGTTAAAGATAATCACAAAAATTGCATATACTGTATATTTGCTTAAAGCAGGAGGAAAATCTACTTGCCTCCAAGGAGCTGATCATCTTTTTTCTTTTTTCCTTATTCCTGAGAGCTCAGTCTTTTTTGTATTATTTCAGTTTCAGTGTATGTTTTCTACTCACCCAGAACATTTTGGTGTGTGATTACAGATATTTAGATAATTAAACAAGTTTCTTGAAACCTACTGACTTCACAATAGCTGGTGTAAAGCAATGAAATACACAACCTTTGTATGTATATTATCTGATAATTAAATTGATTTCCCTTCGGTTGGAACCATTTCCAATGCCTGAGACCGCTGTACTCAAAGGAAGCTTCCAGTATCATCACTACACATGTAGAATATAGCAAGTGGTCAAATTGCAAGGGATGGTGTGTGGGAACAATTCTTTATAGAACTAATTTGCCGACATGGGAGGGGGCTAATTCTGTGTTACCCCAGGTTTCCAGGCCACCAGTCAACACTGCAAAGTATCTGCTGTATGTTTCAGACAGGATTGTTCAGAGCCACCAGATGGTCAGCATTAACACAGATTAGGGCCTAGAGATAACCTCCCCCAAAGAAACTAGAGAAAAATATAAATATGCCACATGTAAAACTTACAGTGCGATAAGTGACAAATGGAAAACTATTTCCATCCTGTATTCTTCTGACATTTCCTCTTTTTTTGTCTCTCATCTTCCCTTTTTTCACCCTTTTTTGGCTACACTGGTACTTGTTATTAATGTAACAACAGCCTTTTTAAAAAATGTTAGTTGCATGATATCATCAGTACCTATGCAAACATAAAGGTTCCCTCACCAGAAGGACCATCTTTGTGAATGAGACTCCCATTTGTTTTCAAAGCCACAGGGTAGCCTTCACAGCTGACTAATGGCTATGCTATTGATTCAGAGTGTAAATAGAGGTGTGATCATCACCACATTCTGATTAGTAGCTCTGGGTGTGTTTTATGGTTGGTCCACAGTGATACACTTTCCTATTTCTACTTTCTACTCTACTTTGAATAATTCAATACTCATGTCTTCCATTCCCTGCCCACCATAACCTGTAATCATGCATTGCAAAAATTAATCATAATCCAATTATTCCACAAGGAGGACAGCCTAAGGTGCAATAAATCCTGGCCCAGGTTTTTGTTTGATTTGTTTTTAGCAGCACACACACAAAATATTACACACAAAATCAAAGCCTAATCACAGGCTTTGACAAAAAGAAGACGTTAAATCCTAACAGGCTTAATTTATTCAACAAAATTGGTTATTTGTAAATATAACTTCTGCATCCATTCACTACCATTAAATATGGAAACAATGTCTATAAACTTACCAACAAACTGATTTAAGGTGTTTATAGCAAATGTGCTTAAATACTCAAACTAAAGTTAATCCAAATGCCTCAGAATTGGAAGAGGAACAAAGCTTTTAATGAGAAATTGAAAATATGGAGTGCTTTGCCTTTCTTGGACATTCAGATGGCTACAGTGTTTCTTCTGTGCCAGGCAGACAGTGATCTCCTTGTTATTCAGAGTAGATTGGTGGGTTTTAATAGCCTTCCAGGGATTTACGCAGGTGTATTAGAAACAATTTCACTGGAAATAAATAACCAAGTAGTTTACAAACATGCCTATTTTATTTTGTTTTTAGCTTTGTCCTGAATTAGCGAGTTAGAATATCCACATTTAAAAACAAGGTAGATTCTAAAGTGACTCACCAAGTAGGGCAAAACAATCCTGCGACTTTCATCTAAAACTGCAAGGTTTGTCAAACCACAGGAGGGTTGTTCTCTTCCCATGTTATATCAGACAAATATTTGGAGGTATACAAACTTCACTATCAAACATTGTAGTTTTTTTTATCAACCCTAACTGTTTTGTGTGAACAAAACCAACCTTTGGTCAAGGTATTGTTGTACTTTTTGAGATATGGGAGTTGTGTTTAAATTCAGCATAGCCCTTATCTTTGGGTGAAATATTTCGCTCAGACAATAGTTCAGAACGGTCACATTTTAAGACATAGTAGTATACTTGCAAGTGTAATCTTCCTTTTGAAACACTGCCAATTGTTTCAATCATTATCCCTTTACAATACATATTTTTAAAGAATCTACACTTCGGATAGCAGTAGGTGGTGGAATTCAGACCTTTGCAGAGGTGATATGTTGTTAGTTCTTGGGTGTCAATAATGTATCGCACCATTTTGAGAAACACCCTTTCTTGCAGTATCCCAATGGACCTTTCTAAAAAATATTAGCAAGGTCAGTTACATAGATTCTATAGTTATAGTTATAGTTAGTTATATTGTTAACAACACTGACTAATACCAACATCGTCACATGAATGATTGATTATATGAGCAAGATATGTACGGTGGTGAGTATTTTAATCCATGAGCACGACAGACGAAGGAGCAAGTATACAATTGGGGGAAGACTCCATTAGCCTAACCTCTGACTGGTATGTTGAGAAAAAAATATTACATCCAATCACATTCAGAAAATTAATCAGCCACGTTCCCAGAATCATGAACTAACAGAGTGGATTTTGTGTAGGCCCAATGGTTAAATGTCGGAGTGGAACATCTTGTTTAGGTGTAGATACATTTCATTTATTCATTCTATGAAGGGATTATGTGTCATTTTAAAAACGTAATTATCAATGAATAAGCAATTTGGCAAAGGTAATACTTGATAAGCCTTTGATCAAAAATTTGTAACTACAGTATGCAGGACATAGGCCTAAAATTGTAATATTACCATGAGACAAAGTCTCGACCAAAATGTTCATGTGCCAAAATGTCACAAAGCCAGAGTGTACTGCCGAGCCCTATGGGAGTGTATCGCCCATTTTGGGAGTTCTGTAAATTACTCAGATGAGCCTTTGAAACAGACTGATGCTTATATTCCAGGACAGAGGCACTATTCAGCAGTTCTTTTAAAACTATTTCACTTTCCGTTCCCTGCCAAGTTGTTCTATAGCTTGAGCCAAAAACACTGCAATACCTTTTTCAGCAAATTATATACAAGGCGCGTGTTAATTATTTTATTATTTAATATTATGAAATAATTAACACAAGTATGAACACAATATTATTTTTCGATTGTCTGTTGGGCAACCTAATATGTTTAACAAACGTTGTTACAGCAATAAAATACAAACGATTCTACCACAATAATATATTATCTAATTCCAAAGTACATGTCTTGTTATTGGGAACACATCCTTTTGAGAAATGGGCTACAATGAAGCTGTAAAGCTTATACTTATACGTAGCCTACGGCAAGTTATAAGGAAACTAACGGTGTATTTTTCACATAGCTATGTTTTCCCATTAATAAACATAGCTGGAGAAGATCCTACGATATAACTCAATAGCTACTTTAACGTTACCTGTCAAACCGGTACATGTAACAGATCACTACCTGTAGCTAGCCAGCTATCTAGCGCTTGCTACATTGCAACGTGTACAACTTCGTTCTTGCTTGTTGTTAGCTAGTATGGAGGCTATTGAGGGTGATCTCCAAATAACTAAAACAAAGTGGTAACATTACCGTGGAAGACAGTGGGCGGAAACTCACCTCCTTATCTGTGCTGTTAAACTTTAACTTTTTTTTAAATAAAGTCATTGGCTACTTTATCTCACTCTTCCTCCGAATCATTACAGCGCCGACCATACAGCGTGTTGTGCCGATTCCACAACAGTCGAATACGAAATCTATGACAGCTGAAGTAAACTCGGAAACACCCCTATCACGTGATATGAGTGTACACAAACGTGTCTGCTGGCACAAGCATGTAAACTACTTCCACTTTTAATATAGAGCTTAAATAGAAGAGTATGACGACTTTTCTTTGCAAGCTGAAGATGAACGAAATTTATTTAACGGAACACATTAACGTTATTTAAAAATATATATCTCGCCTTATTAAGCAGGTCCTGAAATAATAGCACATAGCCCAGCCAAACTATATTTCGAATTTTATAGGCCACTATACATCGGTTTTCAAAGATGTTTTGCAATCGTGTATTTAGCTGTAGTTTAGCCTACTGACGTTATTTTGAAGCACACAGTTCAGTGCGACCTACAACCCATATCAAGTGTTTCAGGTATCAAATGTCAATGTCAGCCATCATTAAGCACTTGCCTCAACCCCACTTCCGTACTTCCGAGAATGCATGTGGTTAAAGGTTAGGCGACATAAATGTATCCTTCTTGACATGGAGTTATAAATCTTGCGTGCAGCCTATTTTTAACCATGTTCGTTTTTATTTGTATTACGTGTATGGTAATATGAATATATTCTATGTAACTACAATTCACTATAAATAAGGATCACTGCAATATCACAGTCAATGTCACTTTTAAAGACTAGTAAAAATAGTAATTCCAATGCTTTGTATATTCAATAACCTTTTCGTTCGTGGGACACAAGTGATTTCCATAAGAGGTAGTCAGATGGTGTGTTTATTATGATTAGTTAATATCAAGCCTAACAACCTCTGTTATATTGCAAAATGTGGGGGTGGTAGAATGTGCAATTAATTTAGTGCACTGAACAGATTCCTACATGACCTTATGTTACATTTATAACAAATGTGTATCATTCTTACATTGACTATATGCCAAATATGTTATTGATTTCCAGCACTATAATAGGTTTCAAGAGAGACTAACCACATCTGGCATGAATTTCCATTTATTGTTTCTGCAGCCATATTGCAAATAAGTTATTCGTCAATATTGCTTGTCATATTGCCTACTACAAGGGCTTGTCTAACAAAGTATGGTTAACAGGAAGCAAAAAGACACATCAAAGATGAACAGTATGGTAATGGTTTAACCAAAATCTTGGCAAAAAATAAACAAGACATAATGGAGGTGCGAGCGTGTCTAATACGAAATGTAGCATGGTAGAAAGTTCCCTTCATGCCAGAAAGAAGGTTATATTTTATCAACAAAGAGACATTGTCTCCACTTTGTCTGCCTCAATTAGTGTGTCTTTGTAGCTGCAGAAGCTTTCAGAACAACTGTAATGTGACTCTCGCTGTTCTAGTTTACATAGGCTTTGACAAGAAAACCTAATTCCAACACATGGTGCATTTAGTTTAGTTTAGTTTCAGACTGAACACATTGACAGCCACATGGATCTCTGACATGTGTGATTGGCTAGATAGTTGAGGGATAGTTCCAAAGAACAGTGTTCAGCCAGGTGTCTGTGCATACATAAAACATGTAGTGGGCAATAAATGAATAAATAAAAGGATGGGAGGGGGGTGATTCCTCATTTTTTTAAAAAACTGTCTTTCATGTTTCTGAGTTGTATTTTTAAGTGATCACATTCACATTCACTTTTTGTATGATAATAATTATACTTCATGACCTTCCTGTACGCCTTTTGTGTGTTTTTATGTTAAGATTGGCCCTGCTGGGGCAGTGCAATTTCATGATAGACGATAGCTATATTTTCACACTGCACACCCCTCTCCAACTCTTTGCATTCCAAGTGTTCCAAATTTGATTAGCATTATGTGAATTCAATAATCCCAACACAGTATGTAATTAGATACCGGATTATAAACCCACATGACCATGTTAAAACAATCCCTTTAATCCCTGCTCTCTGTCAACTACCTGCATCGTAGGTGCTGAGATTAATGCAGAGAGATGATCAGAGTGAGCAACTGAATACAGTTGCAACTCTTGGGAGGAATCAGGTTTCTTGGAGGACGTATTTGCAGTGTGTTACACTGTCCTTTGCCATCTCCATTCTTAAATTCCGCATTCAAGCAATTATTTTTGAGTAGCAGAACGAAATGGCAGCAGTAGACAAAGACGTGGCGGAGAAGTTTCTGGACAGCAACCCTGCCTTCGCCAAGGAGTACTACGACTCCAAATTCCGGCCGAAGGTCATCTCGGATCTTCTAGGGAGCAGAAGATCGGAGGTGGACAGTCGCGAGTTCCACAACCTGACCAGTGTGGAGGAGAGCGAGATCATGTTCGACCTGGTGCGGGACCTCCAGGAGAACCTGCAGATGGAGCGGGCCATCTTCAACCTGATGCGACACCTGAGCTTCATGATGCGGGCGGACCGCATGAGTCTCTTCATGTACCGCATGAGGAACGGCACAGCCGAGCTGGCCACGCGCCTCTTCAATGTGCACAAGGACGCCACGCTCGACGAGTGCCTGGTGCAGCCCGACAGCGAGATCGTCTACCCGCTGGACACTGGAATCGTGGGCCACGTGGCCAGTACCAAGAAGACCATCAATGTACCTGATGTAACGCAGGTAAGCCCCCCTCTTGGACACCAACAATGGCTGTATCACAGTTTCTAGCCTGGAAGAGCTTGTTTGATTGTTGGGGACCCATTTTAATGAGGTGTACAAATCAATACACACACACACACACACACACACACATATACATGCATGTTATTATACTAGTATGATTTAATGAATAGTGAGTAATGAATAACAAATGGAGTATTGTGTCAGTAATTATAGACTTATTCAGCAATTCTGCACTCTGCCTCCAGGAGACAGTGTAGTCCTGCTAGGTCTCTGATTCTGCCTTCCTGCAAAGCCAGTATAATCTCATTACACTCAGCTGCTATGCTGCATGAAGAGAGATGTGCATGGGCACGTTTAACAATATACCAGTTCATTACGGTCATGCCATACAGTTTACAGCCCCCTCATAACATTTGGGTTCATCACACTGCATGCCTTCATCATAAAACATTGCCGGGGGACGGACAGGGATTCTGAGGGAGCAATGTCACTAATGCTCTACTGTGAGAAAAAGCCTGTCAAGCAGATCATTTAGGATTAGTGACATCATTGTCTTCTTCATTGGGATAAACAGCATAAACGTGTCATCATTGCTGAAGGGTAGAGGGTTGAGGGTATTGAGGGTTAGGAGAAGGATTGAAACCGTCTCTTTGTAACAGTGTGATTTATTTTATTATATTCCATATTATTTTATAGGAGCCAAAAAGGAGAACATTGATTTCATAGAAACACAAACATAGTGTGGAAAAAAAGGCAGAGGGTTTGTTTGGAAAATCGCTAAATAATATATCTCCTGCATATAAGTACTATATCACACAAAGTCAGGCAGCCTTCACCAGTAAGTTTTGAATTGGGTGCAAATACAAATCCAGTCCAAGATTTAGGTCTGTTAATCTCCCAAGTTTACTGAACTGGTTGAACTCAAAGCCAGAAATAATAATGGTGTGCTTGCTAGACTGTGGTGTTTTGCCTTTGTTTCACGCCTTGAGTTCCCACTAGCAGATCAGTTGACTCAAAATTAATGTTCATTGCTTCAGTACATATATTTAAAATTGCAGCAAATTAATATGCCTATCTCCCAAAACCCAAGGAAGTGCAAAGCATGTCTTTTTTCTCAGCACTGACAAAGTGATTCATGAGATGAAAACTACTCCCATTCTAAATTCTGAAATTACCGTTTGTCATCGTTTGTGTGGTGGGATGACAGTTTTTGAAAGTATTACCCATCTGCATTTCAGGGCATTTACTAAAATATGCAGGTATTTATGAAGCATATTATTGGGCCTACTTAAATTGTACAGTGCCTTGAATAAGGTTTTTGTCTTATAAATGTGGTATGATAAATATTCAATTCAAAATATTCTGAGAAAATCTTGAATAAGTACTATTCACTGCCTCTAAAGGTTCATTTCTTTTTCATTTTCAGTCAGCAGCACTACAATAGACTTCCTATCACTTATTTGAGAAACAGTGCATCTGTGAAGACCCAATGTAGATATTACAAAATTTCTAAATATGTGAAGAGTCAATCAGGAAAAAAAAGCCATCTGTTTGCATGGATCCAAAGCAGTGTTCACAGAATATAGCATGTGATTTAATCAGGCATACCTTTAAAACCAATTATTATTGATTTATGATTATTTTCACTGTACCGCCCTTGACCCTGGGCCCGATCATTCTGTCCAAGCACTCGTGAGACAATAAAAGGTTCCATTATGAGGCTTTTAGAAAGTGTGGCTATGAATTGGGTCTGTGCCATGCCAGCATTGGCTCCCTCAGTGTTAATGTTTTCAAGCTAATAGAAGCACACAGTTCTGAGCAATGTTTTAAAAGTCTTCACATGTTCCTTGAATATTCAATCAGTAACAGTCCTAGTAAATGAGAGAAGGTAATAGAGTCATAAACCTCCATGTATCCCACTCTTATGGAACAGCATGGCAGAAGCAATTGCCCATCTGCAAGTCCAGCAGGATTAAACTACGTCACTCCCCCGCCCCAAATGTCTTCTGGGAAACTGGGTGTTACTGGGACGGCAGTGGATTACTGGCCCCATAATCTCAGATGAATTACAGTGATCCTGGATTATTTCTAAAGGTCACTCTCATGTTCCACAAGTCAGCAGAAAACCACTACTCCACTTCATTCCTTACACATATTCAGGCATCCCACCATCTCATTGTAATAAAACTCAGAAAAGAGGCATATACATTCAGTCAGTGCCTTTGTACAAAACATACAAGATAAAAATGTCATCAAATTCTTAAAGTCTTAAATTCAGTAAGAATTGTAAATTTACAATTTTTTTTTTTCATTCACATGGACCAAACTAAGTGATTAAATGCACCTGCTTATCAATGTATTTGACTGTTCCTAGCAGCTGGCAAATGCCCATTGATTTCGTTTTAAACTTCAAGCACTTGTTATTGATGTGCATGTAATATCAATAATTTCACACTGCTTCCAATGAGATTATTCATTTAATGAATTACCTTTTTTTAAATCTTTCTGTGATAAACACCTAGCCTTACTGATCTGTAGTGTTTTCCCCTTAGAAGTAATGAGAAACAATTATTTCACAGCTGTTCTTTAAAAAGAGGGTTGCAGTTCTCGGGGTCTATGTATTTCAACCCCCCAGTATTCAAACTACTGTAAAGTTACACCCTTGTTTTGACCCCTGTTGATAAATTCAACAGATACAAATTGAATTGTATATATTACATAGAACATTCTAAAATGTATTCCTACAGTGATAATTAAAGTGATTTGTGGGTGACACAGTAGTTGTTTAATTGGTCAATTACTTTTGGACAAATATTAATAATTATATATAGGCCCATATATGTATAACACATACTGTAGGCTATACAATATGCACTTTATAGCAGGATCTATCGCTTAGTTACACAATATTCTATAGTACAGTTTGTGGGCAAGCTATGTTGAAAGAATGATCCAAGATATGTGGTCCCAGATTGGACACATGTGCTTTAGAAAAGTATATTGCCACTAATTTGAATATGCAAAATGGCCAATACACTTTACAGTGCACTACTCTAAGATTATGAATTGAGAGATTTGAATCTTAAACAATGTGCCCAGTGGTGAGCACAGTTGTTTGGCGTACAGTAGACATTATACATGACTGTAGCAGAGTTGTCAGAGATCTGTGCTACTACCTTGATGGAGAGCAGGCTAATGTTAGCATTAGGGCTAATCAATTTGATTTCCTCTCTATTGAGGCTTCATCGAATGCAAACATTTGACTTAAAGGTACAATGGGTAATTTCAGACTTCTAATGGTCAAGAGAGGAATGGCAGCAACAATCACCTTCATACCACAACACTGTTTATCCCTCCCCCTTCTCTGTGAATGCACTGAGGTTGAAACACCATTGGCTGAACCAATTTTTAACCAATGAGCTTGAGTTATTGTGCATTTATGCCATATTTTTTAATGCAGTGTGTCGGGCCGTCAACAGTATATTTTGAAACCTGAATTTAAGCACAGGCAGAGGGTGAGTGAACATGTCAGTGAGGCTTTTTCAATGATAGGAAGGGATTTACAATAACAATGTTTTAACACAAAAATCTTACCTTTTGTACCTTTAAAACATAGTTTTTGCAATTAATAGCATAGTGAGTGAGTGACGGTTTTTGACACCTCTTTGTTCTTCAGAATGCCAACTTTAGTGATTTTGTGGACACTCTCACGGAATATGAGACCAAAAATCTCCTGGCCACGCCCATCATGAATGGCAAAGACATGGTGGCTGTCATCATGGCTGTGAACAAGATTGGGGGGACACACTTCACCAAACAAGATGAGGAGGTACTACCACCCCCCAACTCTCATGACAACCCATTGATCCCAACCCAACCCCAGAGTGCATTCACTTGCTGTGTGTTCCACAAAGATTTTCAGCCAACATCCCGTCAGAGCAAAACAACACCAACAATGTCCTGGCCATGCACATAAGCTTTTAGTCTCCCTTGTAAATGAAATATGTTTGAAAGCTTTGTTGTCTCTTGTAGACCCTGATGAAGTATATCAATTTTGCCAATCTGGTACTGAGAGTCTTCCATCTGAATTACCTTCACAACTGTGAGACCAGAAGAGGGCAGGTGAGATGATACTTTATTTTTGAAAGTAGTCCCCAAATAATGGGGACTAGCTATTAATGCAATTTGGGGAGTGGGTGAATACATTAATGTGAGAACAATGCTTCCTTTGAGTTTTTGAAAAATTATAATGTTGATGGATGGAATGCTTGTGAGTGGAGTGGTCAGTGACATATGCAATATATAGTGTTATATGTTGCTTTGCACTTTAGACCCTTGATTTAACACTTGATCCACCACAGGTGCTGCTGTGGTCTGCCAGCAAGGTGTTTGAGGAGCTGACCGACATTGAGCGACAGTTCCACAAGGCCCTCTACACAGTTAGAGCTTTCCTCAACTGCGAGCGCTATTCCGTTGGGCTCCTGGACATGACCAAGACAAAGGTGATTACAGTGGCCTACCATGGGATGTAGATCGAGGCCTTCAGCAACCACACCTTTAAACAGATGATTGGGCAGCTCTCAATCTGTTTCCATTAACGTTTTTCATTATCAATCAAGCAGTGAAATAGCTGATCATATCAATAGTCATAGCAATTCTTTGTGTAGCCTACTATCAGTTATCTTTGCATCATAAAACTGAGTAACATTTAATTATACTGTATGTAGTGTTTGTCGGTGTGCTGGGAAAAGGGGACATAACGCATTACCTTAAAAACAAGCAGTACACTACTCCATTAAATTAGCTTGTTTAACAATCACATAATTATTTTGCTGAATAAGTAACATCAATATGAAGTCTATAATGATTAAGACATGATGATAACACAGATAACTAGGCTACAATGTGAGATTGTTTAACAAGGCAATAATCTGAATAATTAATTGGCAAAAAATCCCAAAGCTTTCTCTGAAATCTCTCGTTGTAGCATTTTCTTCTCATCACTTTCCAGAATGTAATTAATTTTAAGACAGCACTCGGTTTAATCAAAATGATTTAACCATTAGAAAGCATAAATTTAAAGTGGAAATGTGTGAAAGCCGGTTCATACCGGACAGACAAATTGAGCATAAAGGGAAAGGTTACTGAAGACCTGATTCCAGAGCTCATGGTATGCCACTGGGTGATCATGTTCAAAAATACCTGCAGTCTGGCTGCTGCTGGGCAGCCTGTGGCCCCCTGGTCAGGTATCCATCTCCGCAATCCAGCATCGAATCCTCAAAATAATGAGTCACTGCAGTATATGGCAGAAAGTCACTGCTTTGTGCTTTCTCATATACCATGACTCATCTCAGCTGCTCCTATATATGGAAACGTCAGAGACAACAGAGATTTATCCACCTCACAAAAAAACGAGCAGCATCCCTCCAAAAAATTCAGATTTGATTGCTATTTTGGCTTCTTTGCAATGTTATTTATTTGCTTCAACTTTTACATTTTATTTTGCCAAGAAATGGTATTGGCTGTTCTGTCTAGTGAAAACCTATATGGTTCAGCAAAATCATTGTTTTTTTCCTGAAAAAATTTACAGAAAGTTATGATTTTTATGTCATTTGTTAAATACTCTCAGGATCCTTCAGTTATTAGTGTTGTTATTGGGGTGAGGAGAGTTAACATAAATGAAGAAAACAGCATCATCATTTAAAAATTGTGTAAATTTTTGAATGAATTTTTCTTTAATTAATTAATGATATGCATTCATCAGTATACAGTAAGCTCTATAATGTTTTCGAGTGATTATGGCAAACGGCAACAACATCTGTGTGTGTGTGTGTGCGCGTGTGTCTTGGTATCCCTCCAACAACCGTTGTGTGTTTACAGGAATTCTTTGACCTCTGGCCAGTGTTGATGGGGGAGGTTCCTCCATATGATGGGCCTAAGACTCCGGATGGCAGAGTGAGTCGTTCTTCCCGCGTCACTCACTTTAACTTGACTTAATCCTCATAACAGTTATTTTACTCCAGCTAGGCATTGTGCTCATAAACATAACCCGACATCATATAACACAAATAATCATATCATACATTTGTAAAGTGCATATTTCTAATGCTAAACGGTGGTTGTACCTGTCAATCCAAAGCAACACTGCCACTGTTTCTATTGTAATTTGAAATGCACTAGATAGAAACCAGTTTTAATTTACATTAAATACATTTCCTTTCAGGAAGTTATATTCTACAAAGTAATTGACTATATATTACATGGAAAAGAGGACATCAAAGTAATTCCGTGAGTCTTCATATATTATTCATCATAATTGTTTGTTGATCATATTCTCTTGCTCTTTAATTGCACCTCGGTAGATGTGTGTTGTGCTATTTAAGCCCCCATAATTAGTCGTGTGCCCTGGCAGGTGCTTAAATCTTTATATCCTTTTTTTCTTCAGTACCTACTGGCTGTTCTCTTGTCATTTTCAGGAGCCCCCCAGCTGACCACTGGGCCTTGTGCAGTGGGCTGCCCACGTACGTGGCTGAGAATGGACTGGTGAGAGGCGTTCTCCGTGAGAGGAGTGCTCTCAGAATACAGCCTGACACGGCAGCCTGACACCCTGACAGCCGTAACAGCCTATTATGCAGCTGTCAAGTGCACAGCGCTTAGGAAATTGCGTGTACTCGCTCAGACTGAAATCATGGATAATTGCAAAATTTCTGGATGCTGTAATTAATTTCCTTTTTGCCATACAGTAGGTTTTCTTTTTCTTTTTCTCAGGGTGTGCTTAATCACTGACTTCTCTTTTTTTTCTTTCTTCCTATACGCCGCAGATTTGCAACATAATGAACGCTGGGCAGGACGATTTCTTTGAATTCCAAGTAATGTCCCTAAACATACAACATACATAACTGTTTTTAATTCAAATACTTTTCTGTGCTTGACTGATCTTGTATGATGCAATTTAGCGGACTAGAAGGTGGGGTCTGCAATTTTAGAAAGTCTTTCACAGGTTCATCCATGTAATCGACCCTAGACCACTGATTGCCATTGCTACAGTTGCTGTAAGAAAGCACCAGGTCTGAATTGTGTCTGAGGCACACAACACAATTGTATAGACCAGAAATAAATGAAGTTGCTCTCAACAATTCTGGTCATAATAATTAAAAGTGCTGCAGAGAACAAACCAATCGAAGAGGCTTATGTAAGTCCCAAGAAATAAGAGGAATAAAATAAATTCTCAGAACGCTATTAGGCCAATATTGATATTGTGGCTTCAAGCGCAACACCACAACCATCGACGTTAGATAAACTGAGGTGTAAAATCCATACACGCTTAAGTGAGACAGAGCTGTTGTGTAGAAATGAATTGTGATGGAATGTAGGTGAAATGGCATTTTGTGAGCGATTCCCCTTCTCTTGTACCAGAAAGGACCTCTGGATGACTCAGGCTGGACCATTAAGAATGTACTGTCATTGCCTATCGTCAACAAGAAAGAAGAGATTGTGGGCGTGGCCACCTTCTACAACAGGAAGGATGGGAAGCCCTTTGATGACATGGATGAAACACTCATGGAGGTGCTTCAGACATATCGACAACATGGATTCATTGGTCCACAAATACAAAAATGTATACATTGAGCACTGTTTATGTGTTTTCAAATTGCATGTATTACCACCATACTATAAGTGTATTATTATCCCTTTGAAGTGTAGGTTTAAAAAAATAAAATAAATACTAAGTCAGTGTTTACTAGGACTTCTTTGCTTTAGATGAACAGTAGTGATTTTTCCATGAGCATTCTAAGAACTTTCTAATAGCATATTTGTGATCTTACACTTTCAAGTGTTAGCATTTATGATATTCCTCAAATTTAGGAGAGGGCAGTGGCAGCCCTTTTTTCAAATATCCTTCCCATCACAGGTTGTCCTGCTTTCTGGCCTATGGGCAGAGGACCAGATTTATGTTAGGTAAAGTTTTAGAAAGCTCACTGTGCTTTTATGGTTGCAGTCTCTGACGCAGTTCCTTGGCTGGTCGGTGCTGAACACGGACACCTATGATAAGATGAACAAGCTGGAAAATCGCAAGGACATCTTCCAGGACATGGTCCTCTATCATGTCAAGTGCAGGAAAGATGAGATTCAGAACATTCTGGTAGGTTTATTTGTAAAGCGTACTATATGTAGCACAACGGATAGTCACACATAATGCTTGCTGAACTAGGCACCATGAAACGGGATTTAAGGTGATAGGGCCAATAATTTTGGTTTGGTCATCAAACATTGAATGATGATAAAGGTCTCTCTGCAGCGGCCATTGTTAGGACTATAGTGACCCCCTCAGGCAATATCGTGTGATTGTTTATTTTCGGTAGGGCCCCCTTGCTAGCTATGTGACTTCACATCACTAAATGAATATGATTGAACAAATGCATCTGACGTAGCTTAGTCAGAACTGTAACGCAGACTAACATCCACCAGCACCATTTGAATTGCATGCAAACAAAGAAATACTGTCCATATCATTACAATAGCTATATCATAACCCTACCTCTGAATTCTGGTAGGGCCCCGATACCACCGGCCCTATACGTTCTGCAGTGCATTGAACATATAATGCAGTAATAAACGCCCCCACCCTGCCAATGGTGTAAAGATAACATATGTGGAATTATAACTGAACACATAAAATTAAAAAGAATCCAGGGTTTGGCAGACTGGAAATTCACACATTCTGAAAACAAAATGTGATTCAGCTTCAATTGGCAGCTGTCCTGTATTAGCCGAGATGTCCCATGTTTCAGCCAAAACTGGTGTGTCCATGTGGGATGCCCTTCTGTCACATATTTTGCGCTTTTGGTTTTTTCAGTTTTGGACATGCCAAATTTGTGAAATATAATTAATTTTCTAAACAACCAGCATTACATGATATCAAACAAATGACATTACCCATAATCCACTCATGGTCACGCTAGTGTGCATCACTGGTTTGTGTCCCATATTTGGGAAACAGAATCTGACAACCCTCTGACTCAGGGACAAAGCTGATTGTGTGTCACCTGCATCTAGAATACCAGAGAGTGCTACGACAAGGAGCCCAATGAGTGCGATGAAGACGAACTTGAAGACATCTTGGTAAGGGACTTTTGCAGCTGCTTCACATCTACAATTGGCACTTCTCTTATAGACCATGCCACGCTAATTTTCATCTTTCCCCAGGAAGAACAGCTCCTAGATTCAGAAGAGACAGAGATCTTTGAGTTCCACTTCTGTGACTTTGAGTTCACAGAGCTGGACCTGGTCAAGTGTGGAATCAAGATGTACTATGAACTGGGTGTGGTGGACAAGTTCCATATCCCAAGAGAGGTGAGGGGAGGTGGGGGTGTCAGTAAATATGTGGCCTGTTGGCTGTTGGTAGTCTGAGACTCAAACTAATCATGCCTACTCTTCTCACTTCTGGTACCAAAACAAGGAAGGTGTTGGATGTTGTTATTCGAGATCTGTGCAATGCTCATCTTTCACAACCTGCAAATTGCTAGGCAACCAATAGTGCACTCTAGGGGAGAAAAAAAGGTTTTTGAGATCAAAATATCACTCCTTGATTACTGAAAAGTCAGTCCTTCGATTCATAGTGAGCAGTATGTTCGCCTTATCATCTTTTAGCATATATACTGCATAAATATTTTATGCTTTGACATTTTGCTTGTTTCTGGAAAAAAAGTGATTACATTTTCCAAACACTTCATAACTGTCAAGAAAGTTTTATAGGTAATATGCTAATATGCATGTTAATATGCGTCGGCAGATGGTCAGACTGAGAAAATGGGAAATCTCTGTGGTTGTTGTTGATGCTGAGAGACAGCTGTCATAGGAAAGGCTGTGTGCTTCCCTCAGACACTGGTGAGGTTCATGTACTCCCTCAGTAAGGGCTACAGGAAGATCACCTACCACAACTGGAGGCACGGCTTCAACGTGGGCCAGACCATGTTCACTCTGCTCATGGTGAGTTGCTCTTCTCGCCACCCACTTATTTTTGTAAGACTGAGAAATTTTGCATTTGTTTGTCTCATTTGCTCCCGTCTCACCAAAAGCTTTTAAAATAGTATGCATTGCCCTGGGAAGGATGGAAATACCAAAACTTTGTTAAATACTTCATTGTTTTGGATTCAAATACTTTTCCACGTTACCGAGTTGTCTGGTGTATTTGAACTTATGAAATACTCTCAAACAGTGCAAACCCACATGTTCTAGTCCTCTTTCTTGGCTCACTTGACAAATTACTAAAATGTAAATGTAATGTAAATTGCACCAGGCAAGATCAATCGAGCACAGAAAAGTATTTGAATTGAAAACAATGACTTAGGCCTGATTGGGATAAATCATTAACTGGCTTGAACTGAGTCTATAACTGTTGGAGAGGTCTTCAACCAGCCCGATCTCTTCAATGCCATAGCACATTTGAAAACCCTTCACTGGCTTCTGGTGACTACCTATGTTTTATTCAAGTCACTCAGATTTGAATAATAAGTTGTAAATGGTACAGGCCCTTCTTGTGTTCAGACAATGATTACCCTGTACCCTCCAACTAGATCTCTTCACTCAGCATCCCCTTGGCAGATACCTGTCCCATCACTCTGAGCTCCTGCCAGCCACCCCTTGTGGTGCCCGCCCTTCTCTGCCCTCATCCCCTGATGCTGGGGTGACCTTCCCTATCAGTCAGGCAGGCACATTCACTCAAACATCTAAGAAGTCACCTTCTCAGACAGCAACACAATGTTTTATATAATATGTATAATATTAACTTCATCACATAGAATTTGGGACATGTACCCTGGCAGTGGTGCATATATATGTAACCTTAGTTTGTTTAGCATGTGAAAAACGCTTTTCCAAGTCACTTTGTCTAAAAGTGTCTGAATGACCAAATTACTGAATTGTGAATTTAAATATCGTACAACACAGTTGGCCTCCTCCTGCCAGTATAGAGTGGGCTTAAGCTGGCCAGGGCTGCTTTTACATGGCATAAGCACTCCTAGCTACTGTGCACCAGAGGTTTTGCACTTTTAGAGGCTATTTTATAAGTTCCATTACATCAGACAAGCTCAGTAAAGCATTGAAAAGTATTTGAATCCAAAAACAATTATGTTGACCCAGGTCTGATATTACATGCTGCATGGCTTATAGTGTGGAAAAGTCACTGGCCCAGACTGTGCAAGGGTAGCACAGTTCAATGGATGTTTCTTTATATGAGAGAAAAAAGGGAATAAGCATTGGTACTGACAACCTGGCACACAGTGGTACAGATCATCATATCGTGTCTATGACATGCTGGGATACTGTGCCATGTTTTTGGTGTCTTATTACCTCAGAAATGAAGAGCACGATCACCTCATGACCTTTAGAGTAGTTCCAGCCTGGAACACTTCCTTCCTCTCGATGTGAGCTTTATTTTTTCCTCTCCTAATAACTCACAGAGGATGTAGCAGGGACAGGGTCATTATGGACACCCTGCTGCCGTGATGCCATGCTTCATTTGACATAACGAGCTCTCTGGAGGAATGGCGTGTGCGTGCATGCGTGTGTGTGCGCATGTGCATGTGTGTGTGTGCGTGTGTGTGTGAGAGAGAGGTGGGGCAGCAGGCCTGGCTCTCATGATGGTTCTCAGGTGCACCTCGATACTGATCTGTGGGGAGCACCATCACTCTTGGGTCTTTTCATTAGACAGGTGACCTGAAGCGTTACTACACTGACCTGGAGGCCATGGCCATGGTTACTGCTGGTTTCTGCCATGACATTGACCACCGAGGAACAAATAACCTCTACCAGATGAAGTAAGCAGGAGACCCGAATGTTCATAAATAGAATGCCCTATACAGTAATTCTACCTCAGCTTGTGCATACAGTAAGAAAATGTGCTTTAAATCATATCTTATCATCACAAATCATATACGGTACTCTCATATCTCGTATCCGTGTGTGTTTTAGCTGAGCACATAGAGTGAGCAGAACAAATAAATTGAATAAAGTGAACACATAACCCCACCTTTGATATTAACTAACACCTTCAAAAAACACCATGAGTTATGAGTTCTGATAGTTCATTAGTCCAATGTAAGTTCTGCGCCATCTTATCTTTCCATAGATCCGGAAACCCCCTGGCCAAACTCCATGGCTCCTCCATCTTAGAGAGACACCACCTGGAGTTTGGGAAAACATTGCTGAGAGATGAAGTAAGGTTATAGTTTTGCAGCACCAGCACCGGATGAGTTCCCATCCGGCACTGAATAATGGGAAAATCAGCTGAGCCACCACTCACCCAATCTTTCAGGTTAAACAGACAACTGAGAACACTGTGCCTCTATAATAATGATTCACAGTGCACAATTCAATCCCGATACACAATTCAAAAATAGCTGAGGACAGTGTGTACTGCAAATGTTTCACACCAGACAGTTCTAAATAAATCATATTATGTAAATAACATATTACAATACATATTTAAATGTTTATTTCAGGACTTAAACATTTACCAGAATCTGAACAGACGACAGCATGAGCATGTCATCCGTCTGATGGACATCGCCATCATTGCAACTGACTTGGCTCTATATTTCAAGTAAGCTCTAAAAATACTAGTGGTTAAATAGGTTCTGGACCAAATAATTAAAATAATATAATAATGAAGTGAACAGCCTTAAAATTTGTTCAGTTTTTTCTAAGAGTAGAATAAGCTTGAAATGCACCATTGTTGGAACTCCAGTCATCAATGGTCATTGTTGGTTTTTGGTGTGTTTCAAATAACGAGGAGGTATCTAACTTGTGAGTGGATTGATTCTTGTTGTCACCCTGCAGGAAAAGAACCATGTTCCAGAAGATTGTGGACCTGTCCAAAACCTATGATGATTGGGATGCATGGACCAAGTTCATGATGCTTGAGACCACCCGAAAGGAGATAGTCATGTGAGTGTACCCCTTCATCCAACCCCACCCACCCTCAATCCTCCAAGCCTCCATATCCACAGAAACACACTGGTGATCCACAAGGAATAAACCCTTTCTTAGCATGGAGTTACACAGTGTACACTCAATGCTTCTACACTCCCCACCATCCACCCCCTCCAATAGCAAGGTAAACATTTCCTCTGTGTTTTCTTATTATAGGGCAATGATGATGACCGCATGCGACTTGTCTGCTATTGCCAAACCCTGGGAGATCCAGAGCAAGGTAATCCTGTTGTTGAAAAGTGTGTTGTATCTTACTGTGCGTCACTCAGTGGTTCTCTACCGGTGCTAGCCAGCCATGTGGCTCCATAGTCCCATGGGTTTAATGGACCCTGTGGAGAACATGCACAGCAGAGTGATATATGATGACTTAGACAGCCCAGACTAACTCTGGCAATTAGAGTGTTTACTATTTGGCTGATTAGAGTAGCAGAGGACTACAGCTTTTAATCAGGTCATGGCATGTGGCAGGGGAGTGTATGCAGTGCACATGGGTGGGTAAATGTTAACGAAATAGACCTGGATCAAATATGTCATTGTTTTGGATTCAAATGCCTTTCTGTGCTTTATTGATCTTGCCTGATGTAATTGAGTCAACCAAGAGGGCCATGAGTCTGGGTTTGCACTTTTCGAGTGTATTTCATTGGTTCCAATACTCTGCTGAATAAGGAAGATCAGGCTACAAAGCTTCTGGTCGTTGATTGGTTTGCAATCAAAAAAACGTCTTTATTAACAACGATTTACGCCCAGTTTCGTGTTTGCGGTCAGCTGTTGCTTCTCTTCCCTCAGTAATCCACCAGCTGTGCCATGCAGTTACAGTGCCAGCACAGTGAGCAATTGGCACAGCTGGCAGCTACTAGAGAGCCAGGCCAGCAGGAAAGGGAATATCCTCACCCCTGATCCCCTCGTTCCCTGGGTGACATCACAGACATTATCACACTAGCCAGTTGGTCACCTTGATATTCTGAAACATTCTGACCTTTCAACTCCTGAACATTCATTTTGGGGGCGTGGCCAAATACAATGCAGTAGATGTTTGGACACACCAGGAGCTCCTGTTTTGAACCTCAAGTTAGGGGAGGATGGAATAAATGTAGGAGTTGACCATCTGGTTTATCATGATATATGTGGTGACACTGGGAAATGATGTGCAGTCAGACCACACTCTAGGGGGCACGACTAAATTAGAATTATATTGCATTTGATTTTATGAAATGAAAAGTGAGAGATATACATTCATATACTGTATAAAACCATTATTTCAGTCCAACAATTTTTGATTTTTTTGTTTGTTTGTTTTATTCAGTTTTTAACTAAAGTCAGTATAAATATTAAACGTAGCTATTTTTTTAAGATAACATTATCACAATAATGTTGTGAATGATAATGTGTGATTAATGTGTGAATGTGCAAATGCTCAGTGGTCATGATACTCTGCTCCTGCAGGTGGCGCTGTCTGTAGCAGCGGAGTTCTGGGAACAGGGTGACCTGGAGAGGACTGTTCTGGAGCAACAGCCCATTGTAAGACACACAGACGGACCAATGAGGAAAGAGAAAGGAGGCGTGGGGGGTAGGGAGGGATTGGGAGATTGGTAGCAGGGTGAGGGGGTGTTCCTATGAGGCATTTTGAGACAAATTACCTATTATGTGGTGCACTGAATCAGAAAGAGCGGTCAGGCTGGCCCAGTCAGCTGGGCTGCACCCTTGCCTCCAAGGCTGCTGTCAGCCCACAAATACTTTGTGAGATGTCCACTGCAAGCCACCGTGGCTGTGTCTGCAGACACATTAAAGTCAGACTAGCGATTTTCAAACCCGCTCATATTATCGCCTCCTGTTAGATTTATGCATCAGCTGTGCTTGTCTTCTCCTGGCCACCTGCAGGGAAGCTTACAGATTTATCCGTTTCTGGTGTAACCTCACTAATGGGAGCATCCATTTTGTTTCTCGTCCCCCCTCCTCTGCTTAGCCCATGATGGACCGGAACAAAGCGGCTGATCTTCCCAAGCTGCAGTGCGGTTTCATCGATTTTGTCTGCGCATTTGTGTACAAGGTGAGCCCGGCCGCCCTGCTTCCTGCTGCGTCAGTAAGCGAGAGACCCCGTCATTTTCTAAATGGAAAAAGCACACGTGCTGTCAAATGAATTACCGGTCCGCTCGTGTGCAGGGATCAGGCTGCCTGTCTCACTCACCTGAGTAATTATATTTCAGCTTAATGAGTAATGATAGGTCAGCTTTTAGACAGCAAGCGCACTGGTCGAAGAGGCTCTGTGAGCTGAATTCTGAGTATAACTCGAGTGGAACTGTTTCTCTCATCCTCTTGTATTGCCCCTGCCCTTCCCCACCCTACCCAGGAGTTCTCCCGTTTCCATGTGGAGATCACCCCCATGTTAGAGCGCCTGCTGAACAACAGGAAGGAGTGGAATGCACTTAAGGAGGTGCACGAAGCCAAGATGGCCGCCCTAGAGGGGGCCAAGCCACAGAAGGCAGAGGCTGCTGCACCAGCCGCGGCAGCCAAGGCGGGTAAGGGAGAGAGACAGGGCTGAAAACCACCATAAATTACAGTCGGTGAAACTTTTCAGTGGACTGCAACATGGCCTAGGAAGGGCTGTCTTCGGGACCATCTTTATGAGCCCTGAATTAAAGCAGTTCAGCTGGCCACTCGACCGTGTCTAGTTCATAATGAAAGGTACTGGAACAGAGTGTTCCATCTGTAATTGCCAGGAACAAGATGAAATATCTCAAGGCATAGCAGAACTCAAAGCATTGTCTACCTCCATATACTGTGGGGTCCAGAATTATGGGCACCCTTGATACGCACAAAAAGTGCTGTAAACTTTAATGGAATCAACCAAACATTTTTAAAATAAAGAATGTACACTCACTGTGCACTTTATTAGGTATTAGACTTATTAGACAGCTGCTGTAGCCTATCCACTTTAGAGGTTTGACATGTTGTGTGTTCAGAGATGCTCTCCTGTATACCACTTTTGTAATGTGTGGTTATTTGCGTTACTGTCACCTTCCTGTCAGCTTTGACCAGTCTGGCCATTCTCCTCTGACCTATCTCATTAACAAGGCCAGAGAACTGCTTCTCACTTGAAGTTTTTTGTTTTTCCTACCATTCTCTGCAAACTCTAGAGACGTGTGTGAAAATCCCTGGTGATCAGCAGTTTCTGAGATATTCAAACCACCTTGTCTGGCACCAACAGTCATTCCACGGTCAAGATCACATGGCTTGGCCTTTCTGACATTTGGTCTGAAAAAAAGCTGAACCTCTTGACCATGTCTGCATGATTTTACGCATTTAGTTGCTGCCACGTGATTAGCTGATTAAATATTTGCATTAACCAGCAAATATTTATATAGTGTACAGGTCTACCTAATAAAGTGCTCACTGAGTGTAGATCATTATCCATATTGTTTATTATATGCAGCCTTTTTTCTCCATTTTTGTTAAGGGCGCCGATAATTCTGGAGCGGACTGTAGCTGTGGGGAATAGAAGCAGTGAATAAAGAAATGGAAGCCACTATTTTAAGTCGTGTTTAAGTAGAGTGTTGGACAGCCAATATGGCCTGTATATGCCACGACAGCATCAGTCAGCATTAATAATTCCACAGGGGGAATACAACATCACTTTTCTAGAAAGTTAATCAATTTTGTTCGCTTCCATATTGTCCTGGATACAATCAACATTTGTCTTTAACTTTCTTACAGTTGAATTTATTCACTTTTATAATCTTATACTATTATACTTTAATGTATTTATTAAGTTCTTAGCGACACAAACACCAATTCCTGATTGAAATTCAATATTGTAGGTGTCACAAACATCTGCAATAACATAATTTGTCAAAATTAAATGAAAAGCACAAGGTCCCACTGTAGAATGGTATTAAATCCATATCTGTTTCAACTGCTAGCCTAGAGATCTGTCCCATTGATTGCTGGGAATGCATCACAACTAATCTTTTGGTCCGTGTCTTACAGCAAACCACGCCCCAAGTCAGCCCCAGTCCAAGACCTGTGTCATCAACTAGATGGAAGGAGCCAGGGCGCTTCATTAGTCTAAGAACAAGAAGTGTGCTTGCCTCACAAGTCTTTTCACCAAACCTTTCATTAGCTATCTCACTTTTGCGGACCTTCAGATCTCTTAGGCAAGGATAAAGCTCAAATATTTTACGGAGTAATTGATGCATATTAGAAAAAAAGGAGCACTGAGTGTAATTCTGAGAGTAAAAGTGTTCAAGTGATTTGCTGGCAGATATTATGACTGTACAAATTACTGTACAAAGTACAGTCATAGTATATCATTTTGTTTCTTGTTTTGTGTTATAGCCTATATTTGAAATTCATGGCTTGAAATTTCTTACCATCCCATAGGTTATCAGATGTCAAATTACGTGTCAGATAATACACATGACAGGGAAGTATGGCTATATGGGTGTTTACAGTTTGGCATGTCTTGAATTCTAAAGATACATTTAGGGTATCATTCAATCTGAAAAATAAAATATTTTACTAAAATGCACATGCAAGCATCATTCATATCTGTTGATGTATAAAATAGAGTTGGAGCACACAGACACTTATCACTTCCACACATTCCATTGTGTGCCACGTGTTTGTCGCTCTCCTTTTTGTCTCTTGCGTGATGCTGAAAGAAATGTAGGACCCTAGTTCAGCGGATTCCGTGATGTACACACGTGACGTATTTAAACTAACTGTGCCAGTGGGACCATACGTAATTGTCTTACCCAGTCTGACAGAACAGATAAAATGCTCGCTAGGCGTTACCTAAAAAGGAAGTGCTTGCCCAATGCGGAGGGGGAGACTACTGCGTCACAATTTGAACGCAGTTTGAAGCGTCAGCATTGTGGCGTCATGAGTGACGCTCTACTTCCTATACCCCATGGGAAGAGCTGCAGAAATAGGACAGCGCGCGTTCATGAAGTGTTACACAATCGAATTTCAAGATAAAAGCACAGCGGATCTTCAAACAGAAACAGGCAACGAGAGCTTTCCGGTTACGGTCGTTCCCTCTGACAGTTGAATCAGAAACCACTGGAGCATAAAATTGCCGGTGGCTCTCTAAAGACACATCATTAACCAGAGTGAACCTTAATCAGTATCCGCTAGCCACCTAGCTGAGGAAATCGCTGAGGTCGCTAAACTGAGAGGCTAAAACCCAGCTTGGTCTGAGAGAGCGAGCAGCAGCTAATGACAGTTCTGGTTGCGACGAACACAAACATTGTATCTGTCCTACATCCTACGGTCCTTGTAAGCACAAACATGCTTTGAATGTTACATTAAGGCAGCGTGTCTGCTGCAGACCAAACATAATTAGTTTTACGTCTTCGTCCCTACCGAGTAGCAAATGTTAAATAGTTGAGGCTACCAGTAAGGACATTTTTACTTACCCATATTATAGCCACATCTAAGATCCATCAGATTCTGAACCAGCATGCATAATTGTCTGTCATGTAATAACGAAATAGGCATTGCTGAGGTTTCATAGTAAGAAGTTTTTTATTTACTGTCTGGCTGTTGGTTTTCAGTTGGCCCCGACAGTTGTGCGTTAGATAGCTTATTTGCATTACATTTACAGAAGTCTGGCAACAGCTTTACAGTGGCTATTATGGGAACTATTTTATGACACATGTAACCTGAGACTGCTGCTCAAAAAGTGCCACGATATAAAAACCTTTGTTTATAATTGTGATAAATGCTATCCGTTCATATGAACAGCCTATGAAGAAATCACGTAGATGTAAAAGCAGTTTCGTAAATGCTTGTGTATTTACTTGCTTGGCGTATTTTCTCATGCTTTATTGTGCGATACCATCCACCCGTAAAGCTGTCAGGCCATCAGAAATGTGAAGATCAAATATGCTTCATTGCGCAAGAGTTTTAGAATTTTAGCATCATATTCATTGTTTCAAAATCCAATGAGCTACAATACAGAGTCAAAACAACAACAGAAAAATACAGATGGGGCTCCAGATTTGACTAAGCAATCACCATCCCAGCACACTCACTGCAGTTGTGTATATAAACACTGGGCAGGCAGGTCCAGTAGCTCATTTTGCCTACCACGATGAGAAAGGATCTCTTATATTGAAAGAAGGGTGATTGTTGTGACTGCTGAACTTCAGTGACTGTTCAGTGCTGTTGAACTTCATATTTCACAAGCAACAGTGGCCAAGTTGATGATGGCACTGAGGTCCAAGAGAAAGACAATACCAACAAGGAGTAACTAGTCAAAAGCACATATTGTTCTCTTCTACCGTACATTAGTTTAAGAGGCAATGTAAAACAGACATACTGTTGGGTTTAAGCATGCAGTTGAATAATTAACAGTCCAAGAAACTGCAGATTTTCACACACACTAGTCTCTAGTTTGCAAAGAATGGTGCAAAAAAAAAAAAATCTAGAGGTGAATGTCCTCACTGGTCAAAGCTGACAGGAAGGTGACAGTAACGCAACAGTGGCATGCAGAAGAGCATCTCTGAACACACAACGCATCATAACTTAAGTGGGTAGGCTACAGCAGTATCTAAAAAATAAGTAAGTATTTTTAGTAAGTCTAAAAAATCAATTGAATGAATACCTAATAAAGTGCTCAGTGAGTATATATACGCTACAGATATATAGCAATACAGATGCTCATACTCTCAGTGAGCACTTTATTAGGTATTTATTAGACTTTACTTATTGATCTTCTGCTGATGTAACCTATTCACTTAAGAGGTTTGATACTACCGCACAGCCGTTGGGCCCTTGAGCAAGGCCCTTAACTCTGCATTGCTCCAGGGGAGGATTGTCTCCTGCTTCGTCTAATCAACTGTACGTCGCTCTGGATAAGAGCGTCTGCCAAATGCCAATAATGTAATGTATTTATTTACAAGCTAGTAGTCGAAAGTTCATATGAAACCATGTAATTCACATCTATTCTTGTAACCGCTTGCAAACTCCTGCAAGTGCTCGTAAAACATTCTAAGAACATGACTACAAGACATGTTGTTCATTAGGATTTTTATTTTTTTGGAGGCAAATCAATGAATATATGTACTTTTTACAGTATATGAGGAACATTTCTACAGTTTAATAATGTAAACAATCTCTTGAGAGAAATGTATTCAGTTTAAAAGGAAGCCATAGTTCTCTTTTTTAAAGTATTTACACGAATTAAAATATAATTTATAACATCAGATAATTTCAGCTATTTTGGTAAAATTATCTATGAAACTAGATTTTAACAATTCAAAAATACTGAAATGCATTTTGTCTCCACAATCTCAAGACATATGAAATCACACGATACAGAGAAGGAACACCATTAAAAGACATCCAAGCTAAGTGGCATATAAATAAAAAAATAAAACCAAATAAAACCAACTTATGTAAAAATATAAAATTTTACTAACTAAATACAGTATACCAAAAAAAGTTAAAAAAGGAAAATCAGGTTGTGAATTTGATAGTCATTAGATGTAAATCGACAAAAAAGAAGATAAAAGTGGAAAAACAATATACGCCCTTCGTTGATTTTGTTTAAACTAAAGACTTTAAAGACTTTTTTGTAGGTCTTTAAGTAGCTGTATCCAAGACCATGGCAGTCTCTAGCAGATAGGGGGTTTCAAAGATAATGCAAAGACAAGGGTGCGGTAGACATGATAACGGGAAATGTACCCCATTGTGTGAGAAAGTGTTTGTTACATGCTTCAGGGTAGCACAGACATTTACGCAATTCACATTCGGAAAGCTCTGATTAGCAGGGAATGGGATAAAATTGCCATTCCAATATTGCAAGACCTTCCACATGTCCACAGGGGAAATACTTAAAAATAATATTTTATTTCAGGTGATTATGAATATTCCGTTGTAATAATTACAAAAATAAAATGAGGGTCAATCAGTTTGATTGCAATGCTCACAAATAGATTGATGTGGCACTTGTATTCAGTGCCAAGATCAAAGGGTGTTTTTGGTCAGCTTGTCTCAAGTTTGTTTGTTGCAATTTGTGAAGTGAAAAGTGGAGAGACAATTTGCATTTGAGGAGGGTTCCCTTTGGAAGTGTTTAGATTTGGATTCTTTATTGACCTACGCTCTGCAGATCGATGGTAATTATTTAAATGTGTTTAAGTTCTCTAAAACACTGAAGAAAATGGTCAACATCAAAGTTTTCTATAAGAAATTATATATTCATCTATATCTATCTACACACACACAAATATATATATTTATATATATATGTATATACTGTTTATAATATGGCTGTATTGAAAAAGTATAATTATTTCAGTAATTAATAAAACATACGGTTTTAAAGATTAAACTGTACCAATAAAAGCTAGTGATAGCTTTCTTTTTCCCTATTATTATTAAGGCTTTCTTTGAGAGATTCTCCATCTGTCCTTTTTATTCTCAAGTTTCCTGATGGAACTTCATAACCACTCTAGCCAGACCTTCAGGCAAAAAGCACAAGGACCGTTTTCTTCAGCTCGATAGAAAGGTGTTTAAGCCCTCAAGAGACCACACAAGATACCAGCATCCATTAAAAATGAAGCCAAAAGGAATCAACTTAAACTTCTACACCATCACAAGTGGCAATAATTTACTGTGACTGAAATCATTAAAAAAAAAGTATTTTCCACTCTTTAGAAGAGGTGTTAAATATTTTTAGTTTTTAGTTTTTTTTTAACTTTGTTTTGAGGTGTGAACTATATGGCATGACCCCATTTTATTTAAATGTTCTTCTGTATCTACAGCAGTCTATAACTTACAGTACAAGATCTGTTTTTAATCTTCTCAAATAAAACCTTCCGCCCGCATGAAAGGCCTTCTTTAGATACATAGTGTATTGCATTTTGATTGCTTAAAAAAAAGAAAAGAAATCTCTTTCTAAAAATATAAACTCATAAAAAGAAATAATCTAACATTTGTAAAGGGTTAATTTTTTATTTAACACCAGTGTTCGACTTGTGAAGCCTATTCAAATTATTCCCTTCAGTTATTCTCTGTATAGAACATTTTCCCCTTGTAATTCCAAAAATGATTCCTTTCTGTTCTCTTTGATTAATACAACCCTGATCCATCACCTTAACAAGCTTAAATCTACAAATCGATGTAGAGCATGATACACTTCATGTTTACTCTTGGCATAGTTCTATATACATACTACATATATAAGCCATTACAACAAGATTAAGTCATGTAAACCAGCACATTCTCTCACTATTTAGTAGTATACATACTAAGCACAAGTACTCATTCAGCCCCGTATGTGATCCATATTGATTTAGATGATACCACTCATCCGTTCATTTACAGTATGTATAACACTAAATATTTGTGTTTTGCTTTTAGTCTAGTTTAGTTTAGTATCCTACTAGGGGAAGCCAGGAAGGCACATCCTGATAGGGTACTCCTAACACTGAATAAGGCGTCTTTGTACTTAGTGTGCGTTCTAGTAAAGTAGAAGGAGAATCCATTGATGTAAACATTCAATTTTGTGTATGTATTTCTGTAGAGGAAACTGGAAAGGGGAGAAGACAGGGTGAGTCAGTCCGATACGCTGGCTGTTTAAAATGGCCCCACAAGCAGGGCTGGACTGTGCAGAACTGAGGAGCAATTGGGGGGGGGGGGGGGGGTTCACAGGGACGGGTCCATGAAGAGAAAAACAAACAAAACAACAAATATAGAAAGGGGAGGGGGAGGGAAAATGCTTTCTCTCCCACCACGATACAGGACTCAAGTTCCCCTGGTTCCCTAGCAACAGCAGCACCCCGACACACCACAAGACACAGACAACACTTGGATACACCTGGTTATAAGGTCGAGAGTCAAAAAACAGACAACGGACACAGTTAAGATTTTAGCCACGAGGAAAGTGCTTCTGAGTAGACAAAAAAAAGTTGACTTTCACCCATCAAGAAGAGAGCTTAGAAATGAGAAAGAGATCGAGAGAGAGAGGCTGTAAACGAGGTAGAGATACCGCTCCGGTTCCTAATAGAGGGCATTCTAGACTCAAAAGCTCTGGAAACAGTCTAGCATTCCAAGTTTACCACCACCCGCAGTCATCTCTGGGATGCGGTGTGTCCTCTTAAGTCAGCCGAATCAGAAGAGAAAGTAGTACCACTGTAAAAGGGCTGTGGAGGCTCCACCCCTGGGCTGTGCTGCTGGATGTGTTCGAGGAAATGGATCTTCAGCAGGGCAATGAATTCTGGGAGATAACCAAATGCAGGGACTCTACATTCAGAATAATGTAACATTCCAATCAACCAAGGTATGCAGGTTTTTTTTTTTTTTAAATAACCAGATGGGAAGAATGCCATGTTACTGTAGTGACGAGCCTGAGATCCTGAATTATCCTGTTTAAATATGTTTCTATTACTCTTCTTTGCATTATTATTATTGTTGTTGTTATTGTTATAAATAGTTGTGAATAATAATAACAACAACAACAATAATAATAACACACTGCTTTAAAATGCAGTGTGTACAGGTTTAATCCAGATTGAATTGTAGTGCTCCCAGAATCCAGAATTGCTCATTGAGACTACATGGGAGGACTTTGGTCCTGGGTATCACCTGCCCCAGCAGCCAGCAGCCAGCAGCAGAGCCGATTGTACACCCTTCACAGGTGGAACCAATAAAGACCGTTACCTCGTTACAAGTGCATAGATGAAATCAAGGAAGCACTAAAATTACAAGATTTTATTCCTTTTAAACTTGTAAACTAAGTTGTCATTAATTTTTTTTTGTTCGTTTTTATCTTTTCTCATTTTCAGCACACACAGATTTACATCCACAATTTGCTATGATAAAGCCGTTTTTGTTTTTTAAATTTTTGTCACGTACTATACGACTAAATGGCGAACGTGGCTTGCAGCTCCACCAGTAGTTACCAAGGGGTACAAAAAGACACGCACACACACTCACTCACACAAACACACACACACACATCACAACAGCCAGCGGGAGGAGCAAGGTTTGCTACGTAGCCCCACCCTCCCTTAGCAGGGCAATGATGTCAAACACACACAGGGAAGCAGCTTCTGTGTTCAGAGTGCATTTTTTCTTTTTGTTTCTTGATTTCTTTTTTGTGTGTTGTCTTTTTTTTTTGTCATCGTTGTTCTGGAACCCTCCCCCTCCTCAAATCCTCAGTTGAAAGAGACAAGGTCTGTTTCTTATTCCAATGTTAAAAATGTAAACAGTAAGAGAGGTGCCTTGGTTGAGGTACAGAGGCTGGGGCCATGAGGCGCATCAGCGATGCAGGCTCCTCTGGGCCTCCTTCAGGAGGGTGTCAAAATCCAGGGCATCGTACTTGCTCTTTACGGGGCCCGGACCCGCCTCATCTGGAAAAACGCACACACAGGACACATGCGCCATGGTCATCATCTCTCCTGTCACTTGTGATATCAGGGCTCCGCCCCCTCACCACTTCGTCAGCTCCACACTGTCATTAGTGAAGGCTGTTTAATCAAACACACAGCGCACAGTCCAGCTTCAATTATAATCCTATTCTTTCATCTGTTTCTTAAACATGCATTAAAGCAGCAATTACATCAATTGTCACAATTCAAGATGATTTAAGCAGTCAACTTTGTAGGGAAAGAAAGGAAATGTCATTTTTTCATTGACCAGGTCCAAATGAGGCTTTAGACTAGATTGTTTTTCTGAAACTAGTGGCCCTACGAGTTATTTATTGTTACAAAAGCCATCCCCTGGTTTACGCCATACGTCAACACATTTTGGAGCTACAGATTCATTACCATGCCTCTCTAAGCGGTTTACAATTTTTTCCCGCATTTGGTCTTCCTACTTTTCCAATTAATATATTACTGAGTTGTAACCTGTCCAACCCATTTGATAATGGATTTCTTAGCACATTTCTGTTATATCCATCAACCATTACACTTGGCAGGCTAGCGGAGGACTGGCTTCCTCTCTATAGCCACATTCCTTCCCATTGGGGAGTTCTGTCTCACCCAGTTTGAGGGTTGTTCTCCCAACTAGGTTTTTTACCTCACATGCTTGCTATTTTGGGGGTTCAGGTCTGGCGTTTTCTCTTCTGCTACTCTGTAAAGCACCTTTGTGACAGTCCTCCGTAAAAAGGGCTATGCAAATAAAATGTAATTGAATACCCAGGTCTATGTAGCGTTTTCTGCAGAACCTCCGTGGGCTGTTTCGGGCATTCTGAAGGGGCAGGTCCCGTCTGCGTCGCTGCCCCTGGCCACTAGGGGGCCCCAGGAAGGTGATGACGCCACAGCGCTCGCTGCAGGGACACAGGGCGGATTTAAACACGAGCCGCTCCATGAACGCACGTGTGGCGTGACGGGCAGACGCTAGGACGGGGGGACGCAGAACCTACTTGTTTTTAGTGATGATTTTGCAGTCGTCGGGCTCACCGAAGGCCTCGAAGCGCCTGCGCAGCATCGCCTGCGTGATGCCGCCCGGCAGGTTGTGGATGTAGAACACTCGGCAGTCCTCCTGGGCAACGATACCATGGAAACCGTCAGTAAGGTCAAACTGCAGTGTGTGCAGCATAACTACCCCCCGTGAAATATCACCTTCCCAAATGCAACCTTCTAGAAAGCCCACAGCTGCTGGAACTCTGCTGCATTATGCACACCTGCCTGACGTAAGAGGCGAAACTTTCCATTTGCCTCGTATGTTTGGCCCTGTTCAATGCGCAGTTCAAAATAGGCCTGGGCGACATGGCCAAAAAATGTATGATATTTTGGATGCCACTGATAAATATCACAATATATATTTATCACCTCATATTAACCATAAGTTATTATTAATAAATATTGTTTTAATGTAATAGGGAAGCATACAGTACTCCCACCTGTTTCTATTGATCTATAAGCAATGTTGCCGGAAGTAACAGCCACAAGGTCAGCAAGCAAGTCTACAGTGCTTAAGCCCTGTTTTCTGACCAAAATGTCATTGTAACCATCAAAATCCATTCTCAACCAATATAAACAATATAGCAAAGTTAATATCGTGCTACATATTTCTACCGGTATATCATTATAGAATTTGTACCTCCCACCCCTATTTCAAAGCCTACACTTTGTCGTTGGGACTTACGTTAGCTTTACTCCTTAGCTTGTCTCCAAAGCAGGTCCCCAAGTTCTCACAGCTGCATAGACAAAAAGGAACAGTTTGTGGTGTTTACTGGCAATGCAAGACGATAAACAATTATCCTGTTTAACTGACCATAGCCCGAAGGCAACCATGAACGGTTCTAGTCTTTGAGGGATGGACTCCCACAGGGGTTTAGTGCTATCTTTCAATTAGCTACTACTCCTGGCTTACAGCCTGAACAGCAAGTGAGGCAAATTCAACTGAGAAATAAAGAGCTATGGCAGAACACCAGCAGTCTTCCACACCGCCACCCACCTCCCCCCCCCCCGGGACTTTAATGGTTTGCTCCAGATTTATATTGAGAGTAAAGCCTTTGAGTGTTGAATACACACAAAAGTAAATGAGATGGGGGGGAGGGGGTCACCTTACCTAAAATTCAGCTTGCTGTTGGAGGAACGGGGCAGACAGCAGGAGGCGCAGGGGGAGGAGGGCCGCGAGGAGCACTCTGCGCTCTCCTCCGCGTTGCGGGGTGATAAGGCTTGGGGCGACGCCGACCGGGGGGAGGCCGTCCTCTGCGGCTCCATGGCCCTCCGCTGCCCGCACAGATAATCCGGGAGTTTGGAGAAGAGCTTCTCCTCACTCAGCCGGCCGGCCGCCCAGTCACCCTCCTCCTCCTCCTCCTGTGTCACCTCCTCTTCCCCACAGGAGGGTCTGGGCCGCTTGCGGCTCTCCCCCAGGCCCTGCAGGCAGTAGTCGTGGTCCCCGAATGCCCGGTGAGCCGCCATCCCCCTCTCGCTTGCCTGGCCCATCCTGCGCAGCTGGGCGTATAGTTCCGTCTGCTCCGGAAGTTTCCGGGAGGGTGCGCGAGACGACCAGAAACCCTTGGGGGGAGGCTCCCCCTTTCCCTCTGGCTTGAAGAGCTCGTCCTCGGCGGGCTTGTGTGGGGGGGTTGTGGGAGGAGTCAGCCCTGAAAATACAGTCCCAACATCAAGCTAGTCTCCAGCCCCTTCACCGAGCCCTTGTGCAGTCAAAAGCACCGCTCACCACACCCACAACCAGTACTAACACATTTTTGGTCAATGTCTTTTATTTCTCGGCACTAGAAACTAAGCTAAATTCTTAAAAGACAAAGAGCTATTTTTCTGATTCGCAATGTTTTGGAATGTGAGAATAAAAAGTATCACCACTGTAACACGAGAACACATTTATCACACTGTAACAGTTCTCTGCATGATGACACTGAACACATATGCTTTTAATGAATGGATGAGAGGAACACATGTACTGGCCTGCTGCTCAGATGCACCACTACTTAGCTTTCACTGACAAAATGTCAGCATACCCTCCTATCCATAAATACCTTTTTTATGGATAGATAACACTGCTTCCTATCATGTCCCTTATACATAATACAGAACCTCTTACGGATAACTATAGAAGTCATTTTAAAGGAGTTCATATACCATAATAAAAGTCCTAAATCGTTTAATCCCAAGTCCTTGAATCTCCAGATATCCCTGATTCTGAACACTATGGTTTCTGGCAAAAAGTCTAAGAAAATTAAAGGGTATCCATTTCAAATGCATTCAACCGGTACAGTAGCTTGCATTTCTATCCCTAAACAAAGCTTTCTTTGCAGCTAAGCTCATCTGAATGGTGCCGAAATGGTATTAGGTTGCAGTCGTGACAGTGCAGGTGATACGGGCTTAAACCCGACTCAGAAACATTTGACTCGTTGTCAAGGGAGGGGTTGGCAGGCACAGTAATCAACACCGACTCAAAGCACAACATTACCTGCTGTGCCACACAGCTCCACGCTGAGCGTCTGCTCAAAGGCCTTGTTGGCAAACTGTGTGTCTCTGATCATGGGGAAAGAGAGAGAGATTGCAGAGTCATCATCAAGGGTTCGAGGAGGACGAGAGAAGGAAAAGTCTAACTACCGCTGCTTCTATGGCATACTGGGGCTTTTCTATGGGTGGGGTGGGGGTGGGGGGGGTTTAGTCCAGACCTGAGTCAATTACATATTTGTAATCTTTGCTTTACTGCTGTATTGAAACCAATAAAATGCTCTCAAGAAGTGCAAACCCTGCCTTCTGGTCAAATTGGCAGGCTCAATTGTATCAGGCAAGATCGGTACAGAAAAGTATTTAAACCCAAAATAAATGTAATTCACCCAGGTCTGATTTAGTCTCCATTTGTCCTTTTTCATTCAATATCACGGTGAAGAGAATCACAATAATTTTAACAGGAGCCTGTGACAAGAGGGGAGGTTTCCTCATCCAGCTCTACGTCACACCGAAACGTCAGCAGGCAAAATGTCTGCCAGCCGACACGAAAAGGCTCCTGCTCGTTATTTACGTTACATTGGCCATTCCCACACAGCCCCAATGACGCGCCAAAAACTGTGAAGCCCCCGACTGCCCTAATTTCGTACACGTAGTGGAGAAGGAGGAAGGGAATGCGTCCCACAAATGCACACCCTAAAGTACGGCTGCCCAACTCTGTTCCTTGAGATCAACGGTCCTGTAGGTTTTCACTCTAAGTCTAACAAAGCACACCACGGCTTCCCCTGCCATTATAACTTCAGCTTTGATCCAGTACCAAAGCTGAATGAACGGGAAATACTAAAATTTTGGTAATTTTTAATATGCAGCACTCGAGCTAAAAAAATATACCTAATAAAAACGTTTTGCCTGTATCCGT
Source organism: Conger conger (assembly GCF_963514075.1). NCBI lineage: Eukaryota > Metazoa > Chordata > Actinopteri > Anguilliformes > Congridae > Conger > Conger conger. Next base: position 27,875,174 of record NC_083762.1, read on the forward strand.
TATAGTGTCTGACTGTCCGTGGATGCGCAGCCTCCTACATGGTAGAAAGATTGCAACAGTAGCCTATGTGTTTCGTTACCAGACTATCCTTCATTTTCATTTCCGGAAATCAGCATTAATATTGTGATTACAATATCAGTTTAACCTTAGATTAACGTGTTGTGGACAATAATTGTCATTGGCTAGCCTATGTGGAATTAAATGTGATAAACCGACTGTTTTGTAACTTTGAAAAGTACATTTTACAAGAATTCCATAAATGATAAGAGCAGGACCCCGAGGGCACTGAAAAACAGATAAATCTCAATGAACATTCGTTTACGGCAGTTGGTGCCAGTTCTAATTCTCATAAAGTAATTATTTTCGCTGGGCACTAGATAGCCCATATCCCGCCTTATAATTAAAAAGTCCCAGCTGATTGGTGAATAGTTTAAATTGATTTTGATAAGAAATTTCAGGCTCCAATCATGCAAACGATTTCGAGTGACGCTGCTAAGCTTAGGTAGCAAATAATACTAAATCCATCTGACGTAATTTACATAGCAACTGTACACTCAGTTGGTGCTGCTTTGCCTCAGAGTGGCCAAGAAAATCGATGACGATTCAGAAAAGATATAACTTTTAAAGAATTATAAATCGATCCCATAGTGGGACCCTGGCCATTTATTGAAGATGCGACGGAAATTTCCGGTGCAGTTAACCGTAATTTTATTGTCGACTGACCATGTAGGCTACCGTTAAATAACACATTTTATGGGTTAGTGCTATTGGCTTGTCCTAGCAACATCACCCGGCGATCACTAAAGCTAAATATCACTAGCACTTATTTTTCAAAGTTGTATCACCACTTCTGTGAAGTAAAATAAGTGGACTACATTTTTTTTGTAAGAAATTGTTGAGTTCTCGCGCACACACTGCGGTCTACATTCTCAAGCTCCCTACTTAAAGCGGGAACTATGTCGCACGCTGGGTAAAACTTTTTGATTCTATTTTTCTTGGATTTTTTTTTAATCAATTAAAAATTTCGAACATAACAAATAGCATAACCACTCCAAATCCTTTTCCCAGCACCACAGCACCTAAGCCCTACAAAAAGCCAGGGAAAACCCTGCACCTCATTCAACAGCAGAGTTCCCATTGAGATGAGGTGAAATATGTAATTGTTTCAACCCAGGTCTGCACTGAGCTGCTAATTAGTAGAACCAGCTGTGCCAAATTATGGTTGAAATGAAAACCAACAGGACAGTAGATCTCCAGGACCAGGGTTGGGCAGCCCTGTTGTAAAGAGTACTGCCTTTAGCGTGAGGGCTGTGTAAGGTGGAGTAATATAAACACAAACCCTGTTGATTTGGGAGCCAGCGGCAGACAGAGGCAGGCACGTTTCTCTGCAATCAGAACAACAGAAGAGTCATTTATACGACCGTCTGAATCGCATGCATGGTCAGAGATCACCACAGTAGGAATCAGCCAAAGGTGTGTAAAAAAGACCACACCTTTGTCGCCACTGCTCTGTACGGTGTACAGAAAAGCAGTGGCTTACTGATGTCTCAGGTTGTTTGTAAATAATAAATGGAGCCATGTACTGGAAGTCTGGTTTAGACTGACTGGCCTGCTGGTGTACGGTGGAGGCTCCTTTACCGTTCAGGGTGAAAACCGTCTCGGTCGCTGCAGTCTTCTGGTCGTCAGTCTTGCAGGACGTTCTGCTGTGGCCTGCCTCCTCTGCAGGGTAGTGCCTGGCGGTCTCCACCTCCGCACCATGTCGCCAGGAGACAGAGTCTGCCCTTGCCCTCCCCTTCTTGGCGAATCGGCTGGGGAAGGACGCCAGCCTACGAGACCGGCGTACCGAAAAGGTTGTGTCCCCCGCCTCCGCCTCTTTGGCCGTTTTGGGTCCGTCGGGGGGGCCCGGGGATTCATCGTCCCGAGGGCTCATGAGACGCACGTCTTTGAGCTCTGGTTTGCCTGGGTGGGGCACTGGCTCCACCCCCTTCCTGTCCTGCCCCGCCTTGGCCCCGCCCGCTCCCCGGCAGTGGGAATAGGGGGGGCTGTGGAGCCTGTAAGGCTTGCTGACATCAAATGAGTCGACCGTTTCCAGCAACTCCCGGAGGAGAGAGCGACCTTTGACCTCGCGTCTGCGCACAAAGGCTGGCCGGGGGCGGGGAGGGGCGGCATTGGTCTGAGGAGCGGGTCTGTGGCAGACAGGGGCGGGCCGGGCGGGCGGGGCCCGCCGGGCGAGGCCCTGGCACTCGCGATCCCTGCGCTCAGAGGCGGTCTGCTTGCGGATCGGCAGGCAGTAAGTGTGCATGTATGTGATGAGCTCCACCACCGAGCGCAGCTCCTTCTCTGAGGAGAACTGAGGCTCGCCGGGCACCGTCACCTCCGCCGGCTCTGAGCTCTCGTCCTCGCTGCCCGATTCATCCCCTTCTTCCTCTTCGTCGTCCTCTTCCTCCTCCTCCGAGGAGTCGCTCTCGTCCTCGGTGTCATTTGAGGGCGTGTCCTCGGCCTCCGCCGCGGTGGTCAGGTGACGGTGTAGCTCTGTGCACAGGCGTCCTGCCGGTCTGAACGCGCGGGGCTTGCGCTCCTGTGTGCGGTCACACTGCGGAGAGACGGAGAGCGGCACGTCACACACCTGTCAGCCAGACTCCACGCTTTACTTGGGCACCAGAGCAGCTAAAGTCATGTTAACAACATTATCCCTATGCTTTCACTGTAAGCAGTCAATTGATTAATTACTATGTTGAAGAAGCAGCAAGGCATGACTGCAGCCGCCTCACGTGGGACTAACACACCCGAACACTACACAGGCAAGTGCAAACCGCAGGTCTTTTTATTCATCGCAAGGCTGCTCTTCTGTTACATGCAGTGTTCTTCTTTTTTACCTGTACATATCCAGTGTTAATGGGGGGGGGGCGCATTCAGACCACAGCCCCTTTCAGAGTTAGAGGCTGCAGGAGAGCCCCAGGTAGCGGTGATGTCACACATTTTCTGTGTCCATCACAACAGACAGGAGAGCAGGGCAGAGCAAGAGCACAGTGGCCTGTGAGTCTCTGCATTTAAAATCTGCTCCATTCCTCCCCTTCCCCACAGCTAATGCAGTAGTCCTCCTATCACAGAGAGTCTCTGAGTGAAATGTTAAATGGCTGACATAAGAGAGCGAGTCCCATTTCCCCTGCAGCTTCTGCATGTTTCTCTCCTAGTTTTTCTGCTCAGGTACTAAAAACCGGCCACCTGAAGCCAGGGGACAGTGTGGACAGCTACACAGCTACACAACACAGATGAGACACTGACCCGACAATCAATATTTTCCATTTATGATTTGGATTGCAGTATCCTGTTGGCTCTCTCTGGCCTGACAGGAGTGTGGGAGTGTCCACTCACCTTAACCAAAGGTCTCAGTGGCTTAAGGTACTGGCTCCTGTTGCTATGGCGATGCGTGCCAGCTTCTTTGTGCGTTTCAATGCCCGCAGGCACGTTCGGGGGGGAAAGCAGGAGCTTTTTTAGCTGTAAAGAAGAAAAAAAAGGGGGGGGGGGGGGATGGTTTGGGACAACTGTAATTAACCGGCCTGTCACAGTCCTGGTCACAGTGCATAACATCAACAACATGTCTCCACAAAGCAAACACCGTAGTAGCCTAAACTGCTCTAAAGGTCAGAGTGGGATGTCATATAGACGTCTCCGGACACTCTCCTGTGTATTTCATTTGGTTGCAAAACACCTCGTTCAAAACGGCAAGGCTCCCTTGCTTCAGAGTCTGCTTAAAAACAAGACAAGCCAAATACAGTTCTGCTTAATGAATTCAGTAAACCGGTAAATGTATAGAAATGGAGGGGAAAGTACTTTCCGTCTACCGGACTGTCCTGAGCTTATGGAAAAAAAGTTGCTCAGTGTTTATGGTATTCCACAAGCAGGTGGGCTGCTTAATAGCTCAAGGACAGGCTCTAAGATGCTTCTGAATAAACGGGGGAGAAAACAGAATAACGCGGATTGAATTGCCGCACATGTGCCAACTTGGCAGGTCGGTCAATGGAGTCTCTCAGCGTCCATTGAGAAATCTGAAGGGGGAGCAGAGGGTTTTCAAACTCTGCGTACAGAATGGTCTGGCAGGCTGGGGGAGTCTGCGATGAAAGCCTGCGCTTCACTGCCCTGCTTCCTGCTCTTCCTCTGCTCAATGGCCTCCTTGTTCTGAGAGCACTCTGACCTCAGCCATGAGCTCTTCCGCAATTACAGCTGAGACCAGCAGGGGGCGCCTCAAGTCATTAGTGACACTAGTTAAGCCCCTGAAACTGCAGCGAGGTGACCTGGGCAAAAAGTTTGGATGGGAGCTCACTACTGCGGTTTAATTATAAATATATATATATATATATATATATAAATATATAAATATATGAAAGTTAATGTTCATTATCTGTGTGAACAAGAATGTGTCTGTGTGTGTGAGCACATGTGTGTGTACCTGTGTACGTGTGTATCTGAGAGAAAGAGATAGGGGCATTTCTTCTAATACATTTAAAAGATAACATCCTATCCTGAGATTTTCCTAATTTTTTCTACATTTAGCTAAAAAAAGAAATTAACAAATGCAACAAATAACATCATTCATAGAAGTCAATCATAATGATACAAGCTGAAGGAACACTCTGGGCATGTCCGTTGTGCTTCTACTGTCAGAAAGTATATTCTTTTAATATAATAAACTTCTGAAGACAAATTGGCAAATTTGAGGCTGGTAATAGTTTCAAACTTGACTTTTTCTCCTTAAAAGTTCTTACTGAATCACTGGAAACACAGACTGTAGGCAAGTTTATTTATTTGGCATAAATTGTCTCGTACTTCTATTCGAAGAACCATCCATTGTTTTAGCTTATCAATATGTGGCTTTTTAACTCAGCTGAAAGACTACTCTTTCCTGAGCTTTACCCCCCGTCGTTTTTGAGTTCTTAATGTTTGCCTCATTATAGCTTTTTTGATGTTCCTTTTACAACTAAAATAAGCTAAACATCAGTGCTGAAATTGTAGGTATGTAGCTCCAGTGCTGGATCCAAAGCAGGGACACAAAGAGGGCTTTGTAACCTTTAAACAATGTGGCTTTCTGCAGCCTTTTTGATCAAATCCCAAATTTGCAGGCTACTTTTGAAAATGAAGTACCATTATGATGATAATACAATACTTCAATGTTGACCACATTACTTCAAAAAGAATGAGACAATAGTAGCACAAAGGATCATGGGTAGTATTATATCACATTGGCAATCTGGATTTAAACAATGTGCAAAAACATTTTTCAGTGTTACATAGTAATGCAAATATTTGTCAGTTGTTAATTGAAAACACTAGCAAGCATATATAGAGAGGGTCAGGAAAAAAACAACCATGTAAATCTCTTTATTTTCCCTGGAAGTGAGATTCTGAGAAGTGATGCAGGCGAGAGAGAAAGATGGGGGGCCCCCCACAGAGCACTGAGAACTCCACTGGGGGTGGGGGGGGGGGAGCATGAGAGGGGGCAGGCAGGGGCCAAAGGACAGGGAACAGACTACTCTAGCAGCAGAGAACTGCACTGTGACCAACAGAGGAAAACTGGGTCCTAGAAGCAGAGTCACAAATGGCAAGAGCGAGGAAAGGAAATGATAGAGGGTTACAGTGCGGAAGGGAGACAGGGATATGGACAGGAAGACAGAAAATGGCAGAAAGAAAGAAAGAGAGAGAGAGGAGACAGAGTATGTGAGAGGCTTAAAGAAAGAAAGAGAGAGGGTGAGAAAGTGGGGGCGAAAGAGTTATGGGGAAAATCAAGACTGCTACAAGTCAAAGGGGAAGGCCCCTTGCTTACAAGGGTCAAGGGGGAAGTGGGTAAAGAGGGTGGGGGTTGATTCACTGGGGTGATCCGGTTACCTGCCTGAAAAAAGGGATCTTATTAGAGCGATTGCTAAAAGAATAAAAATAGGCCAAAATGAGAAAAATTCAGACCTTTGTTGCCTATCATACCCATGCTGTGGGGTACTCAGAGGCCCATCCAATTCCACCTTAAACAGGAAGGAAGGGTTCTTACTAGAGACGGGTCTTCTGTCTCTGGACTGAGGGACACTGGGAAGGGCTCACTTCCCAGGGGGAGGTGGTCCTCCTCCTCCTCCTCATCATCATCCTCCTCCTCATCCTCATACTCATCAGGCCCATCCCCCAGCGAGGGGAACACAGACAGCCCCCCCACCTCGTCCTCCACCATGCCGTCCAGGCTGTCTGTGAGCGCAGCCAGCAGCGCTGCATTTTCCTCCTCTTCTATCTGTAGGGGGCAGGAGAGAGCACCAGGAGTCAGTCACGCACCGACCAAAAACACTGCACTGCAACAAAAAGTGAAAAGAGTCTTAACAAGCATTTTAGTCTTGTAATAAGTCTTGTCAAAATATTAAGTTTTAAGTTAATGGTCAAGCAAAGTCTTCCATTGTCAAGTGTTGCCTCTCGCCTGGTTAGACAGGGGCACCTTGAATCAAACCGTGCGGCCCAGAGAGGAGAGGAGTCTATGGCAGGACTGCCCAATCCTGTCCTATACGCTTTCAATTCAACCCTAAAAAGCATACCTCAGTCAACAGCTCGAGATCTGAGCTGCTAATTAGTAAAATCAAGTTATGGTTCAAATGAAGTCGAACAATCTCCAGGAACAGGGCTGGGCAGCTCTGGCCTAAGGAAAGGTAGGTGTGGTGCATCTCGTATAATTTTGTACCGTTTTTGAAGGTTAATGGAATCAGGCTTTTGGATCGATGCCCCAATCCACCCCAATCCACCCCCCCCCCCACAAAAAAAAGAGTCCCTGTAGGAATACTCGTCATTCAGCCCCTCCTGTGAAATCAATTGCAAAGGGAGATTCTGATGAAGAGGCCAAGAGCAAAGGGACATCAGTGGACTCAACGATGAGAAGCCGTTCTTAGATTCAGCTGAGAAACATCTAATCGATTCAAAGCGCCAGCTCAATAACAAGAGCCGATCTAGCTCAAGATCTATGAAGAGAAGGACACAAGTGATTTTCCTCTACATGGATACTATATGGATACTGATTAGCCTCTCTCCTGTACACCATGAGTTAATTAAACATCAGTTTAAAGCCTGTACTGAACAGAAGCACTGACCTATATAGTACATGGATGGCAGACCTGCATCAAATACGTAATGGTTTTGGATTCAAATACTTTTCTATGCTTTACTGAGCTCGTCTAGTGTATTGGAACCTATCATATTCACTCAACTGCACTAGGCAAGATCAAATCGAGCACAGAAAAGTATTTAGACCCAAAACAACAATTTTACCCAGGTCTGATATACATACCGCAAAGAGGCGCAAGCAAAGACGCTACAGAACGCACAGAATAGCAGAACTTACTGCAGAACAGAACTCATAGAACTAAAGAAAGTGAGAAAGCACTTCTTCCTGTGCTTTCTTAGAAGAATGTGTGTAACCATTGATTTGGCTTTCAGGACCGTATCGAATATATGACCTTTCAGTGGACAGAAACTTCCGACTGCTGATTTGAACAAGTTCCGAACTGAAACAAATGTTCTGGAACATCCCTGCCCACTCTTACCTCAAAGAACTCAGGGTCTCCTGTGCTGTACTGGATGGAGGCAGGGGAGGCGTCTGATTGGTCATTGCACCAGTGGAGCTCGCTGAGACAGTTGACGGAATCGAAATCGCTGGCGTCCAGCTGAGAGAGGTCGATGTCAGGGAAGTCTGCATCCAGGCGGTCAGAACTGACCTCCTCCTCCCCATACTGTGAGAGAGAGAGATAGAGGGAGGGAGAGAGGTGAGATTGAAGCCCATCGCCTGTCTATCATTATATTCTTCCCCACAGGTTGCCAAAAACTGTAGTTTAAGTGAACATTCTATTCTAAAACAAACAGCAAGAAATTATTTCGGAAAATGCTTAAAAAACTATAGGAGAGAGTGTGATTTTGCAACGGCCTTTAACAGTGCCTGATGAGGAAAGCATTAACAGATATGACAGTCACTGGTGAGTACTGTAAGCACACTGAGATGTACAATGTGGAACACTGTCAGGTGGACTCTAAGGTTAATGTGTCGCAATAAATGCATCTTGGTGCTGAGTCAGGGAAATCGCTTGGCAAGCCAGTTGGCAAAGCACCAATGACCTAGTGGCCCGGGCAGAGGCATTAAGTGTCATCGTCAATGGCATGAAGGACCTTAAACCCGCCACCTCCCCTGACAAAACGGCCGAGCAGTCGTGACCCTTCCACGTGATTTCAATAAAATTAAACCTGCGGTTCAGACCGCCTGTTCAAACATTCCACACGTCTTTCTGAGTAACCGAAGATGACAAGATGACACAAGGCCAAAAGTTGTGTCATGTTCTCTGAATTACAGCTGCTCATTGGCTGGGAGATGGCAGCTAGAATTTGAGGTTATTTTAGCGGATGGAAGATCATCTGCAGTCAGACTGAGAAGAGGAAGTACGTCTAGCCTTTGGAGGAACAGAAGAAACCTCACCTTAAAAGAAAAAAGGAAACCGTTCTGTCAACTGCTGTTCTCCAGTCAGAGAACTTTGGATAAATTGCTACTACCCAGGGCAAAGTGCAACGCTTAAGCCTTTACCATATTATCCATTAACACAGCAGGGCATTAACTGAAGCTATTCAGGTTAAGTATCCAGCTCAAGGGTGAGACAGCACGGTTTTGACGCAGGATTCAAACCTACAAGCTTATGGTCACAAGTCTAGCTCCAAAACAATGCCACGCTGGTGTCCTGAACATCTCCTGTGGAACAAACGTTACCAAAGTGCCATACACAGGCTCATCATGGTGGGGGCACACTGCATGGCGCACAGGGATAAAATACAGAGGGTAAAGGACACATTTTACAAGCCACAATGGCACAGCAGTTTTCAGGAGGCAGCACACGCTCCAGAGGGTGTCCACCCCCATGCATCTTTGATGAGGGCTCGCTCTCAGGCAGCAGACCCATCTCGGTTACACCAAACCCATCCAATCCCATTCACTTTATTACAGCAAGCCCAGGTCAACAGACTTATTTACACTGGCCACTTTCAATTAACTCCGTTACAATGCAGCGGCCATTTTAGAGACTGCAAGGCAAATGTAATCGTAGCTTAACAGAAAGAGGCACAATTAAAAACAATTATGCAAGTTAAATAAAAATATTTTAGAACTGGACAAGTCAATGAGTTTTAGAACTTTCTAGGCTTTCTGAGCACAGAAGCATGGGATAATATTTATGTTGGTCAGTGCAGTACTAGTAAGGACTGATTCATGGTATGTGTGATTGGTTATTACAGATATATTACAGTTGTGGACTGCAGTATGGCCTTAAATACAAACCACACTCTAGCCAAATCACACTATTAATTGAGTGTAATTGTCTTACTCAGCCAGTTAGAAAGTCAATGAGTGCGTCCGTTCCTGCGACTTGGACCAGGTAACCGACCCCGGCAGGGGGCCCGTCATGAGGCAGAGAGAGGAGCTCCAAAGCGGCTCTGCCCCCAGAGAGCTGCTGTTAGCACTCCTCTCACATATCCCTCACGTGCCTCTGACTCATCCTCCTCTCCGAGGGGCACCCACCACCCCCCCTTTCCCCCCCATGGGCTAGCTCTCCCCGACACGCCCCCCTGGCTCCTTCTCCTCCTCTCCCAGGAAAAACAGAGCCCCCGCTAAATCAATTCTGGCACATTCCGCACAGCTTTTATTCCCACATCGACTTTGTCTTTCTCCAGCCCCCCCCCCCCCCCATTTTTTTTTTCTACGGGATGCCTCATTAAAAATCAATAAAGACATCCTTGACTTGTGAAGGTTTGAGGTCACAGACAAGCACCATGGGATACGGGCTTACGCACAGGACATGCACCGGCACACAAGCTCAGCCACCGAAAACTTTAAACAGGACCCCCATAGCAGGCATTACAATTTTAACTAATCGCCATGGTGACCTTTTGAACTTTTCAACATCCCATTCCTTTGACCTTGAAAAAAGATAATAGAATAAGATATTCCTCTGCTTTTGAATAGGAAGAGCCATCAAGCGGAGCAATGGCACATTAAGGCATACTAAGGACCACATTATATTACAAATGATAATGGCTATGTATCTTATAAATAACAAATGTGATTATAAACAACTCTTGAGTTGGCAGTGCAGCTTTCGTAGGGTAGAAATTGCTTAAATGAAAATTAAATCAATTGTAAGCTATAAATGGTAAATGGTCTATATACCGCCTCCAAAGCACTGTACAATTCTTCTCATTGACACACACTCACATACCATCGCTAATTGGCTACCATGCAAGGCACAAACCAGCTTGTCAGGAGCATTTGGGAGTTAGGTGTCTTGCTCAGGGACACTTCAATACACCCAGGTTAGGATCGAACCTGAGTTAATGTCACCCCGTGTACTTATAAGCCCCTCGCGTGCCATGTGAGTGCTTTCTATAGCCACCGTAGTCTTGTGATGCTGTTCCCTGATGCAACATTCGTGCCTCCTGTCAAGTGCAGTGACATTTACATCGCCCTGTGGATGATCGCCGCACTCATAACAAAAACCGGGCTGTGCCACCTGAACCCCGCATCTCGGCTGACAGCAATCTGCACGCCAGACCAAGCCACTTGCCCAACGTCCATTATAAGCCTTCAAAATACCTAGCCTTATTCGCAGAGGCTCGAACCCCGCTGACCTCGTCCTACTGGTACTGTAATCGCTGAGCAACCTCCGAGCAGCCGGCCGGCGGTACGTGGCTCTCTCACAGGAGCGCGGTGTCTCCGCCCACCCGCTGCTCCCGTTCACCTTGAGGGCGGACCCGCGTATTCCTCCAGGCCAGCGGCAGCTGCATAAAGGTTTATTGTGTGCGCTAATCAGCCGCTATCGCAAACGCGCCGGCAATGCAGACTTTGAACGGATGTTTTTAAGTGGGGATTTTAAAAAGAAAAAGAAAGAAAAAGAAATGAGCGATAAGAAGGGGCAGATACAGAGAGTGGCCTGCGAGAACGATGCCACAGCCAGCGCAGTTACGATGAATAAAACATCGCCTGCTCATATTGAATGATGGGGGGGGCTCAAGGGCTCCTGCCAGATAGAGACGTGGCGGTGTTTCTGCGTCCATTAGGGGTAAAAAATGATCCTTTCAAACTGCACACTTGATGGGTGAAAATAACGCCTTGTGTAGCAGACACTTATGGGAGATCCAGGCGGAGATAATTGTTAATCCATGTACAGATTACAAAGGTTTGTATTGCTTTGGCGAAGAGGCTAAAGCTCCACTCTGAGCCAATTACGAGTTTCAATTTCCCCAAAAATCGTTTCACCAAAGCGCTGTGTGGAAGGGTTCCGAGTGCTTGTAATTCCTCTCTCTCTGTGCAAAATGAAGAGCACTTTAGAAATGAGTAAGAGTGTCCTTGGCGAAACTGACCACTCCCTACCGAGGTGAGCAAATAAACCACACGCTTTGCCAATAAGCCTTTATTTCACAATCTACTGCCGCTTCTAAAATTAACTTTAAAATAAACTAGGGAAGGCTTTATCTAGACCGAGAAAAGCAAACGGAAAATAAATAAATAAATACAGCTGAGAATAAAAAAACAGGCAGTTTGATACTCTTGACTAATCTGCTGCCTTTTCATAGCCTAGTGGCCAACACTCCTACTGCTAGAGCCACACACTAAGTTAGCCAGGCAGGCAGAGAAAGCGCAGACCTATAGAACCTCTTCCTCCAGCCAGACGGGGGATAAAAAAAATATATATGTGGCTTTGTTCGCTGCCACGTGCACTCACCCAAGCTACTCTTTCCTGCCTACTCTGTCAAAAAAAGGCCCAAGCACCGAGATATCCGCCAAGAATATCCGGTTGCAGCCGCCCTCCCTGCACAGAGATCGCTATACGGTGCTGTTACATAAAATGTTGCTAGAGGTCGAGTCACGCGGCGCAGTCTCGCTGACAGGGGGCTAAGGCCTGGGGGGTCAGGCTCTGCTTTTCACGACACCGTCATACAAGGTTAACCTTTAGGCTGCTGAAGGACACCCAGCCCTACACCCTCAATAGAAGGGCTCGGCTGACACGGGGAATCAGATCCCCAAAAGGGCAGCACAAATGCAATATCTGCATGCAGACCTGGGTTCAAATAGTATTTGTTTTGGAAATACTTTTCTGTGCTGTATTGATCTTGTCTGGAACATTTGAGCCTGCAATTAGCAGATGGGCGGGGTTTATGCTTTTGGGATCATTTCATTTGTTCCAATACACCAGGCAAGCTTAGTCAAATACTGAAACATATTTGAATACAAAACAAATACTATTTGAACCCAGGTCTGTCGGGGAGGGGTGAAAGAGATGCAGAAATGTGCGGAGAACGCCAGAGGCGGCCATGTCGCGTCCCATTCTCCCGGGAGATCCGCTCCGTCGGTCCAACCAGCTCAGGTCCAAGCCTACATATGAGGAAGGGAATGCCAGGAATCCTGCTCGGATCTCGGAGCTGGGGGGGATTTCTAGTGTTGAGAGGGGCAATTTTGCATACTGAATCTGGAGACTTAATAAGCTTGGAGGCTGCTCATTTATCTCGAGCACTTGCCAGCTAATAGGCTCTTATCTGTGTGCCCTGTTCTTTTTGAGCACGCTGCTATCTAAGGTATGTTATATATAGCCGTTATCCTGGGTCTTATGACTGCCTCTTACACAAGCTGCTTGTGACGGGCCAGGGTTTAAATGCTGCGGATGCCAGACGCAGATGGGTCCTGTTTCTCAGCCCTTAGTCCGCCACGCGTACACAGACGCACATATTTAAGCCTGGCTAACGGGATGCCTGTCCATAAACACAACGTAACATATGACCACACATGTGCTCGAAGTCATACCAACGCAGGGCTAGCGCACACCATGTGATGGAGAATACTGAAAGGAAGAGCCTTTAGTTCTGCCCAGCCACAAGCGGCCTTCCTCATCCAGGGTTGCTTCAGTGCCACGTGCATTGCCCTCAAAATGCCACAGGTTCCACAGGTCACCAAGGACAAACTATGCGCCCTTTCTCTTAGCCAACAGCAAAAATTCTGACTCCCTCAAGAAAGGCCCTGATCACAAAATCATCCTATTTATGTTCCTTTCCATTTTTCTGAATGAAATTCAAAATTTTTATTTTAAATTCCCTAGTCATTATCTGTTCCCTTGTAAGGAGAGTCCTAAAATTGAATTTAAATTTGAGTCTACCCACCACACACCACACCCCCCCTCCTGGCCCTTACCTCTACACCCCAGCAGGGATCGAAATTAATTGCAGACTGGAGGAAGTAGGCCAGTAGAGGGAAGAACTGGGGCATTTGGCTGCTGGTAGCCTCGCAACTACAACGTGTAGAGCACTTCAGCGTCGACATTACGCCATTCAAATGGACTGATAGAAAGGAAATGAAAGCAGTTAAAGCTGTAATAATTTTCGGTGGTTTTCTGACACAGATGCATGCGAGCTTGCATGCATCAAATTAGCATCTTTTTTGAATTCCTGAATAAATATGAAGAGTATGAAGCATGGCAACCCTGGAACTTGCTAGCCAAAAGTCTTTCAATAATCATGACTTCTTCAAATAGCTAATAAGCCAGAAAAAAAACTGGACATTTAATATGGAGCTGGGAGCTACGCTTTAGGAGAGCAGAACACTTCTCACTAGCCGCAGAGAACATCTAGGTTTTATCTTTGGCTAGTGTAAATGTACCATGCCAACGGGTTCAGTGCTGTAATCAACGCTTCCTAAATGGTTTGTTTCCGTGAGGCGTGGACTAACAAACTCTCTGTACAAATGCAACCAAAACCACAGGTTACAGCCAACTTCCTTATTGGAGGGACGGCCCTCATCCTCAGTCACAGCTCAGCACTACACTGACGCTGAGCATTTTATATGGGGGAACAAACAGTTCTGAGACAAAAATGTCAAGCTGCCCTTCAGGAAAAACAGCAGAGGGAGCAGGTGGATCATGGTGTACCTGTAGAACAGTCACAGTGCCCTGAAGGGGAAAAAGATTTCAAGAAGGCCCAGCTACACGTGTACATGTGGTGCATTACTGCAGTGGAAGCAGCACTCAAAGAGATGAGAATGTACAGAGCATTCACTAGGAACCCTAGTTTAACTGCTCCTATTTCCAGTAAACTATTGAGCATTTAGACAAACCAAAGCAAAGTAAAAACAGCACAATGTGAAGATAATTCTCTATTTACTGAGTTAGCATCATGGCAGTTGTGCCTGTGGAAGCCGTAGAAAACAAAACTTAATAGCTGTCAAATACACAAAGAAAGCACAGCAAAAGATATTCTTACAAATGAACCGGCTGATTAAAAGAGTAAAAGCTGCATATGGATAATTATCCAAACCGACCACAAAGCAGACAATAGGTACAATAAATCACAGTTAATGACTGTCTCCGTTGAGCACTCTTGTGCAGCTCAATAGGGGGGACTTCCATTGTGGCTCAAAATGTGCTATCGTATTTCCCTTTTGTTAAATGCAATCAATCCTGGAAATGAGCAGCAACGCTCATTGTTCCGTTTGATCACCAAAACATAACCTTACAAATGCACTCTAATCCTCAGTAAGGACTGTTGAAATTCCAAGGTTACAGTTCTGATGTTTGGCCGTTACTCCAAGCTGTACGGTCCTAGAGCTGCCCCAGCCTCTCAGACTCCATGTCAGTCCTCAGAGTTCACTACTCTGTCCTGCAGGACCAAATCTGTGCAATATCATCCCTTTTGCGTCATAAATCCATTGGAGCAAAGTATCCATCACTGTGAAGGACTGCAACCATCACCCAAAGCTCATCGCAGTCACTTGTTTATTTAGGGCTGGGCGATATAGCATCAAATAGTTTTTTTAGCGCAATAAGAACTTTTTCTTGCAGGTGATGGTAGGTTTTGTTTCGTTCTTTGCATCTCATACTTCATACGGTAACATCTCTAAACTAAATTGAAATGCTTCCAGGGGAGAAAAAAACATCACTTGTATCTATTCAATGTTGGTTAACCTACCTATTAGTTTTGAGAAACACATCGCATACATTTTCGCTCTTTATGTAGTCATATTTATCTACCACATGGAAAAAGGATGGCCCTGTTGCATTGAAAAGATACAAGTGATGTTTTTTTCCCCCTGAAGCATTTCACTCAGAAAATTGGAGGTGAGCTACAGCATCAGGTATGATTATTTCTGGGTGTGATGCTCTTTTCTGTGTGCGGAGGGGTGGGTGTGGTGACAGAGGGTACGAGGTGGGATCAGGTTTCAGCAGCGCAGTTTGTAGCTAGCTACTACAATGACGGACGTGAAGAAAAAGTACAGGGAATTGAAACGAAAAGCTGATGGGGGTCATATTCAAAAACCTGTAAATGGAAATATGAACAGTAAAACGGATCTTAAATATAAAAGTGGAGGTGAGTGGATAGGAGGAGGGGACATCTTTGATTATTAAAACACTAAAGAAATAAAACAAACCCTGCATAGTATGCCTTTCATGACAAAATGTCAAAGGAGAAGTGAAGCGACAAGTACACAGAAATGGGAAACATATTAATGTGTCATTTTAAACATGCTGTTTGTTATCGGCATAAAAAAATAGCATAGCAAAATAAAAAAATGTAATAGTATTCAAAATGGCTAATAACTAAAGTTATCAAATATGATGGCCCCAGAACTAGACTTGGATATAAATGCTAGGTTCAGGAGGTCATGACATTAGCCGATTACTCAAACCTCACACTGAAATGCCAAGATGAAAGGAGTGTGTTGAGATATAATGTAACATTTGCTGGAAAATGCTGCCTTAGCTGAAATTTAGGCTACTATTGCAAATGTGCAGGTGAGTTAAATAAGGCTGGACTTGTACTGCACAATGGTTCAAAGGGCTTGCGGCCCTGAATGTAGCTAGTTAACTAACTAAGGCACAGCGACATATCAATTTGTAGCTAAACTAGCTTAAGCTAGCTTAAAGAGGTGCTCCGCCTTGTGGCCAAGGTACAAAAGGTCATTTCGGACTTCTAATGGTCAAGAGAGGAATAGCAGCAACAAACACCTTCATAAACAGAGGCAGAGGGTGGGTCAACATGTCAGTGAGCCTTTTTCAATGATAGAAAGGGATTTACAATGGTCTTGTAACAATGTTTTAACAAAAATCTTACCTATTGTAACTTTAAAGGTAAAAATGCCAATAAGCAACCTAAGCAAGAACTTGATATAAGTCTTTGGCACTTTTTGGCTCTAACCTCACACTCCCCATTGAACACCAAACATCCCTCCCTTTTTCTGTCTTAATCTATATCAGTTTTGTCTCTTAAAATCTTCCCTCAACTGACTAAACTTGTGTCCAATTTGGCTCAGACACAAGGCCCACATTTGCCCAGAATCCTTCCCTCCCCAAGTCCCAGTACGTCCATTTTGGATCTAACAGGCTTCCCCCATGCAGGCCCCCAAATCCTTCCGCCCTGTTGTCTGAGCTTAATGGAAGCTGATTAATTGCCACTGCCAACGACCAAACAAAAGGCATAGAATTGCATATGCTGGGTTACTACGATAGACTTTCAACGGCTAATACAAGGAAATGAAAGGTGTGAAGTGAACAACTAAAGAAAATGAATTCAAAAGACCAGCAACTGTGAGGTAAATGGTAGGGAGTTGTACTTGAAGCCAGGAGGTGGCATTAGCAGAGGTCACAACCCTGTAGATAAGAAATGCAGTGGCACTAGGGGACATCCAAATACCTGTCAGTTAATTGGTAACACGTAAAGCCAGCTTTGCAACTTATACTTCCTTGAAGAAAAGAACAGTATGCTCTATCTAGTCTCCAGTGAAGACTGCACAGTGCTGCTATGAAACAAACCCTGAGACACCATTATGCATGCAAGACATGAGTCTGGGCTCTGGTGAAACTACCCTGGATACCCATTTCAAGGTCCAATAAATTACATCTCCCTCATCTCAGAAAGTGCTACTCACTTTCTCTAAATTAGCTTGTTTCCTTTTTTTCTTTTGAAAAAGGATGCGCATCCATGTTCACATTTGTGTGTGTGTGTGTGTGTGTGTATGTGTGTGTGTGTGTGTGAGTGAGTGTACCTAGATTATACAGTCCCCTCCAAAAGTATTGGAACAGCAAGGTCAATTCCTTTGTTTTTGCTGAAGAAAATTGAGTTTGAGGTCAAAAGATGTACATTAGATGACAGATCCGAATTTCAGATTTTATTTCCTGGTATTTTTAGCTAGAACAACTTAGAACATAAGTTGAAGAATGCAACAGTTTGGTGATGTCAAAACTGCATCGCAGGGTTGATGCAGTTATTGCAAGCAAGGGATATGCTACCAAATATTAAGTGTCATTTACTTTCATTTACTTAAATACTCTCTGTTCCAATACTTTTGCTCGCCTAAAAATTGGGTGGTCTGATACCAAAGATGCTTTGTTGTAAGTAGTTTAACACATGAAAGTGTAAATAAAATTCTGAACTCATCTCATGTTCATCTTTTTATCTGAACCACAAATGGTAAATGGTTAGCATTTATATGGCGCTTTGATCACCTTCATCACACACCAATGGTGATAGGCAGCCATGCAAGGCACCAACCAACTCGTCATGGTGGGGGTTAGGTGTCTTGCTCAGGGACACTTCGACACATCCAGGGTGGAATCGAACCAGCAACCCTCCGACTGCCAGACTATTGCTCTTACCACCCGAGCCAAATGTATTCAGTGTATGGCAAAAACAAAGGAATTGGCCTTGCTTTTGACTTTTGAAGGGGACTGTTTATATCCTTTTTCTCTTTTATTAGTGGGGGGGGGGGTTTATCCTCAACATTTTAAAGCAGCTAACCGGGCATTACACTGGGAGAGGAATCCTGTTTTTGACGATTACTTTTGAGAACTAATTACAGAGAGTAATGTCTTGTTTACGCTTGTACACCCATGCTTAATGAGCCACTAACAGTACGCATTCTCAGTCAGTGGTCCGTTTTTGATTTGCTGTTAGCCTGCGGATGGGGTGGGATGTCCAGTGATGCCTCCCAAGCGGCTTCCCAGAGGGCGACAGCAGCCTTCTCTCAGTATTCCTGGCCACTCAGCTCACAGACTCAGAACAAAGTCACACGCTGGCACTGCTTTTCTGATTTTGTTCTATACCATGGAATCTTATCTTTTCCTGGAACTGAATGCCATTCAGTCACACAAACTCCGCCTCTCAAGGTCACAGAGAATTACACTGAATTTGCAGATTGTAAAAAGCACAAGCGTGTGCCCTGCATGAAGGACAAATAAGGCTGAACAACAGTAGAAATAATAACTATTAGTAGTAGTAGTCATAGTAGTAGTAGTACCTGTTGTATTAATTTAATGGCAACTTGAAACCTCTCCACTGTCAATTAAGCAGCTGTTGTGAGCAAGACCACATAATATAATAAATATAATGGGTGTCCGTACATTATTCAGAGGTGTTAGAGATAAAGGATCAGCTGGAGATCCAGGGAGAAGTCAGCAGTTCTGGGCTCCTGCAGACATATCCATTTCACTGAAACAAAAAGGAGCCTGTCTCTCATTACACTGGCTGTGGAGGCTTACAGGTGAACACTCCCAAGTCATGCATTTTATGCAAGGGCTCATATCACCAGTGCTACGGTTTAACACCCCCCTCACCCGAGTAACCTCAGTCCATACCCTTACCCAATCCTGGAGTGTATTACGAAAAACGTATATATATGGCGTCTTATCCCTTTAAGGTGTAATATCACAAATATGAGAATATTCTTAACTGAACATTCTCATCAGAAATATGTAATTAGATTGTTACATCACCATAAGAATGTTCAGTTCAGAGCAATCACAACTGGTAAAGCAATGGTGTTCTAGAACACTGACTTGAAAAAGCATTCCAAAAAATCTTACTCTAACTCTAATCCTATGGGTTAGAAACAAGCACTGCAGTGAAGAGGATTCGGCCTGGCCCCTGCCTCTGCAGCGGGCAGGAGGAGCTGAGCTGTGAGGCGTGATTCACTGCAGTCGTGACTGTCACAAACCAGGACGGGGGGGGGAGGGGGGAAGAGAGCTCTGGGCAGGTACATGTCTGCAAGAGAGGAGGAGGAGGAGAGGAGAGAAACCTGCTGAGGATCGGTTGGAAGGACCTTCCATTCTTGCCCAACTGTGGCCCTGAATAAAAATCATGTCAACGAGAGGTCCAGGACACAACAAAAATTGAGAGCCTCGCTTGATCTGAGTTTATAGGGCAGGCAAATTCCAGCAAGCCACGACAATTAGGCAGCACCCCCGAGTCCTTGAACACGACCCATCGGTCTATGTCTGTCTTGCCTGTCAGTCTTCTTTCCTTCACAGCTTTAGCAGGTAGTATATGTGGCACCTATGTGTGAGGCAGATCGAGGACAGAGGAGGAGAAGAGGAGCATGTCATACCAGATCCCTCGTACGCAAGAACCAGCAGCCGTCTGAAGGCCAGACTTAGAAGGCTGCTGCGCCGTAATTAAATAAAAAGGCTTTTTTGGGTCCTTTTGTTTGGCCTGGTGTGTGAGGGCAGCAGTCGCAGTCAGGGTTATTACCGGCCGAGAGGTTATTACTGCTCCCGATCCCAGAGTTCTCCTGCTTTGCCCTTGCCGCGTTCCCCTTGAGCCAGCATGCCTGGCCGCAGACCGGGATAGGCAGGGGAACGTCAGCCACTCGGGAAATGTCACAGCCTTCGCTTCAAAGGTCGAGAGCTTGGAAGAGCAGGGGAAGGCCGGTCTGTCCTCAGCAAGACTTTTACTCACGCAGAACCAGAAAGGGCCATTGCAGGGAACACACGAGGTCCAAGTGCCCCCAGCTGACCCAATATAAAGTCAGGAAAGCCTTGTATCCAAGAGTTAACCCGTTAAAAGCAGGGATCATCAAATTTGGGAATTAATCCAAAGTCCATGTTCTACAACTTCATTGTTTTCAACCGCAAGTGGTGATTGTGACATCAGCATTAGAAGGTTCGGTTAAGAACATTTGAATCACCTATTTGTGATCTTAAAGACCCTGTAACTTAATCTGCTGGGTCACTGCTCTTGCACTGTCACGAGAAGCCAGTGAGCGGTCTACATATCCAGCAAGCGCTTTACAGTGTGCCAAAGCACATTCAGTTCGATGTTAATTCAGTTCATCCGAATGGCACTGCAGCGCTTGCTTAAGCGCTTTTATATTCCTGTACATAAAGCCCGAGCTGGAAGCACAGACAGGCATTTCAGGCTCTCTCTCAACCCGTCCTCCTGCTGTAGATTGTCCCATTACAATGCTACATGCCTCTCTCAGTCTAAATATGGTCATAGTTTCTGCAGCAGTGTTCTTGTTCTTGCTCCCCACCTCTCCCCAAGGAAAATGTTCCTCCGCACTGGCACGAAAATAGGAAGCAGACAGGGGCGGGATGATAAGAGTTTTTCCAAGGGCTGAAACCCCGTTTCCGAGGTTTTCCCTGATTAATTCCTAAATTTCATCTACCAAAACTGCTATTAGGGAAGGTCTTCGTGATGAAACAGACGTGAGAATGTGCATATGATTTCAGTGTCTCATGCATTTCCAAGTCACACTCATACATGAAAAAGAGGACAGCAGAATGAATCAATGCAGGAAAGAGATTCTGGGAGATAAAAACTTTAATTAAGTTTCAAATTAAAACATTTGTATCATCAATATTCCCCGCAGCCTTGTTATTTCCTAACTGGCTTATTTAAGTGTTACTTTAATACAGTGTGAGCAAGCTATGTGAATACTGTACGAGCAAACAAATATTAAACATAAGCAAAAAATAACAACACGTAAAAGAATTCTGCCGACACAATTAACACCGCTCTACTTGAATCTGCATCACAGCATCCGTTCTGTGTATACATTCCGTGACACCGTGTTGGTGGTGTTTGAATACAGGCTTACGTGTTTTGTGTGGATATCGATGCTCGGATTGGTCGGTTTCCAACATGCCGTGAAAAGCAGGTGAAATAGCCCTGCGCTAAACAGCGTGTGAGCCGCTTAAGCAAGGCCCATAAAACTGCCACTCGCCGTTTGAAATCTGTATCAATCCACTGTGTGCTTAAGCTCAACACGGCCACAGGAGACAAATGTCTTTTGAAAAGCTCACTGCAGTAATGTTAGCTTTGAGCTGAGAGATTATGTGCTCATCTGTTTTGGAAGCACATTTTAAGAGAAACAGCCTACTTTAGAACATAATTGGACCCAGTAAATTTGATAAGGTAGCGGAAACCTCTATCGTCCACAAAGCAAATCGCGATAAATTTGAATGTTTTTCAAATACATTACTTGACCCTTGGACTAGCACAATCTAGCTTCTGAGATTGCTGCAAGGACTTATTCAGGGGTTGTGGCTGACACACTTACAGTAGCTGGCAACAACCGTATTATTTAAAGTTGTATGGTATACATTGTCATGGAGCCAAATTGTCACAGTATGCTTTTGTTCTTTATCTTCAGGGGCTGTAGATTGCATAAAGATGATATTGAAAGTGCTATCGACCAATAGAATACACTAACCCTATATCAAACCCTTGCAGACATGCACTCCTACCCAGAGTGCATTGTGGGTCAAGTGCCAAGGAAAGGGAGGGGGCAAGCGAGTGTCAACCAAGTGTCCTATATGCTGGTCTCTGGTTTCTCCCATTGCTGTTGGTTGGCAAATCAAGTTTCCCCGGGTCTATTTTGGGGCATAGGGGGTAGAAGGGGAGGAGGGGAGAACAGGGTTTGTTTTGAAACCCAAAACCAGACTGAAGTGTGAAGCTGACCTTTGTTTTGGAATTCAAAGGTCAAAAGGACAGCATTCAGGCACAGCTGCTCTGGTGGTACAGGACTAGGCCTTGGCTGCAGCTCCCAGAAACTGCATTGGATTACAGTATTTTAAGAGGCACGAGGAAGCCCTTTCCCAGGGCCAGGCTGTAAATCTGTCCTGTGTTAGAATACCTCTGTACAGATTGACATTTGTGAGTCTGATTAACCAGAGGCCCACTTCCTGGTTTCAGGTGGCATGGTACCTTCCATAATCACAACTACACCCTATTGAGGAACGTAATCTACTCATCTCAATACATATGATCAAAAGCTACAGTCAGGTACAGAACCTCAGCAACCCTGCGGACATGATTCTGCCCCAAAGTCTCAAATAAGAGCTCACAAGAATTCCTATAGCTTTTTCACAGTAAATGGTATAGGCAATCTGCCCCCTCTCCCTACAAAAACCATTTCTGTCATTACACAACAGATAATTACATGCATCAAATCCTTAAAATAGAGAAGTAACACTGATTGGCCTCTTAATGCAAATACTTTTTAATTTAAACTGAAGCAATCAGATCAAGGGTTCTGTAACCCGCGTTACAGTCCTAGGACATTAAACAATAGACTAACGGTTAAAAAAAGGCCACCTGACATGCGACAACACAGAAGTCTGTTGCCAAGATACATATCCACACCCAGCTAGCCAACACAAAACCTGAATTTCAGGTCCGTCAAAATGACGGACAGCTCTGACAGATGACCCCGTCTCCTATGGCTGCCAGTCAGGCCTGAAGGCCTCCACAATGCCAGTTGAGAACAGGCCACATGCCAGTGTGGAGAGATGCCTTGGAGACCAGGAAGGGGAGTTTGTACTATCCAGGAGCCACTTAGATCGCAGCATATAAACCCCCCTCACACAGGCCTAATAAATTCCCACTTAAGTGTGTGAGGTTTTGGCAAATCTATGAGTGGTCCAAACGATTCCCTGGAAGCAGATGAATGGAAACCACAGGGCCAAACGGCATTATTTACAACCACAAGCTCAGCAATGGATACGTCAGGGGTCCATTAATCTGCTATTAAACGAAAGAAGGACAAAATGCTCTAATCAGCTGTAGCCTGGACAGAAATTTTGCATCACTCGATGCTTATTCGCTGAGCGGTGCTGCAGGAAATGCTGCGGTGTCTTTTATTTTATTTTTTAATTTTTTTTATTTTCTGTTCGCTCCAGACTGCACAGGGTGTACCCCAACGCTCCCAGCCCACAGGGCGCCTTCAGCCTGCCGTTGACGCATATCACTGGAAAGCGGCGTGTCGGGGGAAGGGGCCCGCGGGAATCTTTGTGCCTGTTCCGCGGCCCCGCTCCTCGCAGGGGCTCTTGGGGTGAGTGTTTGAAGTCTCTGATGACTCACGAGCCAGTCGCTAATGCCCAAACAGAAGGCAGAGCCATCTGCCAGGGTCGCTACTCAAGCTATCGCTGTGAAGGTGCGGCACGCAGCCCTGCTGAGCTGGACCAGGTGCACCCAAACCAGGAGCTCTCTCTCCCGCTCCGCTCCATAATTCTCCTTGACGGTCCGGAGCGTCAAACAATTCAATCTTTCCACCGCGGTTCTGGACAGATTCATTTCCTCGGGCTTCAGAACAGATATTGCTCACCTGGATACAGAATTTATTTCTTTTTTTGATTCAGGTGTGCTAATCATCTGGGAACCTGTGAGAGACTGTAGCAACGGTTACCGGGGTCGGCAGAGTACAACAAGGATGAGCTGTCAGTTAAAGTCTTTAAAGGTAATGAGAGAAAGGTGGTATTTTCCACCTCAGCCTTTCCCCTGCACATTTAGATGAGGCACATGTCATGACAAGGACATGGCACCCGCCCTTTAAAGAGCGTGCCAGGCACAGCCCACCATCAAATTAAAGGTCATTCCAGGTTGTGACTGCAGAGCAGAGGAATGGTGACCTGAAGGCCGCATTTGATTTCCCCCATCAGGGAGTCCCCTGTCGAACATCCTTTTACAGCCGCATGAAATGCACAAGCTCAACTCCTGCTGACCAGCAGGACCAGCAGCCTTCCTCTTCTGCCATTTTGCTCTTCTTTCCTAACCCGCGTGCGTCTTGTCCGTTGATAATCTTGTTTGTACATTTCCTGTATGCGCTCTGTGATGGGATGTCATGGCTGGACGCTTTTTATTCATTTTATGTGCTGAAAACAAACAGCACCAGTAGGGAAAGGAAAGATTTCAAAGAGAAAGAGCAATAGCTGAATATCAGGGGCTTAAAATGCATGTTCTCATGTTTAACAGCCCAGCTTCTGGACAGCAGCCCTTCCCTTTTATGCATCACAGAAGCACCATTGACCAACAGATTCTACATCCCAGAAAATATTGTCGTAGTATGCGATCATAATCATGAGCAGTAAGACGTGCCCTTACCAGCTTCAGTGCACCTGAAGTACTACGATGGTCTGGCTGACCATCACCACCACACCCTGCTGTCTTTGCCTTTCACAGGTCAAGTCTTTGCTTCTTACACTAACAAATGGATGTAGTTACCAGTTCCCAACAGGCACAAAAGTAAAGGTATACTGAATGCATGCATGTTACAGCTTAATATCAAACATTACTCTGTCACTCTGTTGCGGTTCCCTGACCAAAAACACTGCCAGTACGTTTTCAATATTAGTGTCTGCAATGGGTGGGGCTCCACAAGAAGATTACCACCGCCCTTGTTAAAATCTCGCCCTCCGGATTAAAAAAAAGGAGAAACAAAATCAATTTTCTGTGCAAATGTGATTCATTCCTCTATTGGCAGGCCAAGCGCATGCCTTCCTGTGGAAATAGCGCCGTGTTGCCACAGTTGGGATTTAGAGGCCGGTAGTCTACGAAGGGGCAACAATGGCATCGAATGCTATAGCGACGGAGACACGCGATCCGCTTGACCTCGTATGCCTTTACCTCCCGCAGGAGTGCAGCCCTCGCTGCAGGCTTGGTACGCCATGCAAGATGCTGCCTTCAGCGTGCCCGCTGGGCCTTCAGCGCGATCAACAGGAAGTGGTCGACATGAGGGTGAATTTAGCAAGCCTCTTTGGTGCACTTCACACTTTCATCATCTCCACGTCGAGCTGCCACCGGAGCCTTCAGTCACTGATGGACGCATACATTATAGAGAAAGAAGCGGTGCCAGGGCTGCCTTCTAAATGACAGGCGAGGCACTATTCCAAGGACAATCTGGAGAGAAGCAGTCTGTGCACTCTCCAGTCTGAGCATTGCACATTAACAACAAATTCAAAAATACTCAGACATTGTATTAGTTGGCTAATTTCATTCTGCCATTTTACCGCTCTCAGACATAAGGCACTGCCACAAAAAAATACAATTCAATGAACTGAACACGCATATGCAAGTACACACAGACACACAGATATACTTTACAAACATGCATGCAGACTCATGCATGCAGAAACACACCCACGCACACACACACCTAAGCAGGAACGCACAAACATATTCTTCAAAGCCCGAGGCTGGGGCAGGGATTGTTCCGGAATTGGGAAAGGTTGCCGGCACCTCCCAGGATCCCCGCCATGAGTCTCCCAGCACCCCTCCTTTCTGAAAGGTCACGCCTTTTTGTTTCCAAAGACAGTATAAATATCAGGGGCGCACAGGGGACCTGCGTCCCAAACAGAGCAGCTCCCTCGTCCCCCGGAACAGTCCGGAAACAGGATGCCCCCCCACCCCCACCCCCACCTATCCCAGTACCCACCTCACCGTCTTCTCCAGCCCATCCCTCCATCCCTCCTTCCTTCCTGAACAGTGTCACATTAACACCAGCCCTTCCTCTCCCCGGGAGCATGAATGATTTAGAGTTGCTAAAACTGGAGAGCGGTAGGGGTGTGGCTGGATGCAGGGTTTCTGTCACAGCCTTGGCCACAAGCCCCAGTCAAGCCAATCTGCTGCTCAACAAACAAAGCAACTAAAGCATCTAATGAGCCAAAATGTCTTCTTTTTAACGACAGTGCCGAGTGCGCTCCATGATTTGGGTGTGGGTGGCGGCAGCATCAGTAACCGCTTAATCACTCATCTAACGGGACTCCTCACTGAAGTCGACAAACGTAACCAATCGCCTGCCTCTGTACCTTGGGTCTGTGCCAACTTGCTAACTGCCACAATGAACAACCATGAGCAGCCATCATAGTAGCCTGTGACTAGTATGTTCCACCAATCCCTTGAGGTGGAGAAACACATGGAACATGGAAGGGGCTGGCAGTGTACTGAGCCAGAGAATAATCCATTAGGACCAGAGCACATCAGGTAATGCATTAGCCCGTCGCGGAGGGAAGGCACGGCAAGCACACCTGACACAACACCTAATCTTTGATTGATTTAGCACCAGCCTCTGTAGCGGAAAGGAACACAACAATGCTCTTTAATTTATCAACGGGCAAATTTAATTAGGTGCAGAGAAAACCATTAGCCTGGGAGACTCCTGAAGTCTTCTTTCCCCTACACACTTCCATTAAAGCTCCATTTGTTGAGCCGAGTGGAAATCCCAGTTGAGCTTGTGCGTGTAAGCTGCTTTCCAAACTTCAGACAATGCCACCAAAATTAAGGGGTAGCCATCAAAAGTATGCCGCCAAAGCGCAATAATTGGACAAGATTGCGGGGTTTCAACTCGGCTGACCGACGCTCAAACTGGCAACAAATGCCACGACCCGTTCTTTGTGCGATGGCACTTCCTTGCAATTGTGTGCGTTTAGCTCCAAGAACTCCACAAAGGACTGCTAAGAAACGCAACAATGCCCCATCGAGGTCGGTGGAACACGCAACTGCAACGGTAAACAAACCTTGTCAACACCCTTACTGCTTTTCAGACAATAGCGGCCTTATTTCTACAGGCTCCTTATTTACGGTCGCTAAAATGAAGCCAGGATGAATCCTTGCCAAATCCATCTTACTTTTGCATCAAAATAAAAATGAAATATCGTACAAGGCATCCGTACATATGAAACAGAACATGCACAGACTGACCACGGGGAACGCTAGCCTGCACTTTGGCTGACATAGCGCAAGGTTTGAGAAGGGGGCGGCATTAACCAAGGGCCATTAACGGCAGTTAATTACGGAGATGGACGATAGCTCTCACCCGCTGTCCTTCAGAGTCAAGCTCCGCCTCCACGCTCACGAGACCGACGCAGGCGGACTGCCGCATGCTGCCGCTTGCCTCCTCCTATTGGACGAACCCAGAGTGGCGAGCGAGAGGCCTCGCGGGGCGAGACGGAGGTGCTTCGCCTCGTCTTTGGTTTCGTCTATTCACGTGTTTCGCTGCAAGCGGAGGCACAGGAAGACAGCACTTCTCGATGGCGCTGTCCTGAGCTGACCCTGTTCATGTGACTGAGGCGAGTGCTGAGAGCGGGAAGGGGAGGGGGGGTGTGAGCTACAGGAACACACAGAGAGGAAGAGAGAGTGGCGGTTCGAATACAAGAGAGAGGGGGAGGGAACATGAGAAGGAGAGAACGTGCACAGGAGGGAGGGAGGGAGGGAGGGGTGGAACGATGGAGTGATACAGAGGGAGAGAGAGAGAACGAGAGGGAACAAGACATTCCCTTCCTTCTCTTCTGCCGCAGCAGTTGAAAACGCAATGCTTTTTTTAAAGGCTGATTTTGCCTTTCTCTCCCTCCTGTCCATTGTAACGTGGGTCACGATTTGTACTCCCAGCCCGGCTCCCTCTCTTCCCCCTTTCCCACAGCTCAGCGCTCTCTCTACGGCTGAACCACTACAAGGTTGCCGCACCCGTTGCAGCTCCTGCCTCTCAGGGCTCGTCTGTGGCAGGAGGGGTTGGGTTGGTTGAGGATGCGGGGTAGGTGCTTTAAGGGAATTAAACGAACAGAGGGCAGGTTCTGTGACAGCGGCGGAAACGTGACCGGTGCGGGCACACAATGGCGCGCACCGTTTCCTGGCGAAACTGCTGACACAGCCCCCAACCAAGGTCACCCCCCGAGCGCAAGGGCACGCGGTTGGAGAGGTGGGCGGAGACAAAGACACTGGCCATCCTGAGGGAGGTAATTGAAATGCTACGAAAGTGTTCCTCATCCCCAAGGCCCATTACATTCGCATGGCCCAGATTCACATGCACAGCACTGAATCGACACACGCACACACGCTACCCGGACACACACACACACACACACACCATGTGGACCATGCCACACACACGCACATGCCCCCCACACACACACGCTATGCAGACACACGCACATGCCACACACACACACCCAAACAGACACACACATACACACCATGCGGACACAAGCCAGACACACGCACATGCCCCCCACACACACACACGCCCCATACATACACACACACACACACACTTCCTTCAACTGGGTTTTAATCAGCAGCACTTAATGAGCGGCCAGTGTCCACACCCACACGCGCAAATGTCACTCCATTTTTTTGCCTGATAATTGAGCTGTTTAAAATGCAGCTTCGGTCCTCGCACATTCACAGCTGTGAAAGAAGAAAGTGACTGTGACATAAGCGCTTGTGTAACAGGCCGGCAGAAAAGCTCACAACGGGAGAAGCGAAGGAGCAGAGGCTCTGTGGATGTGACACGTTATTTAACCCATTTCGGAAAATATTTACACAAGAATCTCATTGAAGATACGTCGGCGAACTATACCGAGCGTCGACGCCACGTGGCGTTCCGCAAAACCATTCATAAAGCCCCCGATCCAATATGGGTGGACTCATTCGTTCAGCCAGAAAATCCAGGCAGCCTATTATATGACAGTTATCGTTCCTGCCTCTTCCACGGTTCGGGGCTAGGCTCCCGTTCTCAGCCCGCACTTCTCCTGGTCAACCGCAGCTATCGCTCAGCTATCGATTCGATTAATTAAACGGAGTGCCCTTCCAGGCCCTAAAACTTCCTGTCATCTCCTCTCCTTTTCAGAGCTTACAGCATTTTACAGCTTTGCTGCTCAGCACCATCCCCGGAACCGAAAAGCCACTAATCTGCATTGCTTCAGCAGCTCCAGCACCGCAACTGCAATACACTAGCGATTTGCAGTTTGTGCAAACTATTTCCCACCACCCCCACAGCTGCCAATTTCCAACTTAGAGAGCGTCGCAGAGATGTGCAGAAGCACCAGATTCAGAGTCAGAAAGGTAAGTGTAAGGGAAGGGCATGTTGCGAAGGCCGCTTTGATGTCCTAACCTTTGCCCAGGTTATCCAAGGTGGACTTCGGCCTCGCTCAGCAGTAAAAACCTGCTTCAAAGTCAACGGTGTCAGCCATTTCCACAAGCAAAATACAATGTCCACACTGGCGCAATAAAACGTGAGTTTACAGCCGCAAAGTGATTAGAGCGCTCAAGATACTCAAGCTTTTTTTTTTTTCCTTGTTTTTGTTGAGATAAACTATGCGAATAATGGCTGTAGAGCGAGGACGCGCATCTTTGTCGGTCACGCATGCACAGGAGCGTCTTCGGCGGCCGTGTCCTCTTTCCTCTCCGAAAGGCTATAGACCTGAGAGAGCGCATGTGCCCGAGCCTCAGTAAATCCCAAAGGGGCCAGGCATTCGAGTTCAGCAAGGTCAGAGGCGAGAGCCACGTCGCTCCCTTCCCGTGAGTCCCATTTATCACAGTCAAGGTCCGCCGGGCTGACAGACAGCTGGAGCCATCAAGGGGCTCCCCGCCCTCGCCCCACCCTGTCGCTGAGATCAGTAACATGCGTCATTCTGAGTGCTGCTCTTTCACGCTCTCCATCGCTAACCCCCCCCACTCCCCGATGTGACGGCAGCAGGCAAATGTGAGGTAATACAGCCTAACGTCATACGCAATTGTTATTTAGCCAGTTTTATTTTTTATTTGACAATTCAATATCCGCAACCGCCCCCAACACACATATACGTACGGATACACGCACGCATCCGCATACACACCGACACAGACGCAGACACATATGAACACCCACCTGCAATTTTCTTCCCCCCAGCTGTGATTATGATTAATGTTATGATGATTACTGCTGCAGGCCGGTAACTTCGCAACAATTAATTCACCCACCAACCCACCCTCCCCTTCCCTCCCTACCCCGAGATGACATCTGTGTCGTTTTCTACCCGACTGCATTAAGAGAGATTCAAGAGGCTCAAACTGCTCAACTACCCTGCTAGCAGAAGCACATTCTGAGAACATACTCACTGCAATACTTTCATGAAATAGAATTTGCCACAGTTTACTGAAACTACATTTCCCAAGTAGCATTGCACTGTTTTTCTAAGCTGCTGTTCTAAATCTACTACCCAAAAAAAAAAAGTGCTGTGAATCTTAGCCAAAAGACATTTGCAGTCTGCTGCCGTGAACCCTGTCACAAAACATATACACAGCAAATATAGCTCTGCAAATCTCACATTAATTATGATAATGTGGTCATTTAAGTTTATTTAATCGCCTGTATTGTGTGGGTAAGCACTGATATGCAGCCATGTTGACTCCACCACTTTCTTGAGATGATATATATGTTTTGACATCCCAGCCCTTGATTTAGGTTGAATGGATTTAGGTGTGCTCAGTTTATCGCACCTCCTAGAGTCCCTTACCCCCACCCCCAGCCCCAGTGCCGTCTGAGCCTTCGCCAATCCAATCAGCGGCGTTGTCCTTGAGTGCCTCGGCAGGAGTGAGGGACACCATGGTGGCACGCTGCCATCACGCTCTCCCACCCCATTACTCACGCCCACCCCCACCGCCAACCACATCCAGTTAAATCACCCCGATCCCAACCCACAATGCACCAGGCTCCCGCACTTCCTCAATCTCCAATCAACACACGGACAACATGTGAATAAATACAGGGGGGAGATTTACACCGTGTGGGCCAGAGCTTCAGTAATGGACCATCCGCATACCACCACCTGCGTCCCCCACCACCGCCCCCCCCCAAGACTGACTACAATGATTCTTCAACCGAACCCACCCCCCCCATCCCCCCCAACCTTCGCCGCATCTGTGCACAGTGATAAGGAATGAGGAAATGACATCGTTCCCTGCACCTTTTTGATTCCCATTCCAAGCAGCCGTCTCCTCGATTGCTTTTCACTGCAGAGACGGCGGTTCTGCAGCTCCCTCCGGCGATGTAGAGGGAGCTTCTTCCCTTCACTCCGCTCGCGCTAACCAGCACGGGTTAGCCGAGGCTTCCTGTGTGCCGTGGTTCTGCCCATACGCCACTGAGACACGCGATGTCCGCAGCCACCAGGCTTACAAACAAAACGCAGGTCTCGCTGGAAGCGGCAGAATGCTAGAAGACCCACTATACTAAACTGCCGGTGACCTGTTTGAAACCTCTGGGTCAAAGGCCAAAGGTGAAAAGGCCAAAAGCTGAAGATCAAGTTGTGTACACAAGCATGCCTCCAGAGACACCATGGATATGTACGGTGGTCGACAAAAGACTGACAGCCCCTTCTGGTCACCATTGATTTGTTTCAGATGATGGCCTTTTTGACACCAGTGCAGTTTTGAGCCTCCGTTCCAGACGCCATTTTGGGCAGTAGGCAAAAGGGCAAAGGGGTTAGCAGTTCACGTCAAAACAGCAGGTGCAAATGGCAGGGATTAATCGAGCGCAGGAAGATAAGTTGGCTTAGGAGCCAAGCTCTTGCTGTAAGCTGACCCATTAAGAACAACACCTACACTTACTACTCACATACGTAAGAAATGTATTTCACGGCGCGGTGAAGTCGCCACCTTCGACAGCAGAACAGTGCAGCATCTGGACCAGAACAGCAGACGATCACTCCCTTAGTGAATTTTTAATGAGTGAAAGGTCAACAGGGTCTCAGCATAGGGCTAAAAAAAGATCAGCTTTTAAGATGCTGAAAACGGGCAACCTAATTTATGCGGCCGAAGCGTGCTAGATCTGGCTCGCTCACGTGGCCGCTCCTGGCCCCCCCGCGCACCGCAGCGGTGCTAAAACCCGAGCCGTCCATAACCCGTCCACATCACGAGCCGATGTCAGGCCTTCGATGTCCAATATCTGCGATGCGCTAATGGGAGAGGATGGCGCCCGCCCAGTGTTTAGGCAGCGGAAGAGGCCCGTTAAGAGCGGCGGGTAAAAGCAGCCCTGGGGCTGACCTGCACGTGACTCCAGTGTTTACACAACACCGTGGCCATATTTGGCCTAAACGCCTTGCAGGCTTAGACGGGCAGCGGCGAAGCAGAGCAGAGCCCTTCCCTTCCCACTCTCTCTATATGAGAGCGAACAGCACTCGCTCTACTTTTCAAATGAGTCAAAAAGATACGCGGTTCACAGTCAGGCTAACGAAAGTAGCATATCATGCATGATTGAGGTTGCAATTCAGACGGGATACACCGTTGAATTTGGGTTTTTTTTCCATTTGTTGTTTTTTGAAGGGAACTCATTGATCAGATAGGGTGATAGTCCTTTGAACATCACAGGTGTCTGATCAAAAGGGATGTTCCTTTGAGACTCTGTACAAACACCTGGCCTCACCCCCTTCGAAATAGACGCCCCCTTGCCCCACTGCAAATGCAATAAGCCTGCGTCCAAGGAATAGCAGCCCATACACATGCAAATAGAATTCAGATCTAAGACCAAACCAGAGATACTGCAGAAATAAGCGGGTGGAGAGCAACACGTTTTTGCACCAGTGTTCATTTACTGCCCATCAAAGAGGAAGCGGAGACTGGCTTTCGAATGCAAAGCAATAACCAGGCCTATGACATCACCTGACCAGAGGCATAAGCTGAGAAAACCATGTAGTCAAATGTTTTAAAAAGCCTAAATCCTTTTCATCCCTTCCCCGTTGAAACGAAATAAATCTGAGAGCAGCCTCAAACTGCTTCAATTTTCCATCAAATCTGCTCCACAGTGAAGCTATGACAGTTACTTTAGAGCACCATCGTCCCTTCACCGCCAACACTGCAAAAGATGTCTGTCTCAACAAATGATTTTTTTTCTTTTTTTTCTTTTTATCTCAAGTGAAAAAAATTAGCTTTTTTTTTTCTTTTCTTTTTTTTGCATTTGACAGGTGAAATGTTCTTATTCCATATATTTTTTTCAATAGAACCGCTAAAATAGTTGTTGAGATGGAGTTATTTTTCGTTTTTTGCAGCGAACACCCTCCCCGTTGATTGAAGCCCCCATCACTCCACCAGCCTGTTCACTGAGGTACGGTAAATAACAGACGGCTGTAAAAGCAAGACCCCCCCCACACAACCGCGGGGAACCCTAGTGCTTCCAGTGATGTGCTACGGAGCAGATGTCCCACGTTCTCCATCTCTCTTGGCCGTAGAAACGCCAAACGAAACGGTTTCCCGTTGCCAAATGACAGACCTGGCAGCCCATAATGTAGGACAGGGATCATCAACCCTCAAATCCATGTCCAGCCCCCGGTTGTCTTTTCTCCCAGGTAAATAGTGCTACTGATTGGCCAGACTGTCTTCACACCTGACTCCCAGGTAAAGGGAGGGTGGAAGGCCAGCAGTTCTGTGGGAGCCCTCTCTGTGTGAGGTACAGATCATAGATAACCAGTGAGATGTGTTGTGTGTGGATTGTCCAGGTCAATGCTCTTGGGTCACCACAGCTCTAATATTAAGGCATTGGCAGGGACCCAACACGTAATCTTGGGGTTACAATACAGAAGGATTTCAGATAACAAAATCAGCATTTCATTTAGAGCACACACAGTATACATCCATACATTGTG
Organism: Conger conger; assembly: GCF_963514075.1. NCBI lineage: Eukaryota > Metazoa > Chordata > Actinopteri > Anguilliformes > Congridae > Conger > Conger conger. The sequence continues at coordinate 27,908,650 of NC_083762.1, forward strand.
GTACATAAGACAGGGCTTCTCAACCAATCAGAAAGTTCTTATAATTTAATGGCACAGACAGCAGTATAAAGCTGGAGAAAGGGGTGGAACCTATTCAGCGCAAAAATAGCACCTCGGAGAAAATATTACCCTAAAATGGGAGGTTGGGAGAGAAAGTTATTTACAGCCCGAGACAGGCAGAACAGAAATGTCCTGTTCACATGGAATGACCGGCCTGCAAACTCAATGAAGGATGTGAAATAAAGACAGATATCGATCTTTCCTTTCACAGTAATTGCAAAAAAAAAAAAAAAAAAGCCATATTCATTCAGGAAAAAGACATTCTGCTTGACAGAGGTAAGACAGCCAAGATCATACGAGCTTACAAATACAACCCCACTGTGCGTGCTTAAAATGCCTCTCACTGAACTTCAGTTAGCCACACATGAACGGCTTTACCCTCGATCAGCAGGCGAGCAAAGGGAAGAGGTTGACGACTGCATACATCTCAGGGGGATGCACTCTCAGCTACAGTAAAGGGGGGGACCTACCCGGTGGTTACGGTTAGAGGTGAGGGGGTACAGTTTGCCAGACCCACTAGCTCACCCACCATTACCACCCTGTATAACCTGGGCATCGCTGCCGAGGATGGTAGAGTTGTTCTGCCGAGGGCAACATGTTGGCTGGCAGGTACTTCCCAATGCCAGTCAGTTCAGTCAATGGCTAAGCTGGGCTGCAAAATGCAGCCATAAGAACTGCATTCCCACTCTCAGAGTGCAATGGGAAGCCTCACAGCCTCCATTAGACATCCACCGTGGAGACAGAGATTATACATTAATGAGATTTCCGTACTGACAGGATGAACCCCCCGAATACTAGGAATACCTGTGGATGTTCCTCTGGATGCTCTCCGCGCAGCTGCTTAAAAAGTATTTTGGGACCAGCGTGGGCGTCTAGAAGGGTTCAGCTTGAGGGTTTGTGCCGCATGCACGGTTCTGTGGGCGTTCGTACGGAGGTGTGAGATGCGTTTATGTAAGCGGCAAGCGACGTTGATGGGAACAGCTAGGTCGGCTTACTCACTCCGCCACCCGCTCTGCTTCTCTCAAATAACTGTTTTCTAAATCCACTGCATTTCCTGCTCAGGCTGGTTCACACAAAAGACTCGCTCCGCTGAGAGTTTGCGCAACCTAAATTTGCGTGGCAAACGCTCACTCCGACCCCTGGAGGCTGAAGAAACCACCGCTTTGTCAGCATCTGAATAAGTATCAGCTCGGACTGACCCTCAGACAGGGTACAGAACAGACCTTGGTCAAATCTGTAATTTGGATTCAAATACTTATCTGTGTTCGACTGATTTTGCCTGGTCCAACTGAGCCAAGCAAGAGGACCAGAAGGCGGGGTTTGCACTTTGAGAGTGCATCAAAGGTTCCAATCCCACAGACAAGCTAAGTAAAGCAAATACAAATATTTGAATCCAAAACAATGACACATTTGACCCAGATCTGGTACAGAACTGCTGTAACACGAGCGCCATCAGCAGAGCCCCTTTGCCTGTGGACGCTCGCCAACCCACAAGGCGCGCGTGACTAGAACGTTCCGCTGAAAGCCTTTCTGCAGGTCCCCAACAATCCCAACTCTGTTCAGCCTTCGAGTCGACCCTGAGCCTCTGGCACGAAGCTCGCAGCCCCGGCTCTCCCTCCCATCCTAATGACCCCCCCAGAAAAGGGACGGCCCCAAAAAAACAAAAACATTCAGCTCCCACTGTGGGGCCAGCGCTACATCAGAGGACAATGGTGTTGTGACACCGCCCACCGCCCGGCCATATTCTCCAGATGAAAGGACAACAAAGTGGCCTCGTCAAGAACGGACTTCTAAACGGGCGGTGTCACAAACGACGGGCCTGTGATCTGGCCAACAGAAAACCAAAAAAAAAGTGTCCTAAACATGCGCCTGGCCTTTTGAATCCCATGGGCCTGGCAGGATGTCAGGTTCTGATTCCCCACCACAGACTCGTGTTTTCTGTTGGGGCCGGGGGAGTGCGAGCCCTTCCTGCGCAGTGTCGCTCCGTGGTCTTGAGGAGCGTGAACTCGGACCGGCTCACGCGGTTCCCACAGCTGTGACAGGGATGGGAAGTGGGGCGATGAACCCAGGGCTCCTCTGCAGATGTGTGGGTCCTTTTGCTCGGCTTTAAACTCAGCAGAAGCCCAGTACGGTCACTGAAGCTAAACAGGACATGAGCCCACACACACACACACACACACTCTGCCCCCTTAACCCATCCTAGCCAGGGTTACTGCACTGCAAAAAAACAACAATCTCAACAATTACCTTAGGGTTCTATTGAGACTTACATTTTAAATTAAATTTTTGACTAAATAAGACAAAAATACTGCCAGTGAGCTACACGGCTTGACTCAAGATCTTGATTTCAAGATCTGCATTTCAAGATCTGCAACGGGGTAAGAAAACTTCACTTGTCAAGCAAACAGTAACTTAAACCAAGCTAATATTTTCTACTTGAGAGAAAAAGTGTGTGTGAGATACATAAACCATACAGGGGCAGGCAGCTATAGACCCTCAGTTGGTAAAACAGTCCCCCACCCTCTAAAACACAAACACACCGTCTCCCCCCATTGCCAGAACAGAGGGTCTAAGCGGGAGACATTTTCCATTCCCTAAACGCACTTCGAGACAAGTATCCAGAGAGAAATCAATAAGCCATCAGCAGCAGAGCAGATCACCTTCTATACCGCTTCACCAATGTTTGTGCTTCTCATCGGAGAGTTTGCCCAAACAGATTGTGCCCTGACTCTTACCAGCCAGACACATGAGGAACAAACTGGGATAATCCATTGGACAAGCAAATACGATGGGTTTGTTTGTGTGTGCATGTGTCTGTGTGCATGTGCATACGCGTGTGTGTGTGTGTGTGTGTGTGTGAGCATGTGTGTGTATGTATGTAGGTTTCTGTGTGCATGTGCTTGAGTGGCTGTGTGCATGTTTGTGTGTATTTGTTTACATGCAAGTGGATGTGTGTGTGCATGCCCATGTGTCTGCGCGTGCTTGTGAATGTATGTGTGTGTGTGTGTGTGTGTGTGTGTGTGTGTGTGTGTGTGGAGCTCACCATTCAACCTTTACAATCCATCCCCTTTTTGTTTGGGGTTATAAATTGAATGTGCGTTCGAGGAAACTTAACAAGTGACTCGATTTAAAAAGAGAAGAAAAAAGCGTCGCTCCTCCTTCATGGAAGAATACAGTCTGAACACAGCTTTAAATCTGAGCTCGGCTCAGAACTGATTCCTCTGCATCAGGATGGATGTCTGGCTAATTTATTAAACCATCCGGCTGCTCTGAGCATGCAAATGAAGGTGCACAGTCAGCCAGTTGAGACTGTTCACTTTATTCCCTTTTTGTCCAGAAAGTCTTTTCTGGATGCTGCTGGGGGGGGTGGATTGCAGAGCCTGAGAATAAGGTCAGACAGCAATAGCACAGCCACAGGACAGTGTGGACACACAGTACTGGCACAGCCATAGAACAGCACAAATACAGCACTAGCACAGCCACAGAACAGCACAAATACAGCACTAGCACAGCCACAGAACAGCACAAATACAGCACTAGCACAGCCACAGAACAGCACACACACACAGAACCCTGGCACAGCCACAGAACAGCAAACGGCATTAGCACAGCCACATAACAGCACACACAGCACTAGCACAGCCACATAACAGCACACACACAGCACTAGCACAGCAACAGAACAGCACACACAGCACTAGCACAGTAACAGAACAGCACACACACAGCACTAGCACAGCCACATAACAACACACACACAGCACTAGCACAGCAACAGAACAGCACACACACAGCACTAGCACAGTAACAGAACAGCACACACACAGAACCCTGGCACAGCCACAGAACAGCACACACACAGCACTAGCACAGCAACAGAACAGCACACACACAGCACTAGCACAGCAACAGAACAGCACACAGCCCCCAGGGACTAAGCGACATGGCAAACGGAGGAAAAGAACACATTCTGTGTAGTGTGCAGAATCCCAGGCTGCTGCTCAACTGAAATGACTCCGGATCTTTCTCCTGCAATAAGCTAAAATTCTGCCCACCGTGCACAAGCAGTATGATGGGAACAGGGATCATATGAGGCGGGGGAACAAGGGGAGAACACACCGGCTGTAATATACCTTTCTGCAGGGGTGTGGGGGGGAGGTTGAAAGTTAAGCAGAAGAAGAAAAGAGAAGAGCTGCTTGAGAGCACTATTTTAGGAAAACTCTACAGGACAGGAAAATGTATGTCTTTATATGGACAACGTTCCTGCAGCTGGTCAGGGGTCTTCAGTCCTCATTTCACCGTATTTTTAACCCACATAACAGAGAAAGCAATCGTGCTGGAGCATGACCAGCTAAGGAGTAAGACCCTGTTGAGCACCTTTGTTCCAGCCAGTCATCTAAGTTCAGCAGCATTCCCCATGGAACAAAACCTTTCGAAAAGAAACCCTTCACTCATTTAAAGACAATCTGTTCCCCGTATGGCAAGTCCACCTGATGAAAAATAAGTTATGCTAGAAATAAGCAGGAGGAAGCCCGTTCACTTCCTGCTTGCGTCACAGAGCACCTCCTTCCTACATACCTCCCCAGTTTTTAAGAGAGAGAAAACAGTGTTGGGGGCGTGGGGCATGCCTTTAAGCACTATGTCACAGGCAAGTCTCTACTGGTGCCGGGCATCAACATATGTCCTAATCCCAGCTCCCATTTGCTGTAATGCAACTTTGTTGTGAGAAATGAGAGCGATCTCTGCCCCGCTGCCTGAGGAAGTGGAGGGGGGTAAAGTAGGGACGCAATGCGTAGAGGGCACAGGATGACCGGGACCACGCAGCAGTGAGGAGCGTAGGCTGTCATGTGAGCGCAGCCGGCCCAGGCCGGCTTACACAGCGACCAGCTCCTGGGATGCAGTCACGCTATCCGCGGCTAAGCCCGCCGAGCCAAAAGTTCACCACCGAAGTAGGTCACAGGCAGACAGGGGGAGTGGCAGGGGGAGGACAGGCAGAGGGATGGGGATTGGGAGGGCAATGGGGGGGGGGGGGGTTCACCTGTTTTGATGCCGGTTTAATGAGAGCCTGTGGCTGCCTCAGTGAAGACAACGGAAATTTCCAGGTCTTTTTTTTTTTTTTTTTAAACAGAGGCTAGAGGGAGGCCCATACCACCCCCCCCCCCCCCCCCCCCCCCCGGCCACATCTCCGCTACGCAAACCCTCCCCGGCAGGCAACACGGGTGGTGGTGGAAAATGTTTTTGCCAAAAAGCCAATAGCGCTGGGGAAGGTGGAGCCGTTGCCTCTGGATTTGGTTAGTCGATCCCTGTGGCCTACTCCCTTTGGATACGAGTGGAAAAGTTTCACACAGGTACACAGGTAGTGGCTTGCACTTTGCTCCGTAAGCCCTCCAACCGATGTTTACAATCCAGCCCCTGCCGCCGTCAGACAAACACTCCCTTCGACAGTTTCTCGTCTGCCCTCCTGCCTTTGTCTCTCAATCATTTTCACTCATTGTTTGCATTCTGTATTCTACAGTAATTGTTCTAAGCCGCTTTCTTTTAGGCTGGGGGATAATGTAGACTCAAATAATCGCAAAATCATTTCAACAGGCTTGTATTCTACCGTGTTTTGGCCTCAACAGACTTGTATTGTATTCCATTCCCCGCACGTGAAACCCACTGAGTACTGCCATTACTTTAAAATAGACAGCAGTAATGAGCAGTATGCCAAAGACACAAATCATAACACTCTTACGCTGTACATATACAGCAGTCCTAGAAAACTGGTAAACTATTATTACATTTCATTGTGTAGGCTAGCTGGTCCCTTCTTAATCCCACTGAAGTTTACGTGACTGCATGTTCTATGCAAGGTCCAGTAAAATGCATCATGTCACAGCAGCAATGGACACACAATTATCAGGAGTCAAGCACCTTTCCTTTGGGAAATTACACATCCGTTTCACGTCAGTCACTGAAGCTGTACAGAATTAACTCCAGCATCACAAACAATGACATGCACCTCGGAGCTATTTTGAAATCACACAAGTCTTTTTCGCGGCAGAAACACGCTAAAAATAAATTCCTGGATTTCTGTGGGGTTCAGAGTGCCAGCTTTGCAGGCTTTGCATCCACATGTCATGACTGATCAGTTTCATTGAAGCGCATCTTGGCGACAGCCTTGAGCTATTTTCACAACTGTACGAAAGTGTGGAGCATGAGATATACACACACACACACACCAACAACAATTATCCACTGATGAACACAAAGGGGTGATGGCCGCTTTCTGGATGCCCCGACCAACTGAAATGACCACTTTAATTAATGCTGCAGATACACGCAGAAGGATGAGGCTCGAGTGCAGACGCCAGAGAGAACCCCAAACGACACCGGTGCTCAAGACAGCCTTGGCACGACTGACACTCGAGGGACGAGAGAGGGAGAAAATGGAGTGGTGCGCCGCGTCTCTCTCTCGGCAGGTGAAAGGATGTGTAGAGAGGCCCCACCCTCCCTCTGTGTGTGTGCCCTACCCTGGCCAGTCTCAGCTTGCCCTCCCCTGGCTCCGCTGCCAAGGCCGGGGCGTCTCCGGGCGGGGCCACCGTACTACACCTCGCTTGCCCCTGTCAATGGAATTTTCCTCTGGAGCGGCTCACCATGCAGACAAAGCGTGAGGCACGCTTTACCTGAGAGACGGGCCACCTGAGGAGGCGAACGTTCGGCACTGGGCCCCGGGGCTCCTAGACGCTCTAAGGCCTGAGCCATACCCAGTTACACATCCATGCCTCACATCGCCCCATCTGTCCCTCCGTACTCATAGCCCCCGTGGTTTCCCCTGCCAGAGGCTTCTTGTCACTGGAGGAGCCACCTGCCCACCCTCAGCGCCCCTGGCCACAATAGGTACCTAGTAACTTACTCTCAGTGTCCCTGGCCACAAAAGCTACCTAGTAGCTTATTTAATCTCTGCCTATGTGCCACCCTCACCCCCCAACACCAACAGGAGTTTGCATGTGACACATATCCAGAGTAACTGCAGCCTTGGCCTGCTGTTTCAAGCAGGGAAATTAAGCCCCCACACACACACACACACACTCTCTCTCTCTCTCTTGCCCTCCCCCGAGCTTTGATAGCAACCGGTGCTGCGCACAATTCGGATTCGATTACGCAAGAGTCTCGGCACCCCGCTGCGCGATTGGCTCGGGAACGTTTCCATGCGAGTGGCTGACGGGCTGGACGGCTGCCCGCCCAGACCAGACCCTCGTTTGGGAAGGAGACCGTGACCGTCCGCGCGGCTCGCCCCCTTAAACGCCGGCGCCACAACCGCCCCGTCATCTCCCATGCTCCCGCGCCGAAGGAGCGAATGAAAAAGCGCTCAAAATAAACAAGAGACGCTAATGAATACTCTCGCAGAGGTGCGCGCTGGGGTTTGTTTGTTTTCTCATTTGGAGGACTGATAGCCTTTAATTTCTTTGATATCGTGAGAGGAAATAGCGCATTCATCTTCGCTGTTTGCAAACTGATATTTCCCACGGTGAAGTGAGGCATCCTTTATGTCGGCAAATAAAGTCAGGGAGCCCACAGCAACGCGAAGTAGCCTCTGACAATGCACACTTAAATTAATCAAAAAAGCCACCGTTTCAACAAAAGCAGCCACCGTGCCTTTTCTCATTCGAGGAGCAGAGACCCTTCCTCGTCGCTTCATTCTGCCGGTGAATATGATTAAACTGGAGCGCCGAGAGGAAATGAGGCAGAACGCTATCAGGTTTTTATTCCAGCACACATTTAACAGCAAAGCAGGCAGTGGGGTGATATGGGATGGGGGTCATCAAGCAACTGTGCACTCATAATCTCCTTTTCTTAGGCACAAGACTGTGCCACACTGTATGGTCTTGAGAAACAAGGACTTGCCAAACTGATCATATCCCCAGCAACCTACCGGTGAGGACAGGGGACACCGGAGTGGAATTTGACCGCAACCGTAGATGTTGGGCAATGACATTTTCCCAGTTTTTCCTGGTTTCATTTTGCTAAATCAGCAATGTGTCATTGATCTCATTCACAATTCCTCAGACCACAATTACCATGTAACATACTTCCTGGTTCAGTGTTTGCACAGGCACTGTTTGCCCTTCTATCTCAGAGATACGCCGTGAAATTGCAGTGCCTTTACACAGCCTTCATAAAACACCTATGTGATGCAACAGAGGGTTATATATTTTTATGACCCAGTCAAAGAATGGAGCCCATATTTGCTCCTCTTCCAATGCATTGCTACACTGCTTTGAAGAATAAAACACCCAGCTACACAAAAGAGACTAAACTGAAGAGACTTGAAGAGACTTGACAATTTGAGAGCAATGACAGAACCATACAATGAGAACATTCCAAAAATTCCATCTATCTACGATATTTGCATCACTTATTATTACTCATCTGGACTACTCGGGTCGATGTACTGTATTTGAATAGTAGTGGGAAACTCCCTCCCCAACGGCCACCTGATAAAACATACAAAGAGGAGTCAGCCGACAACATCAGGAAGGCAGGTGTGACCAAAGACACAAATCTGCCTATAGAGGTCATCACTGGTCCTTAGTAAATTCCTCAAAGCTGCTGATGTCTCCCTTCTATCTAAGGAGACTTTGCTATAGATGGGAGGCCTCCGAAGCTTTAAGGAGTAAAGCTGGCTCATGTATTTACAGAGCATTCGCTCAGCCTAACCCCTGATATCAGCCCCACGACCTGAGAAAACCTTGAGACGGATGATTTTGCATTAATTATTGATATCCTGCTCCCTGAACGTGATGTTCCGTTCCCGCGTAGGGCGGAAGTGCTCGCCGCGCTGTGACCGTCGGACCGCATTCCTTCCCCGATTCCCCGGGGAGGAAACCCTGGCGCGGGATGAAGGTTCGGCAACTTTTTGGGAAAAGGAAACAGACATTTTATGAATAACAGCAGCCACTTGCTCAGCAAGGAAAGGGCAGCACATCTCCCAAAAGGATGCATCTAATCTCCAATCAGAACTGAGGAACAGCGCTGAAGCACAGGGGCGTTTAGGAAACAGGAAGTCTACACGTTACAATGAAATTTGGCCTCTCCCCTCAAGCCACTCTTTAAAATGTAGGCCTAATTACTCCAGTCTTGCTCATGCCCAGCACGTTCACCTGCTTTGGAGCGGCTCTGAGCCAATCTGGTAAGGTCACCTTCTTAAGTCTACGGCGCTTCAACACAGTCATACCAATTTTCCAACATCAAAAAAGAGGTTATTTCCGCAGTCAGTTTTAAAATGTACCATGTGCAACATTAAGTCACTATTCTGATAGAGAACTTCAGACTCAAAGTGTTATCTGATCTAGACACAGGACCTCACTGTCCCTTGTACAGAACAGGATACTATGTACACCGAAATAAAAGGCCGGCTAATCAAACACCAAAAATAGAGCAGCGCCGCTTCAAAGCAGCTGCTAGAACCAACCAGCCCATCAGGAGTCGGGCATAGCGGAGATGATAATTTCACGGACATAATGATTTTGCCTGAGTAATGCACTAACACGACAGGTGACTCAGGCAGTATCTGTAAAGCTGAAGACACAGCACTGCAGCTCCTCGCATCACGACACTTCTCTCTGCACAGAGACTTACACAAGCCACACAGCACAGGCATATTACATTTGCGAGAATGACTAAATTAGGAAACCTAAAACTTCCGTATGCAAACTGATAGGATCAGCCTGTGGCTTCAGTACTGTACTCAGCCAGCTGCAAGGGACCACCGTCTGCTTTTACTCAAAGGCATTTTGACTGCAAAGCACCAATATCATCTGATGTATAAGCACAATATGCAGAAAAAAATGAATAAACCAGAAAAGGCTAAAAAACAGTAATTCTTTAAAATGGTTTCCAGAATTATCCATATTATTCATACATGTGTTGCATGCTTAAGAATATAAGGGTACTCCTAAATGCAATATCCAACTGAATAATTAAATTGTATTGTATAATTTTAGATAACTAAGTTACTGTCATGCAATGATGAACTGGGCCAAACGACCAGCACCCTCCACAAATCCTCACAAATTAGCCTACAGCGTTTGCTGGATCTGTGCCAAGAATTATGGGTCAAGCGAAATTCCCACTCGTACAGTGGTGGCTAAAATAAGGAGGCAACGACTGATCCTTGGACATTTCTGACCGGACTAGACCGGAGCAGATCTTACAACAGTCGTGATTTCACAGGCGGGACCGCGCAGGCAGCAGTCACATGAGCTGCAAAAGAACGGGTGCTGCTGTCGTCCTTATACGTCACCATTGCCGCCTCCTTCCTACTACTACAGCAGAGCACATGACTGCAGTATCTCCGTCTCCTGTAATGCACTGGTCACGAGGATGGAGTACTATTACCCTGAGTAGACAGCGAGATTAACTTTATAACCCTCTATGTGAGAAATACAATACGTGAACTTCGGTCCAATATTTCCACCATTGCGGCGAAAATTGGCATGCTTCAATCGCGAACCGCGTTGGCATTGCACAGAGAGAAAGTTTTTTTTTTTTTAGTTTTTTTATTTATTTATAATCATTAATTCACCGTCAAGCTACTATAAACTTGCTAACGTTAAGCGTTCTATTAAATACACGAGACTATATCTATATATTAACTGAGAATCACATCAACTACAGCTTTATGTTAATAAAATAAGTATTTCCCAAAGTAATTAGTCAGACAGTATTGGATATTTAGAATAAGTTAATACATTTACGACTTTTGACATGCCACACCGCGCCAACATCAATATGCGAGTTGAATCGCGAATAGCTCAGTTCTTTCGAATACACAGAATCATAAATTTTACTACTGTAAACTTCGACAAAATATTGTAATAACTATATATTCCAAAATAAGAGACAACGATCATTTTGTTGAACCCAATTGAGCTATATCACCAACACAGTAATATTACAGCAATTACACGTCGCATACAGCTAGCTAACTAGCATGCATCTCGTTTCTTGAATACAGATAGATAGCTAGCTATCCAGCAACATTATTAATGACCATCGTGAATGAGATAAACTGATCAACGTTAATTCAATAGCCTAATTAGAAAAAGCAATAGGCTACCGTATAACTATAAGACTTAGAACCAAACTGGTCAAATGTCATGTTATGCCAAAGAGAATTATAAACTCAGCTCAACGTTTTGTAACATTTCGCGGCAGGTTACGCAAACTGTTACGAAAACACCGTTCACTGTTCTTTTCAGGTCTAGCAGTGCGAAACATTTCATCATCATGCCTGCCCACCTTCCAAAATGTAGCGTATACGGATGCGTTTAACTTCCAAGCTGTATGCAACATAGTAGCCGCACTCATTTAAAAAGAGTAGTTATATTTTGGGTTTGTGTTACAATTTCGTCTGTAGCCTACCTCGTTACATATGCTATATGATAAAATGCATGCAATAAAACTATCAAAGACATATCGCATATCGCAGTCATTGAGTAGGCTATCGCAAGTATCAATTATAAGTGACTGATAATATGGATATGTTATGATTCATCAACAAGTCAGCATCGCCGAAGCTGGCCGTTAGTCCGCTCGTTAACGTTAGACAAGTTCCTAAGAGATTAGCTAGATAGCACCCACGTGTCAAATGCTCGAGAAATCTATAAGAATGCATAACTAGTTTTATATAGTTTCAAAACTAATGTTTGATAAACAGTTTGGGACTATCAAACATATATATTACAAATGCATAGTCATACATTATCGAATCAGTTCATTATTTTTTTGCAAAATTACACGTTAAAGAGAGTACAAGTTCACAAATGCCATTTACTACATCTCCACGTGAAGCACAGATGTCAAGCGTAAAGAAGCCGGCAACACACCGCTGACTATAGACAGTCATACATGTAACTATTTAATTGCCCTTCTGGCATAACATGCAAAAACGATGACAGAGCCAAGCAGCTCTAATTCTGCACTCATAGAATACGACCATTGCTTACCTGGCTCCCGGAGTTTTCTGTCAGGTAATTGAAGACAAAGGAAGAGAGTTCCTCATCTAGCAATGAAGCGCAGTCCGCCATCTTCTAGAGAATGAGCCGAGAAGTCAGGAGAGCGGAGTATACAGGTCTGCTTGCTTACAATCTCCATCTATCACCGGGAGAGGGCGGTGTACTTAACCACAGTCCCTTCATTCAGACCGCATACAAATAGTACCCGGTTTACTAGTATATTCGGCTCAGTCGTTTGGAAAGGAGCCTACAGCATTAGTAAATCTTGTTTTCCTTGGAGCATTTTAGTTAATGATCTTTTACATAGTAAGCTTCCGCCTGTAACTTATTAGTACACGTTAAATGGCCGGATCTGTGAGGAGGATTTTCGGGCTGTCTGCAGAATGCATGTAGCATGCATGTAGCCTACACTAAGATACTGATGATGACTCATTTATACGGCAAACACACAGCTCAGCTTCATAGTTACGTCCATCCAGACAATTGTAAAGTTACGGATGAATTGTTTAAGCAAATGATATATAAATGTTCCGGAGATCCAAATATGATGACGATACATAGTAATAATAATAATAATAATAATAATAATAATAATAATAATAATAATAATATTTATTATTATTATTATTATTATTATTATTATTCTTATTATTATTATCCCCATCTTAGGACCTCCCAAACAAACCTTCTTCTTGTGCAGTTCTATTTTCGTGTGAAATGATATTGCCAAGGTAAAACAGGTCATATTCCATGTCATGATGTACACCAACATATGAATGGAGACTTCCTGCGACCATTCTGATACAGTAGGCTAACTTATTCAAAACATCATCATTTAAAATACCATGAACGAATAAAGCAGTTTGTCAATTAGACTGCCTGTAAAAATGCATGGAGTGGATAGGACAAGTATTCATATCTGCTATTTGCGATAATAATGAAAGACAGGAACACATTGTAGAATAAAATTTCCTGCGAAAGTATTTACAATTAATAATGACCATAATGTAAATATAGCAATTTACTATAAAAGTCAGCTCTTCATTTTATATTCAGATTCTTTTTTCTTTTTCCTATCATTCCATTTGTTCTATGTTTTATGAATGCCAGTCTTCCCCTGCAGACTATGCTTGGCCTTGCTGTTTGACCTCCATACTGTGTGCTCTTGCTTGCAGTCATATTTATTATTAGTTGTTATGGTATTCATGTTATGGCTGAGCATTACAAGATAAGTCACTGTACACTTCTTTACATAATGTACATGTCTTTATTCAGATGTGAGACTGCTAGAATATAATTTGACTAGTATGACCAACATTCAGGACACAATGCTACCCTACCTAACAACACAGATATTATCTTCATAAATAAACATTGTCGTATGGTTCTCTTCTTATTGGAAAGATTACAAACAAGGTTATCCACTGTTTTAATACTTTTGGAACTAAATGCAAATTAGGTTATTTATTTGTAAACTCGATTTATTTTCATTTTCTCGGTGTAAGAAGTTCATTTCTACCTGATTCTGCTTCAGATTAACAGAAACCAGTCTCTGGCATACTGCACTGTGACATAGCCTTTGATTTCTTCAAATGTCAGGAGATAATCTACAGTTGTGATTGGTTCTTCTATTTGAGTTGTTGCATAGAAGAACTACTGTGGCATGACCTTTGTTGTGGAAATGGGTTGACAGTAGCGAGGTTTCCTAGTGCTCGGTAAAGTTTTTGCCTGACTGAAACACGGTGTCTGATGATCTCAAGCAGCATCAGGTAGAACTTAGCTTCTTGTACCCAACAGGATCTGCTAGATAATTTTCTTTAACTAGGCTTAACTTGTGGTCGATTTGGGTTGTGTGCAGGAGGTGTAAAGTAGTGTCTACCCTTTAACATATGAAAATTTATTTTACACATTTTTTGCAAATGAAGGTTTAAGGACAAAAATCACATAATTGTTTATTTATTTTGGACTAAAGTATTGAGCTTGTGCATAGTTTTTTAAGAAGATATCTGTCTTTAGGAAGGGTGGTGGGGCTAATATGGGTCAACTTCGAGGGTTGCTGTTTCATGAATGGCTGGTCATTCTAGTCCAGGGGTCGGCAACCCCGGTCCTGGAGAGCCGCAGGGTGTGCTGGCTTTTGTTGTTACTTGGCATTAATTGATCAATGAAAGCCGTTGATTAAACAGTTAACTCACCTCACCTGGTTTCTTGGGTCTGAATCGGTTGCTTATTTTTAGGTGGAGACAAAAGCCAGCACACCCTGCGGCTCTCCAGGACCAGGGCTGCCGACCCCTGTTCTAGTCAATCAAACCACATTCTAACACTCATGTAGATTACCATGTATAAAAAATGTGTTCAAATCTAAAATGGTGCAGTCAGAAATTTATTGATTTCTATCTGGATAAATGATTATTCTCTTACTTGGTGAACCTGTCACTCTTACCTGTCACAGCATGGACACATTTTTAATTGACAGCTGACAATAAATTAGGAAATCTATTTTGAAATGGAGCAATGTTCTTGGTGTTTTATGGAGAATGTAAGGCATGCGCACACACACACACACACACACACACACACACACACACACGCTCACTTCTGCCTCCTGCTTGTCAGCTGTGTGCTGCTGCATTGGCCAGCTGGGCACTGGACAGTGATGGGCTTCTTTAAGCACTGCCTGACAAGCAGTCAGTGTGTGTGTATCAGCGTTCCATTCGGCAGTCTCCTGACTGCAGGAGTCACAATCGTACTCTCTGTAAAAATCCAAACACCCTTGAACTATTTGCATTTCATACTCAGAGACGAGGGATTATCCACTGAAAGCTTTTGCCAGTCAAGCTGATGGGCTTCTTTCTTTGACGTGCAAGGTTGGCAATGGAAGAATGTCATACTGAAGCATATTAAGAAGTTGCAACACACTGCTTCATGTATGTTAGCCTTTAAGCAGAAAATCAGGGCCTTGCTACCAGCCCGCCCAATTCAGAATTACAATTTAGTCATTTGGCAGACACTTTTAGCCAAAGCAACTTACTTACAACTTGCATTTTACATTGCAAGCAAACACCACTCGAGCTGGAAATACACAAAGGTGTCACTGCTACCACCAACTTGCATTCAGGATAAAGCGATAGAATGGTTAGAAACATTTGAGTTGTAGGCAGAGAAGGTGGAGTTTTAGATGTTCTTGGAAAACAGGCAGTGAATCTGTCTCCCTGACTCAATGAGGAAGGGGCACCATCGGGGGGACAAGGGTAGAGAAGAGTGGCTCGCACCAGGAGTCAACCAGTTACTAGCTGTTTCAAAATCTAGCTTGAGCTGTTTTTTTCAGCAGGGTTGGAGTGTATGCTGCAACCATTGCTTGAATGCAGGAAGGGGCAGTATTATTTGCAGCTCAATATGCCAGTGTGGGAGATTTAAATTGAATGTGGGTGGCTGCTGGGAGCCAGTAAAGAGTGTTCAAAGGCTCCATGTCATGTGTGAATTGAGGCAGGGTGAAGTTAGACCAGGTGGGCAGCAGCAGTCTGGACCGGTTGCAGTAGCCTATTGGCACGGATTTATGTCCTGTTTTTAGATGCTCACATTCAGGTTATTTAATGGAAGTGATCAGCGCGTGCAAAGTAGGGGTGGCAAACATTCCTCAGTAAATGTGTGATCACCGACCAGCATTGCCAATATTTTGCCATCTACCACACCTCATCTGCCGTCTCCCCAGACAAATACCTCTACATCTAAGTAGGATGTTCCAAATATAACCCACACCGGCTGGCATTAGCATCCTATAATCTTAGCCGAGTCTCCAGAAAAGACGGATGAGCTTGTTCAGCATGCTGTATTTTTGAGACAACAACAAGGTGATGATCACATGTGTTGATCACTTGTGATGATGAACTTTTGGTTCTAATACAGTTTGCATCTATAGGGGGCAGTCAGTGGGTCAGTATGGGATGAAAGATTATAAAATAAGTCTCTTTCTCCACCACAGTGTAGCTCTGACAGCCAAGACATAGTGAGAGCTACAGAACCCTTACAGTGTATGCAGTACTGCCCCCTTACATGTCTGAAATCTTTATTTGCTTGTAGTATTGGCATCTTATTGAGACATACAACCATTGAGACATACAACCATGAGAAACAAGCATGATGTGCTTGGAATTAGCCAATGTATTGATTGATTGATACAGGCTAATTGGTGTATCAATCAATTAAGATACTCCTTCATGGAGATAAGATTTCACATGGAAAATGGCAGCTGAATGAAAATGATATTTATTTCATTGCGACACTGAGTGGAAGAGAGATGTCTTGTGATACAAGTTATCACTTGCACTTATTCAATGAGACTTCACTCTTGCCAAGTGACACAACCTGCAGCATAGTTCATTTCCCATTAAAGGTTCAATGACAAAGTGATCATTTGATAATTTTCCTTGTCTTTGGCCACACTTATTACATAACCAATAACTATTCAAAACAAGTACATGGACCTTTGTTCTTTGAACTGTTCACAGTCCATTAAATTGCATTCTCGTGTTTATAATTATAATTCTTTTTTGGTGGCTCGCAATGTATTTTCTTGTCAACATGACTAGGGGAAAATCAAATAGATAAAAATTATAATGTATTTAATCTGGTAAATTCTGTGATGTCTTCCCAAGACCCAGCAATAATGTTTTATCTTACTACAATGGATGAGTCTCTGGTCTTAATCTCAAGACTGTATACACTACTATGCTAAAGCCTGCACTGTATCACATCGACCTCCCTGCACTACATTAAATACAAATAAAATACATCATATTTTAGAAAATATTTTTTCTGCAACTTATTTTTGTCATCCATGAAATAAAAATACTTTTTTCTTTGCGGTCTCAGGAGGATAGACACATGCACAAGCATAACATAAACAGACAAAATCACAATTTTCTGGCATTCAGTCATACACTTCCTGAATCTCAGAAACATATTTTTTTACCTACCCAGTATAATTTCGGAGTATGCAATGAATATGCTTAAATTCCAGAGCCTTTACATTGAATTAAAATGAGAATTTAGAAATGTTAAAGAAAACATCGAACACTCATGAATTGAAAAAGAACACAAACGCAACAAATTTACTGAGCCACTGTGAACTAGACTGTACGTTCTAGAATAGCCATGGATTTCACAACAAAAATGGCCAAACGGCCCAGTATCATTTTCATTTTCTGTAAAAGAAATTGTGCAAGAAAAAAAAAAGTTCTAAATTAACCTGTATTCATAACTGCCAAAAATGATTCTGAAAAATGTCCAGGTTTCCAATGAGGTTTTTTTTTTAATTGGGCAAAGTCATGTACATAATTATTGTGTGCAGCTTCATGGGGAAATGTTTGCATGACAAAAGACCAACCACCATCCTTGTTTTGGAGGCTGATCAAATATCCAAACCGTGCATGTGCACACCTGCCGGGACTCTGGTAAAGGTTACTGGTGAGAAACCCAACTGTTCCGCTTGTAGGCTGCATACCTAACATCACTCAGGAGCACCGGAGTCCACGGCCTGTCCATGGTCATCACTCACTGGGGTGCCCTGATCTATGTGCCACATCCTCACATCGATTGGTCTGGGAGGGGAAGGGGCCCTGGTTGTGCAAGGACAACAATCGATTGCCTTTTTCAGGAAGAGAGACTCCAAACACTACCGTTTGATCTGGGACGAAGGCATTTTCTGTTCCTCCACATGATCCATGTGACGGTGATGAGCCCAAAATACTGCTCTCTTGCATCTTCACCCCTTAATTAGACTTCCCCTTGAGAGCAGGGGTATGTTGTAAATTCAAATAAAATGTGTGGAGGGTAGTGAGTAATGGATGGCCATGACATTCTTAGTATAATCTTTATTCTGTTGCTGTCTATTCTTTCTAGTGTATTTCATTGTGAGATGGGCTGTGTACACAGAGCAGAGAGCATATAGAGTGCAGTTACTTCTTCAGCATGACCTCAGGAGTGGTTTACCAGCACTCTGAATCAAATCAGGGTCAAGTTCATTATTTCTCCTTTGGAAATGCTTTTGGAGGGCAGACCACTTTCTTACTTTCAGAATTTGCAGATTGACCCCTCCAAAAAAAGGAAACTTGATGTCCTCATTTCGATGTGAAAACTCGCTATTGGTCAATTCTGGTCAATATTGCTACACTGTAACATGTGATGCCCTATGTATTAGTTGGATGAGGAAATTGCATTGCCTTTGGTGCCGGTGATTGCACAAACAGCCAATATTCTGACTGTTAAAGTTGAATAATGTTTGGGTTTTTTTCAATTTTTATGAGAAAGTTCCACATTTATTTATGCATTTAAATAGCATCGTTTTCATCTGATGTTTGCCTTATAATCTCAGAGAAATTGCTTTGAAGATGATTGGAATATTTTATTTTTCTTGTAATGATGTGAGAAGAATACATTAATATTATATTTTTCTTGTAATGATGTGAGAAGAATACATTAATACGATATTTTTCTTGCTAAAGAAGTTGTTTCCGAGGCAAAGCCTTTTGAATGATCAGTATAAACACCACAAAAACTCAAGAAACAAAAAGACTCTGTAGCCGCTTCCCATGACTGATGCAGTGCTGTGTGAAAGAAGTGTGAGTGTGAATGTATCATCAATACAAAAACCAGATCACACCATTCGCTAAGTGCAACATGTGGAGATGCTGAAAGACAATTCACGTGGACTCTTGTGAAACCCAACTTACAGTACTGCAGCTGGTCCCAATGTTCTTATCGTGGGCTTTAGAACCCTTTAGAAACCTAAGTATTCATATACTGTACAGTATCTGCACTGCAACCCACTTATAATGCATATAAGAACAGGAAATACTGTAGATCATCTCCGGTCACTGGAATAGATAACCACTCATGTACAATTATGCAGCATAAAAGCATGCATCACGCCTGATAGAGAGGCATCTTGGAAGGAATGAAGTTGTCTCATTCGCTGTGTGAGGTAGCCTTAGCCACACTGTGTTTATTTATCACCTTTTTCATTTCCACAAAGCTCTGTGTTTGTTTATTATCCATTTTATTAGCTCTTCAATCAATTTCATACCCATGCGTTCCAATCTGCATTTTTGTGAGAATACACCGATTAATTATTGGTCGTTGATAGAGTAATCTATAATACACTGCAGGGGTGAGGGATGCTGGGATCCAAGGAAAGCCTTTTATTTTCAGCCTGGACCAAACTGCTGAGGTTGCTAAAGAAGAGATTACAATGCAAATGTGAAATTTTTCCCTACGCAGAAAAGACGAATGCTCACGAAAGGCAGAGCGGCAGAAAGCTCTGATGCAGCTGAATCCGGTTTGTGCGCCAGCTGGGTTGCATGCTAACGTGCCGCGGCGCGGTGAAGCATTGCTGCACGTCGCTCTGGCAGAGCGGCTCGCAGCGTGTAGAGAGCGGGCAGCGGGGGTGGGAGGGAAGGCCGGGAACACAACTGACATGCAAAGCGCTCTGAGCCCGGAGCTCTGTGATTGGCTGCCGGGCCCTGTCTCCGAGCCGAGGCAGCAGAGTGAGTCAACCTGGCTCGCGCTGCACAGCGACGCAGCCTTCACACCCCGAGCGAACACGTGCCTCCCCCGTCACATGACCGGCCGGCTGCGCACGGGCCGCGCGATTATGCACAACTCATTTCATTGTGCCGCTAGTAAAACAAACCAGCGTAGCCAGTCGCTCAGGTGATAAAGGGTTTAAAGTCGTCAGACCTTACACAAACAAGCCCAGGGTGCACCGAGTGAAGTTTACTCTCGCTGGCTGCATGCCGGACATTTCTGCCCCTCCCTCCCCCCCCCCCCATGTCTCCACTGCAGGGCCCAAATATGCAAAAGGTTTGTAAAAATCATATATGTTGATTGGTATGTTTCACTAAAGGAAATGTATAGAAAACATGTATTTTATCGTATGCCCCCATTTATACGTACTAAGACATCAGACACATACAATTCTTATGATCTCTGTATAAAAATGTTATATATGCATCATTTATCAAAACATACTAATCAATATACACTTAGTGAGCACTTTATTCTGTATTTATTAGATTTAGACTTATTGGTCGTCTGCTGCTGTAGTCTATCCACTTAGAGGTTTGACGCATTGTGTGTTCAGAGATGCCCTTCTGCATACCACTGTTATAATGTGTGTGTATAATGTGTTACTTTCACCTTCCTGTCAGCTTTGACCACTGAATGTTTTTTGTTTTTCGTACCACTCTCTGCAAACTCTAGAGACTGTTGTGCTGGCACCAACAATCATTCCTTGGTCGAAGTCACTTAGATCACAGCTGAACCTCTTGACCAATCATGTAGCAGCAATATATGCTTTTATGCATGTAGTTGCTGCTACATGATTGGCTGAATAAATATTTGCATTAACAAGCTGGTGTACAGGTCTACCTAATAAAGTGCTCAGTGATTGTATATGATTTTTACAACAAAAAAAAAGCCCATGGCTGCAGCTCCCTCATGATTCTTGAGCACTTCTCCTCTCTCGTTCTGGCCATCCCTGTACAGCAAGCTACATTATGCCTGACCCAATAACAGCATTTCTCAGCTGCTATATTAAGGAGGAATCTGGAGAATAAAGTCAGACAAATGCTCTAACTCCACATTATTCAGCGGCAAGCAAAAGATGTAACAAAATTGAACAGATCAATGCTTGGGCCCTGTTCGCCTGCTGCATGAAATGAACCTGGTGCCAGAAATGAGAGTGGGGGCTGAAGGTGGCACTTAAGCTTCCCACAGGGGGTGTATTGATCTAAAAAAATGGACCCTGATCCAGCAGTCAGCTATACAGCAAGGGCCGTGTTGTTGGCTCACGTCTATCCCCGACATACTGTAACTCAAGCAGAACAGCAATGTATTTCCTCAAAAACAAAGATTAACTGGCTCAAATAGACGGTCTGCACTTTTGACACTTTACTTCCACGAACTACGGACAAAGTCCAGGAATACGTTTGGCTGCCCGTGAGGTGAGACCTCCTGCCCTCTCTCCCCATTTCTTTAATTTAGTCATTGACAAACAGGTGCTGAGAGGGGGTGTTCTCAGGAAGCCGGTAGACTCCAGCTAATGGGTGAAAATACATCCAAAAAGGTGACATACAAACAACAAGGGCTGACCTCCTCTTCCCCATTATCTGTGTCCTGACCTGCATGATGATGCGCAGTCGCTTGTGAGCGGTTGAGCGTTAGCTGGCTCAGCGCGTGTGTACACTGCGGGACGTGAAGCATTCCTTCCATTGTTTTGTGAATGGATGGATGTCTTTTCCCAGCAATACCAAGACTTAACTCACTGAGCCTGCCAAGAGACTTTACTGGCACTCTATTCGCCCTATGCTACCGAGAAAAAATAGAATGTCTGAGGTTAAAAGAACAATGCCTCGATGAGCTGGGAGATGTACTCATAGGGCTTCAAATATCTGCGGGGCTGGGTGAATGTAACCACCTCCTCTCGAGAAGGCCCTAACCCTCTCCTTTCTCTTTTTAGTGTTCCAGTCACATGATTCTGGCTGGCTCCCTGGCTGTAGTTGGCACTCTTCAATGGAACCTGCTTCATTCAACTTTCCCCTCCTTGGATCAACAGATACATTACCATGGAATTACAGATCTCCTGCCCTCTGCATGACTGTGTTATTAGATTCCCCGGCAGTGTGAGAGTAGGTGAAGCAAGACCGGGTGGTCGGAGACTAAAAGTGGAGGACCAGACACCCAGGTAGTCTCCTATCTCAGAGAGTCATCTGTCACTGTCTCATGTTCTGATAATGAGCCAATGGGAGCCAGTGAGCTGCCGTGTCCTGATGCAGCTATGGATCTGCATTCCAGGAGCATATCACAGCAGCTGGAATACCCAATCATCAGAAAACTCAGGGCAGAAAACCCAGGGCATGCTGCAGACCTGAGTCAAATATGTTATTGCTTTGCATTCAGATTCACTTTTCTATGCTTTACTGAGCTTATCAAGTGTATTGGAACCTATCTCATAAACGGCAAACGTGATCCTCTTGGTTGGTTCAATTGTACCAGGCAAGATCAATAGAGCACAGAAAAGTATTTAAATCAAAACGTATTTCAAGGTTTATTTCAAAACGTGTGTCAAAATGTATTTCAATTCAACAATTCAAAGTATTAGGAGCACCACAGGATGCTATGTCACATGTGGACTTCATTTCCAAAGGCCACAAGACATTCCTCAGGATGATATCATTTGGGCTGATTGGTCTGATCTCCTTTCCCTGGGAAATCCAGAATCACTGCGGCGAGTGGGCGGGGTTCTCTGGAAGTCAGCATTAGTCCAGCTGCTGCAGCGCTGAGTAGGCTGCCAGATGCTGTCCTGGTAAACTAGGCCAGATCAGAATTGCAGGCAGAGCTCTACCCATTCCCCCTCCTTCACTGTGGCCCGGTGTTGCACCAACTCTCTGTACGTCACATTGCTCCATAGCCCCCCGCCCCAGCCCCCATGGGACCCCCTTTTTTACAGCTGAGGGCAACAGAATCTGTAGGTCACAGCACTCCCATCGCTAACAAGGTCAGTGATATTGAAGGAATGCTTATACAGTGCAATAAACATTGATCCCATTCAGCTATATTGTAAACCTTGAATGCTTCACATATTAGAACGCATCCTGACTGAGCACACATATACTTTGCTCCCCCTCTCTCTGTCTCTTTCTCATTCTCTCTCACACTCTCTTTCACACACACACAGAGACACACAGGTAAGTACACTCAGTCTAAGGTCTTGAGGTATGTTGCTACTGTTAGATAATCTTGGGTGGGAATACCAGGGTAAATATAGTTGGCTAAGGGGCTGGAGCACCTGAGGTCTCTCTGAGGTCTCTGCTGTGTTCTGCAGTAAGAGCAGTCGTCTGGCTGACGGAGGGTTGCCGGTTCGATCCCCCGCCCGGGCTGTGTCGAAGTGTCCCTGAGCAAGACACCTAACCCCTAAATGCTCCTGACGAGTTGGTCGGTGCCTTGCATGGCAGCCAGTCACCATTGGTGTGTGAGTGTGTGTATGCATGGGTGAATGGAGAAGCATCAATTGTACAGCGCTTTGGATAAAGGAGCTACATAAATGCCAACCATTTACCATTTGTTTCTTCCTGCCACTCTGGAGAGAAGGATGTGTTCATACAGGGGCACAAACCCAGAGGTGGATCTGCAGTCTGCCCCAGATCTTTGCTACTTCCGTCTCTCCTCGCGCAAATTCCCCATAGTAGCAGACCAAAGGGCGGCCAGCTTCTGACGCCAGCCTGAAACGTCTGATTTTGATGGACTTCTGATGCGTTTTCAGAGACACGTTGCCACTGTGTTTGGTTATAGGGCTTGTAGGCCTACATAGTGCATCGTTCTGCAGGAAGCCCTCCCTGACAGGCCAAGTAAACAGCACAGAAATAATTGATGGGTGAGAGCATTCGCTCACTAAATCATGAGAGAGAGACAGAGAGAGAGAGAGAGAGAGAGAGAGAGAGAGAGCGGCCCGAGATCCGTGCAAATACATCAGCTCGTTTTCGGGAGAATCAGCCAGGCAGCTGAAAAGGCACTGAGTCACCGCATCCTTCCCTTCCCTTCCATCCCCCTCTCTCTCCCTCCCTCCCTCCCAAACCTCTTTTCCTCTCCCACTTCTTGAAAAAAGGCAGTCACGCAATTGGTAGGGACTTGGAATCGGAGGGCTCTTATCACAGCCTTGCATTCCCTTCTTACCGGCAAAGCCCATCGATAATTGAATTGCGCCGAGCCCTTGTAGGCGGTTGGGGCAGCATAAAAGAGAATGGGAGACTCAGACAGACTCCCCCAGCCCTTCCTCTGACTGTGACTTAGATGCTTCAGATGCCAGGCTCTCTGCTGCCATGCAAGTTGTTAGTCATATGGAGATTATACAACACTTGTGTCCTACAGGATTCCACCTCATGCTCGCATCAGGAGGGAAATGAGGGCTAAATATATCTCCATGCACCAGTCTTCTCTTCCCTGATTCTGAGAGAAAAGAGAGAGAGAGAGAGAGGGCAAATGAGAACACACCTCAGACAGTTCAAGGTTTGCACACGGCTGTTGGCACAAAATATTTTGATAAACACATCTGCATTTTTTGCATAAGCGCTCTTGCGACACGTTTTCTCAATATTGAAAGTCTCAAGGTCTTCTTGTTTGACAAATATGCTATGGTGCCATTTACGTCTGTGGTTTATTTGGAAGAGAGAGATGACTTCTCTGAAATGAATCAGCAAACGGGCGGGCCACGCGTGATTCCGCATGACCTCTGACATATTTTAAACCAACCAATTAATTTCAAAATTGTCAGCCTGTGTGACTAACGCTGGATAATCCCCGGCAACCAAAACAAAGCTGTCCACCCAGTGCCCCGCCCGCCCACCGACCCCCCCCCCCCACCCCAATGCATCCAGGACTGGCATTGCTGCAGGGCGTTATGCTGACGCTAACATGCAATCTCTCGCATGGACACCCTGCCTCTAAATCAGGGAATCAGTGCTGTGACAGCGGCAGTGGTCTTTACGGTCTGCTCCGATAGCTACCCCCACCCTCCCGGGTAGCAATCAAACCAAGCAGTTACTATGCAAGCTACCCGGGGAGAGCTAAAACTGTTTCAATCACAGTTCGCCTCGGCCAATGTGTGACCTTCGCTTGAGTTCACTGTGACAGTAGGGAAAGGCTCTGAAACCACTTTGGCTACAGTTATGGATATACGATGTGGACGTTACAGGCAAGCCGAGTTAGGACATTGTGTATGGGAGTGGAAGCCATGTATGTGGCATCTATTCCTGTAGCCATACCAGCATACAAGCTTCTCAGTCCGGTATGTGACCGTACCACTCTGGGGTGACCGAGGGACACACAACTGCCACTCCTCCCCGCCAGGGAAAAATAAATATGCACACAACACTCATCCAAGGTCGAGCCGGTCACCCCAGGCTCCTGTTCATCACCTTGTGGAAGTGGTGAAATAGGGCGGAGAGAGGTAGAAAGAAGAGGGATGGAAGAGATGTAGAGAGATATAAGGGAAGAAAATAGAAGGAAAGGGACATAGTAACTTTTTTCCCCTTTTTTATACATTTGGTATCTCCAATCCCACACAAATGTGTAGTGTTCAATTTGCAAACTATGTACAAGCATACTCAAATACAGCTCCTGCTGCTGGCCTTGGAGAGTGAAAGTAATCCTAGGTTCTACTCTGAAACATGCACCTGCCAGCCAGCTGCATCTTTTCACACTGCAGCTGGAAGCCACACACACACAGAGCAGGGGCGGAGGAGACCCATTCATACGTGTGTACACGCAGAGCTAGCCATGGATGCCTGGACAAGCAGTAGGAGATGCTTGAGCAAAAACAATGCTGTATCCCTACAACTGTATCCCTCCTATATCATTGAGTGACGGCAAGTCAATCATACGCCGCTCCTGTGGGGCTCCCGGCAGTCGTCACTGGCATAGGTGGTGTTGGGAATATACTTATATATTCTCCTGTTGTGGAATCAAATCAAATCGGAACCGGGGAAGTAACACACTGATGACCACTTCTCAATTTAAAAGCTTTATTATTCATGATGGATGTGTCCAACAAGCCTTCTGTCTGAATCGCAACATGATAACCAAAAGTGAGGGTTTACGTAACCTGGTTAGGGGAGTGACAAATGTCATGAATAAACATTCCGAGGATGGAATTGCATTGCACTCAGACTTCTCGGTGAACCCCACTGCTAGTGTGAACCTCTCTGATCTGTGGTTCCTGTAATATCCTATTCAAGCAACAATAATAACAACAATTGAACCCTCCATGTGACCAACTGTCCCTACAAGTGGGAGGGCTAGTGCAGAGTGTGTGTGTCTGTGTGTGTCTACTATGTGCACGTGTGCATGTGTGTGTGTGTGTGTGTGTGGGTGTGTGTTTGTGTGGATGTGTATTCAAAGGTGAAGGTAAACGCAAAAACAACTTATTTAAAACAGTCAATGCGATATATGATACATCTGAACTAAAATGCTCGATCCTATCATCGGGAAGGGACAACGTTAATGGGAGAGAGAGAAAGAGGGCAGAGACATCAGTAGTGACACTACAGTAGAGTCGCTTCTCTTGAGCACCCATGCTGAATTTCGAGGGGTGAGTGATGCATGTCTGGGGCTGGAGACACTCACCAGAGTTGTGGCCTCATTGAGAGAGAGGCATCTGTCCAGACCCCTCTGGCCACTTGTCACTGTGGAACTAACTAACTAACCACCTAACTTGTACTCTGGGTACCCTTGATCAAATTGCCCCTCAAACAAGAAAGAAATAGTGACATAAATGTCTTGTTCCTTGACACAACCATGGGACTGGAGCAAAAGTGGCGCTCATCCAAATTAGAGGTATTTCATCTCACATGGAAAGATAGCCTCCTTCATTAGAAGCTGGCCCTCACATTGGCTTGATCATTATATTTCTCTAATCTGGTTGGGCATAATGAACATTACGCAAGATATCACTTTAATAGTGTAAACAAATTAAAATGAAATTTCCAGAATCTGCAAATCACCCTTACTTACCCAGCATTTATGACTTTATCAACTTTTTTAGTGAGAAATTATAAACTATTAGAGACCATATCTCCCTGATGTCTTCCTCTCCTGGCATTGCTTGCAGCTCAGCATTGAGGATAAACTGCAACACTGCACTGTGTTATTCATTAAACAACTCCCTGTGTTGGGCCAGCATATACTGAATACAAAATTATGAACACATCCCTGTCAACAGGATACATGCCCCTGCAGATGACTGTTATTAACAGTTTAAAAACCTTATCTGATTATCTGAACAGCTGTAGACCTACAGTATCACAAACCTCACTTTCCTCTCTAAAATACTAGAGAAAGTTAATGTTAATGTCAGTGCCTATCAGAGTTCAAACCATATCCTTGAAACTTTCCAGTCAGGATTTCGATCAAACTATAGTACTGAAACTGCCCTTGTCAAGGTTGTAAATGATCTACTTCTGTCGTCACACTGCAACTCTGTATCTGCACTAGTGCTTCTTGACCTAAGTACAGCTCCTAACTCTGTTGATCATTGGATTCTAATGGACAGATTCCAGAACTATGTTCTATGTTGGAATTTGTGGACAGACACTCCCTTGGTTTAACTCATACTTATGTGGCAGGATCCAATTTGTTCTAGTTGAAGTATTTTCTGATCTGTCAAAGGTGAAATATGGTGTCCCACAAGGGTCAGTGCTCGGACCACTCTCTTGTCACATGCTGCCCCTTAGTAATATTGTTACGATGTTATGCAGAAGATACTGAGTTATACAATATAACCGTGTGGCATCTGCATAGCAATGAAATACATCTCACTGAAGCCCAGTTAAGTATTTCAGCGTGTAGTGTTGATAAAGGCCTGGATGACACATAACTTTCTGCTTTTAAAGAAAAATGAAAATAGTGGCTTTAGGTTCAAGAAACCTTGCCTGACCTCTCTTTGAGTTTGATGATTGTTGTAGTATTGCAAAATGCAGTTTTGAAAGACCTTGATATTATGACACATACTCATATGCGCCTTTATATTCACATTTTATACTCATATTAAGAAATCATACTGTGTCCAGTGTGGCTTTCTTTCACATGCTATTGCTAAAAGGAAGCATTTCTTATCATTAGAAGATGCTGAGAAATTGATAAATGCCTTTGTCCTGTGAAGGCTGGGTAGACTACTGCAATGGCCTGTTATCTGGCTACTCTAATGCATCATTTAAGAATCTCCAGTTTGTTCAAAATGCAACATCCCATATTTAAACGGGAAAAAAGAAGCGTGAACATTTTACCACAATGTTAGCATTGTGGTAAATTCAGTATAGAACTGGATTTATGATTTGTTTTACTCTCATTATTCCTCCTAACTTTCAAAGCCATTGGGACTTTGAAGCCAAAATCGTCTGGAATTACCTGAAGATTAGAGTACAATACTACAGCAAAATCCTCCCAAATGTAATCTTAAAGTCTTGAAATTACACAATTTTCACTAAATACAAACTATTCAAGTAAATTCAAAACAATTGTTTCTATCTTTGCTTCTCCTGTCACAAGTTCAATTCATAGCAAATTTCCTTTCCTTCCAAAACATGCTAAAGGCTAAGAAATGTGTAGTATTGAAGCTATCCAGTCTTAATACCGGGCCTTAAAACCCAGGCTTTGAACAGAAGAAATAATTGGTATAATGAATGAGATCCGGGTTGACTTCACCAGAGTTCCACAAATTCTGTGACATCAAGTTGTGAAAGTGAGTTCCGCTTGTTTCACCCGACTCTTTTATCTGTATTACTATATTAACACTGATATACAGGAATCAGGATCTACTTCCTCTTGTGCACTTTTCTGATCAGTATCACATTACACTGGTACCGTTTTTACATTTCACAATTGTTAAGACCTGCTCTAGGGTCAGGCCATGACAGGATAAAGGATACCGAGATGGAGTGTAGAATGGGGAGTGGGAATGAAACCAACACTGCAGACTGACAAGTAATTCCGGTCCTGTCTGCCTAAACAAACCTAAACAAACCTAAATAAACCTCAGCTAGTCTTCGAAAGCTTACCAGGCTGGAAGCGGCATGTAGCCAACCCCCAACGGAGATCAGGTCTCCTCCCAGGATCTCAGAGTGAGGCACTGGGGCGAACAGATCAAAAAGGACTGGGCAGGAATCAGAGTCGTAAGGGATGCAAGGGTCAAAATCTAATCAGCAAACAAATCAAAACGGGCTAGGCGAGAGTCAGTGTCTAAAAAAATGAGACAGTGGCCATAAACAAAATCCAAGCAGCAAACAAAGCAAAAGGGCTAGGTGAGAGTCGTAAGTTGAATACAAATACAGTCATACACAAGTCAACGAAACAATTAATAATCCTCAATCACACACGCAAAGGTTCACAGAGCTAGTCTACCCAGATTGCGGAAATTGCAAATCTGTGGCAAACCGGAAATAAAAGATAGTTGTGCATCCAGCAAATACAAAAACTTAAGAAAGAGGTTGTAACCATAATATACATATATGAGAATATATTATCAAATATGAGCAAATTTGCTGAAAGTCAGAGAGAAGCTGCAGTGTAGAGAAGACTAACAATGTTTAATGTGAAGCCGCCCACCTGTCCTTTTTAAAGGGCAGGCAAAGTGGCACGGTGAGAGGAAATTGCTGGCCATAGTTCAGAACAGTTGGGCAGGAAATCTCAGAATGTAATTAAAGGTACAGTATGTGTATGAGTCAGGCTCAGAGACACTGTAAGAGAGGAGGTATATACCTCACCTCACCTGTATCAAATGTCCAGGAGAGGATCAGGCCCAATGAGACACAACACAGCACAGCTCTTTCATAACCCTGCCCTCATTATGAAGCTGCTCTTCTCATTACAGAACTGAACTTCCTTGTGGAACAAAACCCAAACAATGGTTTGGTTAATATCCTGTATGACTCAAACAACGTCCACTTTGTTTGGTTTTTTTATTTCACAACTTCCTTGGAAAAGTCATTTCAGGAAAGAGTGAAAGAGAGGAACTGACACCATGTCATGAATTTATGATTAACAACAAAGTACAAGATGTAATCAATTCTTGAAAAAATAAAACTATTTTTGAGAAATAAATGATTTACAAAACTGACTTGATAATGGAATGCATTTAATTTGTGGTAAAATCCAATTCGCCGCACAAAAATAATACTTGTTTAGCTTACATCCTTTGCATTTGTGAGAAATAATAGAGTTATTCTTAGGCTGGAATAAAGGATTGATTAAATGTGCTTGTGCTAATATTTCACTCTCCTCACTACAAGTGACCAGCAGCCCTGACTGTCTCCAGGGCTATAATTAATTGCCATGTTGCCGGGGGAAACAGGGCCAGGAGAATGCAGCACCATGAAACCTGAGAGTTATGTACCATAGCACATGTGCTCTCTTAATGGTCAAATGAGGCCGACTTGGGCTGTTTACATGAATTATCTTATCTGAGGCTTGTTAAATCAATTCAGCCATATTTGAAAGAAAGGTCTTGAAAGGCCACCAAAGTCTGCACCGTCCTCTTCGCAGGGTGGTTGTTTATTAATAAAATGTTATCTTTATTAATTTGGAATGGTTGCAATTTCAGTACATCAAAGAATATAAAGGCCGGCTGAACCTTATCTTGTGTTGGAAATAATCACTGTGATGATTCGGTTTCAGTTTCTTCCAGGGTCGTAAAGTATGTATGTTTTATCGCCAGCTGAAGTAGGCAATTAATTACGAAAATGGAAAACATCAAACCTGGAAAAAAGGAAATATAAATCAGTCCCAGTCGAGAAGCACGCGTGGCATTTGTTAGCATTCGTTAGCATTCTCGACGAAGCGAGCACAACTGACATTGAAACCCTTGCAGTATTCATTTGTGGCATTTCCAACTGACCAACTAAACCGCCACCAGAAAATTACACGGCCGTAATTACATTTGGAGCAGATTTCACCGCACCAGCGAATCAGCCCAGTCCGTTGGTCTTAGGTATGAAATCGTTTAATCCAGGCTTGACAATGGACTGAGGTTTTCTGTGCTTTATCCATAAACTAATCCCCAGGGGGCCTAAAAGGTCGACGAGCAGGTTTCTACAGTACAGTGAGAGAGGCATCTGCTGCCAGGCGCTCCGCCTCTTTCGTGTGTGAAGGGCAAGTGCCGATGGTGGAAGGTGAGTTCCACATGAGGGGCGCAACGTCGCCGGGCTGCTGCTCCGTAATCTACCAGTCAGCTGCTTGCAGGGTGACCTTAAATCACATTTTGCATTTAAATAAGGCTCAGGTCGAGGCTCGCCTAAAGCGCCTAAAGGCTCTCTCCTGAGTCTCGTCGGAGTCGATACCCCTCCACTCCTGCATGGGGCACTGTTCTGCTCTTCCTCCACTCCTACATGGGGGACAGCGGTACAGATCTACAGGGGGGCTCCAACAATCATGATAAGGAGGGTGGCCGGAACAATGGCAACAAGACCTGGGACAATTGCAAGGTAGGGCAGAATAGCCATCTCCACAGGGCTGCATGTACGTAGCAATCGATATACGAGACATTTCCCTGACCTCCGACCTCTGGCTCCAACTGAAGCTCGCTGCGATGATGACAAGCATTGTAGCAATGTTAAAGCCGTGTGACTTTTCTGGCTTTCATCTCAAGGTGAGTTTTTACGAGAAAAATAATCTGTAGGCACCTTCACCTCTTGCATAGGGGTCCCCCTCTCCCCCGGCACACAGCTGTGCTCTCCATAAAACCATTTCAGACCAGAGACTCGCTTCCCCCGTATTTTGACAGTTGGATCTGTGGAATTCCAAACAGACCGCGGCGTTCTCAGCGTTTGACTCACCAAGCCCCCCGCCACCGCCACTCGGCCCCCGCCCTCCCCGAACCCCGAACCTCCAGTCGCATGTTTTCACAACCGTGTGAAAAGGTTAAGTCCGACCGCGTTTGTTTAACGTACACACGAGGATGATGGCCAGAAAAACAAACCCTTTAACCCTTTACAGGTGTGAAGGGGCAGCGCTGAGCGCGTAGTCCAACAGCGCGGCAGCTGTGGACGCCCAGCCGGCCGGGCCCCTCCGCCGATTCAACGCCCCCTCCCCTCCCCCCCCCCCGCCGCCAATGGGGAACGGGGCCTCTGGACCACGCGGGAGTCTTTGCTTTCAGCACGCCGACCCTGTTCTGCTGACCCACGTGACCGTGGTCGGACCCGATGACCCGCTAGTCTTCACCCAGTCACCCGCCGGTCCCGCAGCAGGTGTTGCTAAGAAACACTCGATATAGGAGAGGACCGTAACCCCGCGTGCCTTCGCTTAACACGAGAAGGTCTCCGCATCGCCACAAAGCGCATGTCCTCCCTTTACATCTAGAGAATGTACATAAACCCCGAAAAAGAACAGTATAGTTAGCCCCAACTGAAATAGAATGATTCCTTTTATGGCTCTTGCGCGGTGCTCGGTCTGTTTTAAGTTTGAATGCATTCAGGCGCACGGGACCTGAGTCTCCAGTCAAAGAGATGGACAGGTGCCATTTTGCCATTTTGCCGTTTTGGCGTGGCGTGACCGGGTGTCGGAATAGCGGGCTGGGCATCTGGGGTCGCGGATTGTTCCGTTTGTTCTGTGAAAAGCGTGCATGCTGCCTGCGCCGATCTCCAGGGTGAGCCGTGACTGTGCTTTTGCTTCTGCATTGTTCACCGGGCCCAGAAATATCCGGCAGCAGCACAATCAGCCCTCCTGGACTGAAGGGGAAGGCTGGGGACAGAGACTGTGGCTGGGAGAAGGGCAGAGATAAGAATAGATTTTGGCTCTGAATGATTTATTAGCCCTCCCCACTCAGCCGGATAGGAGACACAATATAGCACACGTCTGCAGCGCAGACGCACATACAGTACATACACAAACACATGCACGCACGTGCACACATGGGCATGCACATACACGCATGCGTGTGCAGACACGCACCTATACACACACGCACATAAAGTACACACAAACGCACGCACACATGTGGGCATGCACATACACACACTTACCTATACACACACGCACATAAAGTACACACAAATGCACACACACGTGTGGGCACGCACTTACACACACACGCACGCACAAATGTGGGCATGCACATACACACACGCACCTATACACACACGCACATAAAGTACACGCACACGCACGCTCACATGTGGGTACGCACATACACACACGCACATATACACACACACGCGTGCACACATGTGGGCACGCACATATACACACGTATAGTACACACATACGCACGCACGCACTCACATGTGGGCACACATACACACACGCACATAAAGTACACACATGCACGCACACGCCCACATGTGGGCACGCACATACACCAATGCGTGTACACACACATGCATGAGCACACATGGGCACACACATACACACACAAACATGGGCAAGCACATACACACACACACATGCTTGTACACACGCAGATATATAGTACACACCCACAGGCACGCTAGCGCAAACATACGCGTGAACGCACGTGCGCACAAACACATGCACGCACACACATAACACATGTACACACACAAGTGCGCAGACGTACCAACACACACTCAAACACACAAAAAAACACACACCGTGCAAAGCCTACATTCACTGAAAATCAAGGTGAGCTTTCACACTCATCAGAAGCTGGCAGGCAGACCGGTGGTCCCCCGGGAGGCCGGGCTGAGTCCCCCTCAGAGAGGGCAGGTAGGGAAAGGCATCCCGGGGATGCTATGACAGCCACCGCCCCCGGCACTCTCCTGTCCTTAAAACAGAACCGGGCGCAGACAGACTGGAGTGTTCCAGCACCACTTTATAATTCTGCTGAGGAGATGGCAGCAGGGTGGCACCGACAGCTCTGTAACAGTGCCAGTGGATCTTGTTAGGAAAATGCAGCAGTCATACCAAAGGCCGAGCCTACTGCCTCGCTGCGTTATCAGCCAGAGCCTCGCCCTCCACCCTGACAACAGAGAGACTGACACACATACACACACAAGCTTGTGCACACAAACACCCACAGAAATACCCATACATACTGTATATCCAGGTAGACACAACACACACATACACATACTGAAACGCGCACACACAAACACACATATCACTCAGTGAGCACTTTATTAGGTATTTATTAGACTTCTTTTTTAGACTTCTACTGCTGTGGCCTGTCCACTTAGAGTTATAATTGTGTGTTCAGAGATGCTCTTCTGCATATCACTGTAATGTGTCCTTATTTGTGTTACTGTCACCTTCCGGTCAGCTTTGACCAGTCTGGTCATTCTCCTCTGACGTCTCTCATTAACAAGGCGTTTCTGTCTGCAGAACTGCTGCTCACTGGATTTATTTTAGTCTTTGCACCATTTTTTACAAACTCTAGAGACTAGTATGCTTCTGATATACTCAAACCACCCTGTCTGCCACCAACAATCATTCCAAGTCACTTAGATCACATTTTTCCCCATTCTGATGGTTGATGAGAACATTAACTGAAGCTCCTGACCTGTATCTACATGATTCTATGCATTGCACTGCTGCTACACAATTGGCTGATTAGATTATCACATGAATAAGTAAGTGTAATAAAGTCAAAATGTTCCTAATAAAGTGCTCGGTGAGTGTATACACCCACACACACATACATATGCATGGGCATACAAGCACCTATACATATATTAAGGTAGACACACACTTACATATACATCCCTAATACAGGCATGTATATAAGCATAAACGTATGCCCACATACACACACACACACACAAAAGCACGCACACAGACAAGCAAACATACACGTCACTCAAACAAAAATGCTTAATAAGCTCACTGCTGTAAATCACTTTGTGCTGCATGCTCGGAAAAGGTTATAAGAATAAAGTTATTATTATTAATATTATAAATATGAATAGAATGAATATTATTAATATGCATGCATAAACATTCAGCACACAGACAGAATGCAAATAAAATGTGCTTTGGTGCATGGCCTGTAAGACGCAAAAATGCCTTAAACATTTTAGTCTTATATTTAACTTAAAATCATATTTCTATTAATTCTTTACTAAATAAGACAATAATATTGCCCTTGAAAGTTTGACCTATTTCAAGATTTGCCAGTGCAGTAAGAAAATGTAAGTTCACAAACAAACTAAAACAAGCTAATATGTTCAACTTGGAAAAAAATGAAAAGATTTTGAGTCTCATTTCAAGATTAAAACGCTTGTTAAGACTTTTATTTTTTCTGTGTGTAGACCTAAGCCATCTGACTGCAAGCCGCTCACACACACAAGATCAGTGCTTCCCTTCCCAGTCCTGGGGGTTTACTTCAACCGTTTCTTGTTGATGCAGTTTGTTTGAGGTGTCTGCTGCATTCTAAGCTCGGGTGGGGGAACCTGGCGGGTTACCTTGGAGAGAAACGCCTGTCGGGGGACTGTTTGTGCCAAAAGCGATAGTCAATGTACGAGTTTGTTCAACTTCTTTCAACCAATACAATTCACACCTTTATCTTTTACAAACACAACCACTAGAAAACAAAAAAAACACACAGGCACGTACACACTCACACATGCACACACACACGCAGAGTTCAAACTGCAGATTCACGTTTTTCCTGATCACCTACTATAAACCGAAAAAGCTTTCTTTTCAAAGAATAGACATCTAAACCATATCCTGTGCATGCAGTTGGGATTCACATCCACCCTCCACACACACACATACACACACACACACAGACACAAATACTGACTCACACACAAACACACACATGCACACACCCAAACCCCCCCCGCCCACTGCACACACACACACACACACACACGCCTACAGACACACAAACATACACTCACAAACTGCAAACACACACACACACGAACATACTCACACACACACATGCATGCACACACACACACACCCACGCACACACGCACACACGCACACACATGCCTACACACGTACACACACGCACACGCACACACTCACAAACATGCCCACACACGCGCACACACACACACACACACACACACAAGCACACACGCACACACATACACACACACACACTCACACAAAAACACACTCACACACACACCTGTGTCCTCGCTCTGTGCATAGTGTGGGTGGCAGAAGTACTCTGACTCAGTGCAGGAGAATGGATGGAAGTTGCACCAGCCCAAAATCTGGATGACTAATGGAGGCAGTGAGCAACTCCGCGCCCTACAAAAGCTTTAAAAAATGCATTCAGTCGTGAGCCGGCTTGCGTAACTGCACTCCGCTGAGTTTCCTCACTATAGTCAAATGCATTATTGAGGAGAGTAGCACTGCCGCTCACGGTGCAAGCTTTCATGTCAATAACTCCAGCAAAAAATAGCCTCCGGTCAAAAACTCTGAAGCACTCAAATCTCCCGTCCCTCCTTGTGAAGCTTCCTGCACCCCCAGACCACTACAGCTTCAGCTTCATACAAAACGCCTTCATGCCACAAAATGTAAACTATAAACTCCCCCTCACATAATGACTTTGATCCCATTAAGGTCAATTCACGTGCGTTATCGTGGATATGTTATCTTTGACAAAGTCTACAGGGAAGACTACAAGGATTTCAATGTTATCTGGAGAAAGAAAATATACGTCCTTGTTAATGTTTTGCCTTGCTCCCAGAAACGCGGCTGTAAGCAAATTTGTCTTTGGCGGAAGCTCAAAGCCGTTATCGTGAAGGGCAGGTGAAAGTCAAGAGGGTCACGCACATGCCACTGAAAAAAGAAATGACAAAAGAAATTGTACATTAACTTGCATTCTTCCGGGACAGGTCGTTTCTGTGGAAATGGGTGTGTGTTTGTAACTGCAAGCAATGACGACAATATGAGATATGAGGGTGCTGACGACCAGGAAATCTTTCTTAGCGTTACATCCATGGCCCCCGGGGGGCACGATGTGTCGGTGCGGGTGAACTGGTGCCCGGTGCCACGACGGCGTGCATCCCCAGGGATTACACCGTCTGTCAGAGGCGTGGCTTCATCAAAAGAGGATCAACATCTGCACGGCCGTACTTATCAGATTAGCGCTCCTCTGTGGTGGAAAGACACAATGCCTGAGTGTGTGTGTGTGTTTGTGTGTGTGTGGGTGTGTGTGTATGTGTGTGTGACAGAGAGAATGCGTTTCTCCTCGTTTTCTCTTTCTGCGCAGGCATCCACTTTCATATCTCCTGCCACACGCCGCCGCCTTGGGCCACACCTGGCCCGGACCTTAAAGCTTTCACTTATTTATATCCAGCCAACGAGCGAATCACGTGAGCCGCGCGCTGCTCTTTGACCCGCTTTCCCATTCGCTCCTAATGCCGTTCCAGCGGACGGGAGGGGGCGACTGCACTCTCCAGGGCCGTTAGCGGGGGCGGGAGGGGAGCGGTTTCTGCCCAGGTGGAGCGAGACGAAGAACGCGTTCGGTTCCGTTTTAGGCTGTCGACCGCCACGGAGGGGGAGGGTGGTGGTGGTGGTGGTGGGGGGGAGCTCTGTCCTGAGGGATCAAGCGCTCCGAGATGAAGGCCCGAGCGGGAGCAGGAAATGGAAAATGCCGGCACGAG
This sequence comes from Conger conger, assembly GCF_963514075.1. NCBI lineage: Eukaryota > Metazoa > Chordata > Actinopteri > Anguilliformes > Congridae > Conger > Conger conger. The sequence goes on from NC_083762.1 coordinate 27,945,836, forward strand.
GGAGAGCGAGGGAGCGTTGGTTAAGGGATGTCACAAGAGCGGGGTCTTTTCTCTCACCACATCAATAGAGCTGTGCCGGCACCCTGTTTACACAGTGCTGTTTACTTCCGCATGCCCAAACTCCCCCTGCTCTCCCCTACAAGGAGTAGTGAAACTGAACTGCAAAACAAGCAGATATCACCAATCATGCCATGCAGTGCAGAATTGATCTATGCCGAGTGCAAACATCTACCCCATTGTTACAACAGGGCGTCACGGGAGAGGGGTGTGGCAGTACTCTAGCCTGTCTGAGTGACAGGTTCCCATGTCGAATGAGGAAGGGCCATGTATACGCACAGGTACAGTAGTAGTTTGGGTGTGTCTATTTAAGCTTTTGAAAACAAACAGCTGCAATTTTCATAGTGTTTCTGTGGCTGGGAAGGGCTTATATGAATCAGAACATAGTCTCATGTTTATTGAAGGAAAGTAGCCTGAAAATGCAATACGTCCAGTTTTACTCGAAATTCTACAGAACCAGAGCTGTTTATGATATAAGAAAAGTACAGGTAGCAAACCTATTTGAAACAAGAATCCACCTGCAAATAAAGTTGAAGGGGGCCAGGCCCACAGTTCTACTGCATGAACTTGTGACCACATGCAGAGAGAAGTGTGGGAGGATTCCAGGAACAGCCTATCACATGTTGTTTCTCATTCTTTGTCAGCAACGCTGTGTTGGAATGGGCATATCCCAGAGGTGAGACTACAACCCAGGGCTGCTTGGCCTTGGTTGTTGGTGATCGTGATGCATTCGCATCAGGATCTTAAGACAGGATTGTTGCAGGAACCCTTTTCCCCACTGTAATGTACCTGGCTGGGTACAGCTTTATCAACGGTTTTATTCAAGCGAATGACATGAAGGAATCCACACAGTCTTTAATCAGTGCTGTATTCTGAGCCAAACCCCCCTCATTTCAAAGAGGGTGGGTGACGGGGTCAAATGCCTGCAGTTTGATGAGAACTTGATTGTGTAGCACAACATCTCATAATCAAACTCACACCTTTGCTTAAAACCCCAAAACTCTACAGTCCTATGGCTAGTTGCTCAGACAGTGTCACATAGGTGTACAATAATGTATGGGCTTAAGAATGAATTATGTTATGTATGGAATGAGGGTAAATCTCGCAGACGTGAGTAAGATATACAAATATGTGAGTCACTGATCATTTAGTTTACCCAAATTGTTTTGAAGAGTAGGTTTTTTATTTTTTATTCTAAGTCTCTAGAACATTCTAATCACATATTTGGGGTCTTACTACAGCCCCAGAGAATGTTAACAACATCTCTGTTACAGGCTTTATTGAAGACTGATGTGTTTAAATTCCTTTGGGCATAAAAAACATCACTCCCCCTTGTGTTGACAACTAGTACTGTACTGAAATCCAAGAGATGTGTTTTTAGTAACGCCTTATTTCACAATGCAGCATTGAGGGATAAACTCTTGAATCTGTTTCCCATTCTTATTTCACCCTTGTCGTCATCACTTCTCACACACACATAAAATAATTTCTTACAACCCGTGGGAAGGTGGAGATAAGATCCGGTTCTAACATTTAATAAGTACGTTCTTAAAATTCAGTATCAAATTACTTTTGCTTTATGTTATTTGCACACCAACAATTACCTTGTCCAGAAATGTGTGTTTTACAAGTTTTAGTGCAGGTGGTATTTTTCTTACAAAAGCAAACTGAAAGTGTATGTGTACATAGTAAATAGTATCCTGACCAGCTCGTAAAAACATAAGATAGGCTACAATTGAGTAAGAACTCGGCGAAATACGCATGATATACTCCAGTGTTTATTTTTATTTTTTCATTTTTAACCAAAGCAAACTGAGATATATGTACAAGTGCACAAACCAAATAGAATTTTACCAACTCATAAAAAAGGCGATAAACTTAAGCGCGAGCTGAGTGAAATATGTAGGCTATTGCGCAATATATTGAAGTCCAGCTCTTTCACGAATGTTGTCGCCATAACTTATAAAGCTTGGATTTTCTGGCAGCCAGAACCATTGTGTTTACTGTTTACAGTGGCAGCGGTGTTTAATGTACTCAAAGCCCCGAGGGTCCTGTGTACATGTAAAGCGCACTGGCGCCGACTCAAAACAAGGCTGCGCGCTCTTGCATGGAGAACGTACCGGTCGCGCTGGGAGCACCTGTTTTACGGACCGCTGTTAACCGTCAGGATTAAGGGCTCAAATCCGTGTATTCCCATCGTGTATTGTGACGAAGAGACGTGCTTTTCGGTTAGTTTGCGGGAGCTACGGAACCTCCCTCTTGTGACAGGTGGGAAGGGGATACAGCCCAAAAATAAAACACTGGCGAGAGAGGCTGTGGCTAGGAGGAGGAAGCGTTCCCAAGGTCAAGTGCAGCACTGGTGCCCTTCCCCTCCCCCCATATCGCCACTGCCTGGACCTCTCAAACGTGACTTATGACATCTTTATCACAGAGGCATACCCCTAACAACTAACAGGCGCATTGTGGATGTGACCTTGAGCGCCATGGCAACCTTGACTGAGAGACAGACCAGGGCACAGGGCCAACAGAAACTCAAGCTTTAAAAGCTAGAGCAATATTACAGGGACACTTTTAAACAGTACGCAGCTACTGGACTGCAGACCTGCACACTCACGCACGCTGCCCTATACACGATGACACGTGATCATCCACACGCACTTTACAAATGCTCATGCACTGACACGTACACATATATTCACATACATGGCCCTGCATATGCTCACACACTTAAACACCATACTCGCACACTTACACTCATCCTGACACATGCATACATGCACACACGCACACAGAAACACATTTTAAATACACTCACATGCACATGCATACCCCCTGCACACTCACAAGCTCACACACTCACAAAAAGTTTGCTCAGGCTATCATAATACAAGTTCAATTAACCTTTGGTCATAACATATTTTCAGACAGGAATTCCCAAAGTGTATCTAGAGCTGTTCTTTTTCCTTTTCCAGACCCACTGCAGGCAGCTGTTTGTCTGAGTCGCTATGGCAGTCTATGATGGCTTGCGCACGGTCTCCATGGCTGTGTTTAGTGTTGCGTCCTTAGCAATCACAAGCTCACCTTTGCCAGGGTCACATTCCTCCCAGGCTGCCTCCTCTGAGGCCATTATGGAAACTTATAGAAACGTTCCATGTAAACACCACCGAACCAAATCGCTCATGCATCTGAGTGACTCTTCCAATAAATAAATAAATAAATAAATATTTACAGTGCGCTCGTCCAGCATGCCCAAATTCTATTTCAGCTGTCGGGCCTAAGGGGGCCGACTGTTTACAGCGCGGCGGATTACAGAGAAGCCACGGGAAGACGGATTGAGCCGCTAACTGAAACTCTGAAAGGAGATACAGCGAGACACGTGACCGAGGGCTCTCAAAACAAACCGGAGGGGCGGCAGGGGAGAGGCGCGCAGGCTAAACCGCCCCAGTTCCGTTTGCCCTGAGGAGGTGAGGATGGGGGCTATTTTCTTCACACTTAGATTCAAAGATCGTCCGCGCCAATTCCACAGAGCGATGGCCCCTGGAATCCCAACCGACACAGGGCAATAACAGCCTGTGACTGGCTGTAAGGCAGGGGAATTCCAGGGCTTGTGAGGGCAGCAGCAACCAAAACTAAATACTGTACCTCTTTCATGTAGAGAAGGAATCAATACCATACATACTGATTTACTCTTGCCCTTTTCCGTCTCGATTCTAGCTCTTAATATCTTTTATAGGTCTATTTCAAAACGCAGGCTAGTACAGTGGCTCATTACAACCACCATTCCTTGTTATTTCTGCATCTAATGCCTTGGGCCTGAAAGAGGATTGCCTCATAGATTTCAAGATTACCAGACAGTGAAGCAATAGAGATGCCTCACTTCTTTCTGTTTTGCAGGGGGCAAACTTTCCAGTCTATCACCGACTGTATCACATTCAGAACCACACTTAAAACAACGACTGACAGAAGGACTGTATAACCAATGGCATGGTATGTTTGCAGACAGACTTTCACTACTGGGCTTTTCCAGATATCCTTATCATGGCTTGCCAGAAGTCCATGGGGTTTGACCTTTTGTTGGAGATGTACTGTGGGCCATTTGCGCCGCAAATGGTCACCCTGTGAAAGTGTGGGAGAAGGGTTTACTGTAAGGAGAGCGAGGATTAGTGTGGAGGGAATCACTGTGCTGCAGTGAGCTTCATAATGTTTGGGATAAATCTTTTCATGATTTGGGTTTTTTAGATTTGTAATAAAACAATTCAGAGAATTCACACAGGGGTAGTTTTATACCATTTGGTTTCACCATCACTTTCATACATAGTCCCCCCATTTCAAGACACCATAATGTTTGGGACAAACAATCGCTTTCTTAGTGCAGGAATAAGAGTACTTTCATTATGTCTTGGTTCGAAGCATTTGATTGCCTTTCTGTTATTGCCATTTGTCAACAGAGTTGTCAAGGAAGCCATTAGGCTGAGAAATAAAGAGAAAAATAGAGGCATAGGCCAAACCAAAATCAACTGTTTGGAATAATATTAAGGAGAAAGAGCGCACAGGTGAGACCAGTAATCAAAAAGGGCGTGTCATGCCCAAGGAAGGCCGCTACAGTTGATGGCCAAAGAATTCCCACCCTAATGAAGTGCAGCCGTAACTACAGAGGCTACACTGCAAGATGCAAACCACTAGTTAGATGCAAACTGTAACCAGGATGTCTTGGTTACAGTTTGCTAAGTACCAAAAAGAGTTTTGGAAAAAGGTGAGACCAAGTATGACCAGAGTGACAGCAAAATTATCAAGTGCAAGTGTGGAGGCTTGGAACTTCCCAAAATCCAAAGCACCCCCCTCATCTGTGTAACATGGTGGTGGGGTGTTCAAGTTTGAGCATGCATGGCTGTCACAGGTACTGGCGTGTTTGTCTTCAGTGATGATGTAGCTGCTGATAACAGCAGCAGTGTACAGAAACATATTATCTGCTCAAGTTCAACTGAATTCCTCCAAACTCACTGGATGGTGCTTCATCCTACAGCAGGCCACACTGCTAAATCAAGTTTTTCAAAACAAAAAACTGTCCAAGTCACCCTGCTGAAAAAACAGCTCAAGCAAGATTTTGAAATAGCTGGTTGACCAGTTTAGGCCAGCTCCACACTCAATATGGTTTGACCAGCTCAAGCTATGTTTTGAGCTGGTTGCTGGTCATTTCAAATGCGCCATAGCTGGATTTTATAGCAAGGCATTCACCTGATCTGAATCCAGTTGAACATGCGTTTCATATGCTGAAGAGACTAGCCCCGAAACAAGCATAAGCTGGAGAGGGCGCAGTACAGGCCTGGCAGAGCATTGCCAGATAAGATATTCTGAACCTGGTGACGTCTATGGGTCACAGACTTTAAGCAGTTAAAAGAAGAAAATAGTACTAAACCTGACTATTTTCATTTACATAACACTGTTATGTCTGTCCCAAATATTATAGTGCCCTTTTTGGGGGGTTGGGTTACGTATAAAAAGTGCTGTCATTTCTACATGCAGATACAAAAATGCCCTGAAATAAAACTTTAACCACATTAATAATTCATTAAAAATCACAAAGCAAAAATTATCATTGAGAACAATGAAAATATAACTTCATGATTTCAACTTGGCAATAGAATGCAATAAACATGTATTTTTAAATAGTTATTTTAGCCTTTATGAAAGGGTAAAATTGCGTCTGTATCTGCAAAAGACCCCCAGGAACAACAACCCAGCATTCAGATGGACAGCCAGAACACACAATGGAAATGTAACCGTCGCCAGGCGGATGCGTGAGAGCCTACCACGTCCGACGATACCTCTACTCTGCATTCTTCAAAGACGTGCTGAGAGATGAGTTTTATTGTCACATGCTGAGAGGTGATTTCATTGGCTGCGGATCACGCGATTCGCCTCCAGGAGCTTGAGTGTCAGAGTGTCTGTGCGTCAGAGCGTCTGTGTGTCAGTTGCGAAGGCCCTGTGGGGCAGGAGGGATGGGGGAGGAAAGGCTAAACCGGGTGTGATCACTGCTGACAGGCTCTTAGCTGAAGGGTCGTAACGACAGCCCCTCTCCCCAAAGACGTATTGCCACTTATTCCTTTTTACGGCCGCTGGAATCTGGGGAAGCGCCTGTAAAAAGCTGACGGCTTTGAGGAAGTGCGGCACGGCAGGGGGCAACGTGAGCAGAGGAAGGTCAAAGGGTTTACCTCCGTGAGTGTGTGAAGGGGGGGGGGGGGTTGCCATGGTTTCTCTCTCCCCGCCCGATCGCCCATGTATGTACAGTATAGAGCCCATGTATGTACACCACCGCTCATGTGGTGCGAAGCTAGGGGGGCTGTTTCCATATCAGGGAAGAGCGGCATGCTGTTCAGGAACTGAGAGGCAGGTCTGTCTGCCAGATCCATCCTTCTGTCTGCGCCTTCTTTCTCTCAACTCCTGCACTCTGGCTGTTGATAGAAATGTGCATCCTCAATGTCTCCCTCCTGAGCCAGGCAACACTCCATGCAGTAATTTATTTAAGCCAAGTTAAGCTAAGCTAAGCTAGTATCTAGCTAGCTAGTCAGTCAGTCAATTTCTAATGTTGGAGCACTTTGGAGTCCAACAACATTCTTGCTTAGGACCACCAAAATCCAAGAGCTGGCTCTGTCTCTCTCTCTTTCACCTTTGTTCTTTCTTCAGGAAGAACATGCAAACAATACATTTTTGTCATTTTGGGTTTTCCTTTGGCTTTAAGCCCAGGTGTCACAAGGAAAAGGTGAAAGAACACACAGCAGCTCAAGTTCAGTGGCTAGAGGAAGCAACTTGGATTGGACTGCTCTTTCCACATCTCAGGTCACATGGTTATGACACAAACACATACACAGGTAGAGCACGTGGTAGACCACGTGTATCAGTTTATCAAAACTTATGAGGACTTAATTCACTAGTATCTGATCGATTACACAATACCTGACCTTCTCTCCCATCACTGAGAAACACTAAATGTTTTACAGTACATTTTATTTAGCAGACATTTTTATCAAAAGTGATCTACAAAACAATGCATATCAAGGTCATATAACAAACCGAACATGCTAGATAAGGTACAATTGATATGAGTTCTAGGGGCATCAACATAGTATGTCCAGTATACAAGGTAGATAGGCCAAGTCTGTAACTACCATACCAGGACAAAATGAAAGCATACACGCACTGACCGCAAGCAGCAAATGTAGAAACATAGGGTGCGATATAATAAGCCTGGGCACATATGTAGTCTCATGATACGGCACCAGGTCGGGTTTCTATCTAGCGCAGCCTGGAGCATTAGCGGTATCCGCCATACGTAACTGAACCCCCTCAGCCCCCACAATGACCTCATCGGAACGGTCACGCGGAAAAGAGGGCGATGACAGCGGCAAGCCCCGCACTTCTCCGTGGGAAGCCCATTCGCTCCGACGGCATTCTGGGCCAGCGCTGTTTACGAACTTGGATAACGGGGTGGGAATGGCGAGGGGGCGGTGGCGCGGGGAAGCGGCGGTAAGGCGTTCCGCCGAGGCGAAATGTGACGTCCAGGCGCCACATGCCGAGGATGCCGAGAAAGAAGGAGATGAACGGCGGCTCGCAGCGTTCTCACGAGAGGGGAAAACAGACGGCTGGAAAACACTTAAAGAAGCATGGAGGAACGACGCGCGAGTCCCGTGGCGGCTACAGTGGCGCCATACAGTAAGAATCCTCACATGGGCTACATGTAGACCGTCCCAATAGCTCCCGCCGGACCCACACGTGCTGTTCAAACACGCCGTCACCAGGCTGGAAGAGGGATGGGGTTCGGGGTGAAAACGGAATCCATCACCGCGCACGGTGGGCGTAGACAGCGGAGCTTTCTGTTAATCAACACGTAAACACACTTCTCGCCGCCCCCGCGCAAGGACGGACCGCTACATCAGCCCAACATAAACCATTACGCGGAGGCCGCTCTTCGTCTCACTCAGGCCGCGCTTGATGGAGTACGCCGAGCTGTGCTTAAAGAAGCGACACTTTTTTTTTTTGACGTTTTCTCAGAGTCTGCAGTGCCGAGAAAAGAACAAACCGTGAACATGATCAGACAGTCAGACACTTCAGTGTCAAAACTTTAAGTTATTGCTTGGAGGTTTTATATATTTATAATGTGAAATTCTGAGGTAAATAAAAATAAAAATGGTTTCCCTGATGAAAAACATTTCAGAAAATAAATACTATCCCGGGAAATTGTGGAGCCACTGTGTCTACCCACACACACTCACACAGGAGCACACATACACATACGCACACGTAAATTAACATTCACACACAAAAGTTGGCTCTCAATCTCAAACTCACTCAGACTATTAATATTACTATAGACTATTATCATGCAATTCATGCAAATACTCACTGAAGCATCCACTCACACACAGTAACACACTCACACATATAAGCATACAGACGCATGCACACACATACATGCACACACACATTCACACAAGCACACGCATATGCACCCATACACACAGGCACACACACACTCACACGCATGCACACATATACACACACACACACACACACACTCGCACACACACTCATGCACTCACGCACACACTCAGACACAACCCCACAGGACAGCAGAGGGGGTGGTACAGTGAGAGGGCCCCTGGTGGCCAAGTCCACTGCAGATGGCAGGCTCTGTAATTAGCAGCTGCAGACAGGGTCGGCCATTGTTAAGGCTAAATTGGGTGGGCAGCGCAGGATCAGCTGACGGGCCTGAAACGTCTGCGCTCCAGAGCAGCAGCGCTTACCAAATACAGCCGTGGCACTGCATCCTGCGAGGCTGCCGCTATTTCTGTTCCCTAGCCTCGTCTCACGCACACACTGCTCCAGGGCAGACTCATACACACTGCATACATACGTATACACACTGCATACACACATGCGCACACAGGGTTACCACAGTTTTTAAGACATCATTTCCGTGGACGTTTTCTGTAAACACCTGTAATATATAGATGGGAGATTTAGTTGGGTCAACGGCAATTGAGGCCCAAAGAGGGATGGGGGGTGAGGGTTGTTGTGAAGAGATCGATTGTAATCATTGCTGAGGGTGGGTTTATTTACAACTAGGAGAAACATAACCCTTCACATGCATAAGTACCAACACATTAAACTCTTTGGAAGGGTGGCACAAAGACAGCCCTTACATCTGGAGCCAAATCTCATTGTCAGTATGACTGGAAGAGTGCTGTGGTCAGATGAGACCAGAACGTTTTGGTCAAACACATCATCAACATGTTTGGTAGCAAAATGGAATGCTCACAAGGAGAAGCACTTCATATCTACTGTCAAATATGGCAGTGGGTCATTGATGTTTTGCTGCCAGTGGTCCTGGGGCACTATTTAAGTTCAATGGCACAATTAATTCAACGAAGTACTAGGAAATCTTGGCGGAAAATCTGGTTTCATCTGCTAGGAAGTTTGTTTGTAGGTAGGTTGTCCAGCAGGACAATGACCCCAAGCAAAATCCACACAGTTCAGTAAAAACAACATTCATGTTCTGCAATGACTCTCAGTCTCCAGTCTCCTTAAATCCCATGAAAAACCTGTGGTCTGATCTGAAGAGCGGGGTAACCCAAGGATATCAATGATTCTGAAAAGTTCTGCATGGAGGAATGGTCAAAGGTCCCTCCGAATGTGTTCTCTAACCTTATCACAAATTATAGGAAAAGACCCATGGCTGTCATCTTTTCCAGGGGTGTTTGCACAAAGTATTAAACCAGGGGTGGCAATAATTGTGAAACCGTTTTTTGGGGGAATTTTTTATTTTTTTATTTCAAAAATAAAAATGTTGATTCCATTGAGTCATTAATAAAGCGCACTACTTTATGCATGTTGGAAAATAAAACTTATGTCAATGCACTGCATATTGCATATTTATCACAGGTGCCAATAATTCTGGAGCCTGCTGTATTTACACAGGCTCATAGACACACACACACACACACACACACACACACACACACACAAGCAGGCATTTTTCAGTATCCACACATAAAGCACCGAAATGCAGCCAGTCTCTAGTATCGAAAGTCCTACTGCAGCCAGAAACCCTGCATTATCAGGTTAGGCTACGGAAGATTAAACGGGCTGCCACCAATTTTATTGCTAGAAAAATTAAAACATCTTCAATTGCTACTGTATTACAGCCTCCCAGCTGCTCAGCCAGAACTACAAAGCAATGAAAATGTTCTGCTCTTATGAGCTCCCCCAAGAGGCTAGCCTGGCAAACAGCTGCACTTCCAGGAGCCTCCAGCAGGGGGGTGGGGGGGGGGGACCACGATCACACGGAAACCCTTCCGCCGCAGGCCCAAGAGCAGAGCTATTTATAGGCCATTGAAGAGAGGAATTTATTTATAGAGCTTTGAGCTCTGCCACACAAATTGGAGGGAGCTGATGTATCAACTTCCCTACCGACGGCCAACCCACAGCGGACGTAGAAACCGGCACAAACACTGAATATGTTCATCAATGAAGCTAAGTGGCAAAAAATGGTCTCTGTGATGCCTGAAAAAAGACTACTTTTCTGATCCAGTCCGGAACGTGCCATCGCATCGCCCAGGGTAGGGTAGGATCTGTGTTTCACTGCTCTCCAGGGATGCCCGTTGGTCGATCGTGCACCCGTTTTCACACTGCATGTGAAAGCCGTAGTCTTCCTCCGACTCCACTCTTTGCATATTTAGCTGTAGTCTGTGGTGTGAACAGAAGCAGCTGTTGTGTTTTTTAAAAAGAACTGTAGATATCCCTCTCCTGGATCGGCAGTGAGGTTCATACACAAACCCGGCCATGTTGGCAGATAGGCCATTCCAAATTAGGGTGGGATCTGGACATGCTCAACCCCTTATTGGACACCAAATCTATATTTAAAAAAAGACAACTATTTGGTGGTACCAGGTAATCCTTTTATTTATGCTACGAAGTGTAGTAGTTTTTGTTAGTGCAAACAAATCAATGCAAGATGTTTTTTGAACAAAAGCCAAAAAATACCTATTCTTCATTCTTGACAGCTTAATCACTCATTCCATCACTAGGCTCGACCATTAAGAGAAATATTCAATTAATTGACAAGGAAGCTTGACATCATTTGCAAGGCATATGTGTTCTAATTATCCTAGCAATTAAATATCAACACTTCATAATTCATATCTACTGAAGAAAACATTCCCAGTCACTTTGGCAACAGATGTCTTTCAATTTCAGTGCAAACCACCACAGAGATTCAAACACAAGAAGTTGATGGACCTGAAACTGCAAAATAAATAGCATAAATAAACAAACATAAAATACCTCTAACGTGCTGAAATTGAGATTTGTCAGCCTGAACACGAGATGCGACTGAGCCAGAACATTCGTTCACAGCTGAGACAAGTAGATATTCATCATCAAACGCATAATTTACGTTTACAGTGTATCGTCGTACAGCTTGTACAGCAGGAGAGGATTAGCATTAATACTGACTCGAGTAATGAAGATGACTGATGTGACCAGAAGTGCAGCAGCCTGGGCTGGTACTGTGTGCCCCCTTGTGGAGAGATTAGAGAAATGCAGTGCCATCTGCAGTGAGCAAAGCAACTCTGCAGACCAAAATATGCTTCTGTCGGAGAGCGTTCCCCTAGCGCTGCTATGACACTGAACAGATGTGACAGTGTCTCTGTGTTCCAGAAACACCATGCGAAGATCATTACCAGCGCAAGATCTGGGTATAATAATTATTTAACCCTTCAGGCACGACACACGGTAAAACTGCCTCAGAATATTACATTCTATAAGAAATACCTGCAGTACCTTCTCCAATATTCAGAGCAACATTCATTGATCTGATCCTCCCTTTTGGTAGCTAATGTTTTTTCCACGCTCTGCAGGAGTCTTGGCGGTTTTTACGGGCATTTACAAAATATGTAATTGACCTAGGTCTAATGCACAATGCAAGAAACTATCTCCGAATTACTACAGATAATGCTACTGTCGGACGTGTGCGAGGTAACACTGCAGTAAGACGCGTCCTTCTGAGACTTGCTGAACTTTACTGCACTGCAGAGATGCTGTACAACTCTCAAGCTGCTGCTCATCACTTGAATACTTATGAAGGCACACCTGTGGCACCGCAACCTTTCTCTAAACCCATCAAAAGTCTGCACATCGATTCAGAAATTATTACATTAGAGGTAATTACAAGTGGGCGGTCTTATCAGACCTTCAGGCGATAGCCTACGCGTTGCAAATAAGTTTATTTAATACGGTTAATAAACAAAATGACGATAACACGATTGTCATAACATTATTTTTGCTAGTTTCATTTAAAAACATGAATTTGACGTTAGTATTTCAGTTTCTCTAAGTACAGTAAGAATTCCTTTGCTTGAATGTGGAACGCTAACATAGCCTATTTTCCGTAATTATGAAACTGCGGCTGAATTTTTCAGAGCACTCATCAAACTGCCACAAAACGGTGCTGTGATTTGCCCATCAGCCAGAAACCTGAGACACAAAAAAAATAATGAATGAAAATAGGCCTCTTCAGTTCTAGACAGAATATATAACCATTGCTTAAAATATCATTCCAGTTTATCAAGGCTTCTCGATGCAACGACAGTGACTTACCATGTTAGCCTGTTAACAAACAGCAATCATCCCCTGAGTAACTTTTCTGAAAAGTAGCCTACAATCTCCACAAAAAACCGCAGGGCTTAAACTATATTGGCGACGATATAAAATCGTCATATCGCCCACTGCCAATCCAAATAACCGGTCATTTGATTCAGTCACTCATAGTAGGCTAATTCAAATTATATAGCCATCCATCCTGAGACTAATGTACACGTATTCCTATAGTCTGAAACATGAGCTTAGAATGTACGGAACAATGAACAAATAGTAAGTTCACTAATCGTGCAAATTTACAGAGGAATAATAGAGGCATAAATCAATGTAGGCACTAACAGCAAGTTTGCTTTTCCGCACACGGGCCTAATCCGAAAATGTACGTAGTTTCAGTCAGCACTTTGAGCACGGCATGCAGACTAGCCAGGGATGCACAGGAAGAAACCCTTGAAATGACTAAAGGGATTGATTCCAACAATCCAGACTTCTTCTATGGTCAATTTTTTCTTCTTCATGTTCTATTGCCAGGTCCAGTTACAAGCGGAAGCTGCATTGCCGGGATGCAGAAGACTCCGGCCTGTGTGTCTGCAGCGGGTGGCAGAGCCGAGAGGCGGGGGCGTTGGCTGTCAATCTACACAGACGGACAGAGCGAAACGAGACCCGCAGTGATTGGCGGCTGAGGGCTGTCCTCAGCCGGAAGGCGCGGGAGTCACCGGGCGGGGTCCACGCTGGCGACTCTAGCGGTAAGCGGAGGAGGGCGGGGCCAGGTAGTTGGAGGGCAGCACGGTTAGGTAGTTGGAGGGCGCGTAGCCCCGCTGCCCGTGAGCCTCCACCAGGCTCCACTGGGGGTTGCCACGCTTGTCGTGGCGTTCCAGCACCCTCACGGGCTCGCCGGCCTGCAGCGAGACCTCGTGACTGCTCCGCGCTCTGAAATCGTAGCCCGCAAACACCTGCACGGAGAGGACAAACGGACACTTTATCGACCCACCCGTTTCAGTCAATCTCTCTCGGTCTATGCCAATTAGCATTGCTTGCTGTTCTGTTGCTGCTTGCAAGTTAATCCATCTCCCTTTAATTAGCAACATAGAGCGCGGTCTCTTTTCCTAGCATCATCAGTTACCACACTTTACTACACAGTATTAACATCCCATGATGCATCTACTGTCATGTATAATTTGCAGTGGCTCAACAGCTCCTACTTGTGGACACTATCGGTAAAACATCAATAATCTTGACAAGCACAGTCTCTAAAACCATTACTAAAACTGGAATTAGGATCACACAATGCAAGGATCAAAGTAAATTTCTGTGAGAGTCATCAATTTGATTCATAATCATGAATTCAGTAACCTGAATACAAATAATCACTAATGGCACAAAGATTAATATGAAAATCTGTTATCCGTTATAACCGACATACACAAAAAGAAACATGCATGCACAAGCGTGCACACACACACACACACACACACACACAACACGGTTTATGGCTTCTTCCCAGAAAATCATACAGTTCCTCAAATGATATGATGCAGGCCATCCGTCAAAACAAACCGACTGGTCAGAAAACTGCAAGTCACCTGGCAACAGCGTTGATATGGCAGCTAATTTGTGCTTTTCCATTACTGTGTTCACATGTGCCACACGCTGGTGATTGATGCCCACTGAGGATCAGGTTATTACTATCGATCTCTCCTGGCTGCTATCTCTCCGACACCCCAATCAGGTAAAGTATCTAGTCTGGGGGAATGAAATTCTGTCACTCACAACCCAAAGCACAGCTGCTCTATCAATTTTATCTCACTCACCAGTGACTCTGTGTGCCTCTGCGTTGCCCCTGGCAATTGATCCAGGATTATTAATAATAATTTGTTATTTAGCTGATGCTTTTATCCAAAGTGACTTACAGTTGATTAGAATAAGCAGGGGGCAATCCCCCTGGAGCAATGTGGGGTTCAGGGCCATGCTCAAGGGCCCAACCGCTGAGTTGATTTTATAATGGCTACACCGGGGCTTGAACCCCCAACCTGCCGTGTACGGGTAATGTACCTTAGCCACTAGGCCACAGGCTGCCCCCTGGAATAGGTTATCTCAGTGAGCCCTGACCTCGTCTTCAACAGTGGTAGGTGAGCTGAAAACTGAGGAAGCCAAAACTTTTCCTTGAAACTTGATCATTGATCTCAATCGGTTTTCAATTAGTTGTCTTGATTACCAAGCATGTGAACGATCGCAGTAATTAATAGGCAAGTATCACACAGGTTCTTCACATCGTGTTTGGGAGATGGAATGTAAACAATTGGGAAAGAAATCTGCTTTAATCACTGAAAATTGGTGGGGCGAAAAAACAGCGAATTCACAAAATACACAAAACCATCAGATATAGCCCTACCAATTAAGCAGTTACGAGTAGCCTAGGTCTAATACATTTATTTTGATTTGCTTTGCAAAATTGTGCAGCCTATATTTTATCATCATCATTTGCAACTACATGTGGGCCTCTTCCTTCTCTGCACTCAGACTCAAAATATTCATGGAAAATATCTGCAATGCACAGATTTGAAAGAATCTTGAAGCACGTTTTGTTATTTCTAGTTATACTGAAACTAGAAAAGTACTTCAATTGAATTAATCCTTTAATCCCCTAACACGATGTGAAGAACCTGTGTGTTACTTTGCCTATTAATTTGTGCAATTGTCAGCACACTTGTTTATCATGGAAACTTAATGAAAACAGGTTGAGATCAATGATCAGTTTTGGAAAGGTTTTGGTTTCTCAAATGTTCAGCTTGCCTACTGCCACTGGTCTCCAGTGGCAGTAGGCAAACACTAACTGACCCAGGATCAGGTTCTCAGCGAGCCCCGACCTCGTCTCCAAACCCTAACTGATCCAGGATCAGCCCCACTCACCTGGAAGCAGGGCAGGGGCATGGGCATGGCCATGACTTGGTGCGACTCCGGGGTGTAGGAGTGTCTCCTGGGCTCGGCTCCGCCCCCCATGGCGGTGTAATGTGGGGACGGGGAGGGGGGTGGGTCGGCCGTCGCCTGGTGATAGCGAACCAGCTTCGAGGACGGCGCGTAACCCCTGGGGCCTGGAACGGCAAACAGAGAAGCGCGTCGGTCGAGAACGGCAACACCTGAGACGCATCCTTAATCAGTGCTCTCACCTTACCTTTCACGCAGGTGAGGTAGAGAAAACCACAACGAAAAACCTCCACAGAAACAGGCTTGACCAGGGGTCGGGAAACCCGGGTTCTGGAGAGCCGCAGGGTGTGCTTGCTCTCGTTGTTACTTCATTAATTGTGTTGTTACAGCACTTAATTGATCAATGAAAGCAGTTGATTACACAGTTAACTCGCTTCACCTTGTTTCTTGGGTCTGAATCGGTTGCTGATTTTAAGGTGGAAACAAAACCCCATACACACTGTGGCTCTCCAATGTCAGGGTTGCCGACCCGTGGTCTAGACCAGGGGCCTGTATCATGAAGTGCGATTACGGAGTTAGCTGGATAACATAATTGGGTAAAACCTGGATCAGGTCTTTTTCCTTCAGTCCATGTTCCAGATTTGGAAGGGTTCCAGGTTTTACTCAGTGCAGTTATCCACCCTATGCCGGCACAACTCTGGTTCTGGAGGGCTGCATGCTGGTTTTCGTTCCAACCAATTTGCTTATTTTCAGTTTTCTGCTCTGTAATGTCTCCTGGTTCACTCCTGTACTTCAGCACAGTAAAATCTTAATGTTATACTCGCAGTCTGTAGCTGCTGCTAATTAAATAATGAAGACCAGAAGTTGGCACAAAATCCTGAAACGGATCAGCCCTTGTTGTGCACCCCTGGTCTAGACCATGGATACTGAAATCAAGCCCTCAAATTGAAATCCGGTCCCGGTTTTTTTTTTTCTCCCAGGTAATTAACTGAACAATTAGTGCTACCAATTAGCCAGACCTGACACCCACACCTGTCTTCACACCTAACTCCCAGTTAAGGAAAGGTGGAAAAACCTGCATTTCTTGGCCCTCGAGGACCGCGATTCAAGTAACAGGGCTCTAGACTATCAGCGCTACCTAACCTGACAGAGGGCGTTCACTCAATAACACGACACCAAAATGGAGGTGGCATTAATCAGCTACAAGATGGCCCTGATAGAACGCATCACTAGAGTTAGCAACACAGCAGTATATTACACTCTGCACTGACGAATGACTCTGAGGGAGAGGGATGTCCTCCACAATACTAATGCTCCTCGCCAGAGAGCGACGCGTCCCTCGGAACGGCACACACTGTCCTCGGGGCTTTCCTTAACTGCCATCGGCCGCGCTAGATCACTGCGCAGCCCGAGCTGAAATTAATGATGACCCCGCGCCCTTGCCGCTTCGACGCTCTCCATTTAAACCCCCCGCCAACGTGTGTTAGCATTGCGCCTAAAAAAAGTGACACATACTGATGCAAGAGTGAGGTACCAGGGACACCAAAATGGATGGAGCTACAAAACAGTTGCCAATCAAGCTCATGCACTGGTGTAAAATCCAGCTATGACCAGCTTGAAATTACCAGCTACCAACTGTATCAAAACATAGCTAGAGCTGGTCAAACCATGTTGAGTATGGATCTGGTCTGAACTGGTCAACCAGCTACCAGCTGTTTAAAAACCTGAGCTGATTTGTTCAGCAGGGTGGTTTCAGTCAATCAGGTATTGTTCTAAACAACAAACTAAGCAAACAAAACTATGCAAAACTAAGCAATGATGTGTGGCACTCAGGGGCTCCTTCCATTTCTGGTGTCATGATAACTCCAATCCACCAGCACTAGTGACAGCAGGTATGGTTTGTAGCTCCAAGTGGACAGCAGTACCTCCAGTGTCCACCAGCCAGCGCCTTCGATCCCCCCGCGTGTCCATCTCACTCAACACGGCCACCAGCTCGCCCCTCTGCAGGGTCAGGTCCAGGTCACGGCTGCCCACAACATGGCCGCTCAGCTGGTAGATCTTTCCGGAACCGTGCTTCTCCGTCAGACTCTTCAGCCGCTTCTGGGAGGAGGGGCTAAGGGGCTGTCACCACGGAAACAGAGGTCCAATGAGTTAGAATCTGGCACTGAGGTATTTGGTTTTTATCCACAGCTATCAAAGTGAAACCTTTCTTCAATTTGAATATCAATTGGAGTTAACAGTCCAGCTTACTTCCAGTCAACCTGCCTGAGGACACAGCTAGCAAAGGTCAACCCTCTGCAGCTATCCTGCCTTAGGACTGCACAGCTAACACAGCTAGCACTGATACTGCTAATGCAGAGTCATTGATACTGTGCAGAGAGGCAGGGAATATCTGGCTGACGAATACACTCCCTCCCTGGGAAACGCAAACAAATTTTACACCGAGGACTGTTTAGTGCTCAAAAAGCTGAACTTAATACGGAAGATTCTGCTGTATGGGAAGCATTTATTTCTGGGGAACATCACCAACTTACAAAAAGCACTGCAGCTGGGCATTGCCAATTGCTTTTTAAACATTTCTTCATTCCCCTTTGTTCCCTCCTTACTCGTGGAAGCAATAACCATAAGAGTAGCATTTACTAATCCGAACATACTGTGCTTATAGGGAGAAGAGGGTTCGGTGAGATCCATGCTGCTGAGATTACTACATAAATCTGGAATGACAGAGATGTCCTAAACCACAGACACTCTGGTCAGCTTCAGTAATAGAAACCTGCTGACCATAAGGATCCTAGTGTCTGAAGCAATGAGACCCACAGTGACGCTCAATACCCCTTCATTATGGGAACTATTCAAACCATGCAGCGTCATGAGACAAATCATTTATCATTTGTTCTTTATTTTGGTTTGAATAAATCAGGAAACTGAAAGTTTTTTTAAATGAAATCTTACCAATGGCCATGAGGCCCTAATAAAGTACCAGCTGGACATCATTATCTTTGCTTTGTCAAAGCTAGCGTGAATGGAGTGTAGAGCATAATGCAACAATTTAGACCAGGGATCCTCAAATCCAAATCCGGCCCTGGTTTTCTTTCCTCCCGGGTAATTACTGTTAATTAAGTGCTGCTGATTGGCCAGACTGTCATCACACTGGACTCCCAGGTAAAGGGAGAGTGGAAAATCAGTTCTGGGCCCTTGAAGACTGTAATTTGAGGAATAGGGATGTTGACTGTACTAGAGTTTAATGCATTGCACAAGATGGAAAGAACAGTTTAATATTCAATCCTAGAAAACAATAAAATGTTCGTATATTAAACACATTCACAATGCTGCCACTAAAAAGAACAATGACGTGACCTTGAAAAATTTTACGATATTGACAGTCTCTTGGAGGTGCATGTCAATGCTGTGAGATCATTTGGGCGGGGCTACAAGATTATTCTGACAGTAAGCGTGTACACACTGCACCAGCATTGTTCCCACAACGACATGTCACCAGGCAACTGGACTGTTTGGCCTAACCTGCACAATGGGGGCATTCATTTCCTCCTCCATGCTCTGGCACAGACTCTCCAGCCTCTTCGCCCCCTCCAGAACAGAGCCTCCTGCCCACCCCCAGAATGCACTGGGTTCCAAGTAGCTGTGAGGAAGCTGTGAAAACAGGGATGTGACAAAAACGTACATTCCACAGGGCGATTCAAATACAGTCATTTAATTTAAAGTCCTATCGATACCTTCAACGCATTTACGTGCCTGTCTTTCAGTTAGAGCACAACATTAAACTGAACTGCCTGATAATGAAATTATACTGCTCCAGTTACAAATAATTATAATTAAACAAAATGTTCAGAACAGGAGTTTCAAAGATCCAGGCAAGTAACCATGCATTGAAAAGCAGTTCCAGCTAGTTAGTAAACCGATTCTCTAGTAGGCTAGGGCTTTAAGAGTTTACATTGCACTCTGACTACACACATCTTCAATATTATACTGTACATGGTCTATTGTCAACCAGCTGCAATATCATAGAAACTGTGAGAACGTTTCAGTTTTCAGTTCAGTGTGGACATAACTTATACGCTGTGTCACATGGAAAGCTTAAACCAGCTGTATGATATATATTAAATCCCTATTACTGTTAAGAACATATTAGAAGATTCGGCCACACGTCCTTGAAGAGCATGAATGAAATTACAGTGCACATGAGTTTCTTTGACTGTGAAAACAAATTGCTGTCGGAAAAGCTGTTTGGACAAAATGTGAGCTGAACAGTAACAAAAGTGTGAAATTGCCCATGCTAATACAATGACCCGAGGGTGTTCAAAGACACCATCCACTAGATCATCCAGGGAAAATAGCTAGCAGGGCAGTCAGCTGAACAGAGAGTACCTCCAGTGAGAGAGAGCTTTCAACTATCTGCCTCCATATTTTTTTTATTCTCTCTCTCTCTCACACACACACATTCTTACACTCTGATAAACACTCTCACATACTTGCTCTCACATTTAAATACACTCACACTCACATACTCCCTCTCACATACACCCCATATTTAAGCTGCCACTCTCACATACTCCCTCTCATATACTCAAACATACACCACCTATTTAAGCTGCCACTCTCACATACTCCCTCTCACATACTCACACATACACCCCATATTTAAGCTGCCACCCTCACATACTCCCTCTCACATACTCACACATACACCCCATATTTAAGCTGCCACTCTCACATACTCCCTCTCACATACTCACACATACACCCCATATTTAAGCTGCCACTCTCACATACTCCCTCTCACATACTCACACATACACCCCATATTTAAGCTGCCACTCTCACATACTCCTTCTCACATACTCACACATACACCCCATATTTAAGCTGCCACTCTCACATACTCCTTCTCACATACTCACACATACACCCCATATTTAAGCTGCCACTCTCACATACTCCCTCTCACATACTCAAACATACACCCCATATTTAAGCTGCCACTCTCACATACTCCCTCTCACATACTCACACATACACCCCATATTTAAGCTGCCAGTCTCACATACTCCTTCTCACATACTCACACATACACCCCATATTTAAGCTGCCACTCTCACATACTCCTTCTCACATACTCACACATACACCCCATATTTAAGCTGCCACTCTCACATACTCCCTCTCACATACTCACACATACACCCCATATTTAAGCTGCCACTCTCACATACTCCTTCTCACATACTCACACATACACCCCATATTTAAGCTGCCACTCTCACATACTCCCTCTCACATACTCACACATACACCCCATATTTAAGCTGCCACTCTCACATACTCCTTCTCACATACTCACACATACACCCCATATTTAAGCTGCCACTCTCACATACTCCCTCTCACATACTCAAACATACACCCCATATTTAAGCTGCCACTCTCACATACTCCCTCTCACATACTCACACATACACCCCATATTTAAGCTGCCAGTCTCACATACTCCTTCTCACATACTCACACATACACCCCATATTTAAGCTGCCACTCTCACATACTCCTTCTCACATACTCACACATACACCCCATATTTAAGCTGCCACTCTCACATACTCCCTCTCACATACTCACACATACACCCCATATTTACGCTGCCACTCTCACATTCACTCACATAGTCCCTCTCCCTCCCTCCATACCTGCTGCGAGTACGCGGCGGTGAGCTGCTCCACCTCGGAGGACAGGTCCCGGAGCAGGCAGCTGAAGGCCCCCAGCACGCCCCAGAGCAGCTGCAGGGCCGAGCTGTTGAAGAGGGGCAGCTCGGCCAGCAGCAGGGCGTTGATGGTGCGGTAGGCGCCGGCCACAGCCTGCTCCTCGTAGCTCAGGCTGGCCTTCTCCTCCAGCAGCTCGTAGTCCAGGAGCTTGTGCAGACGCTTGCGGATCAGGTTCCGTGGGCCGGGCAGCAGGTCCCGCAGCGCGTTCAGGGGCCTGAACACCAGCGTGCTCAGCCTGCGCTCCTGAGACACGCACACACACACACACACACACAGGGGAGGGTGAGGACCATATGAGCGTACATCTGAGAGCATGAATTTGCAACGTTCTCAGACAGAACAAATGTATACCCCTGCTGAACAGTTCAAACTAGGTTTTGAAACAGCTCGACATGGTTTAGAGCTGGTTGACCAGTTCAGACCAGCTCCCAGCTTGACCTGGTTTGACCAGCACAGGCTATGTTTTGAAACAGCTGGTCGCTACTTGACCAGCTACCTGCTCAGATAAACTACCAGCACTAGCTGCTTGACCAGCTCATACCCAACTAGACCAGCTTATGACCAGCTTGACTAGCTCAATTTTCAAGCTGTTTTACAGCAGGGACCTGAAGTATAGCTGAAAGAAACTATTTTATACTTCTGAATACTTTTTAAAGTTTCTTCAGTCATGCTTCGTGTTTGCTGACTTTACTATTCGTTTCCCATGGGGAGTACTCCTGTGGCTGAGGTGGAAGGAGCAGAGCTGAGGCACTCACGTAAGCGGGGTATATCCACTGTCTCAACCCTGCTGTGATCTCCTTATAGCACACCGCTGCCTTCTCACCATCCATATCCAGATCGTGCTCGTCCGGCCTGCACTCAATGAACTTCTGCAAAGGAGGCGGTGGAGGCGGGGTTATGACACAAAATGCACTGCTATTGGCTGGAGAACAGTGACCATCAGACCACATTTTCGGTGTCATTTTGAAAGGAGAAGTACAAACTACAAAATTGCCCCAAACATAAGGACTGAGGCAATTATTCATTCATTCATTCATTCATTATCCTAACCCGCTTATCCTGAACAGGGTCGCAGGGGGACTGGAGCCTATCCCAGCATACATTGGGCGAAAGGCAGGAATACACCTTGGACAGGTCGCCAGTCCATCGCAGGGCACACACACCATTCACTCACACACTCATACCTACGGGTAATTTAGACTCTCCAATCAGCCTAACCTGCATGTCTGTGGGAGGAAACTGGAGTACCCGGAGGAAACCCACGCAAACACGGGGAGAACATGCAAACTCCACACAGAGAGGCCCCGGCCGACCGGGATTCGAACCCAGGACCTCCTTGCTGTGAGGCAGCAGTGCTACCCACTGCACCATCCGTGCCGCCCTGAGGCAATTAACCTTAATGAAATCATAATTATCAAAAGATTTTTCAGCACAAACAATCAACAAGCGACACAGAGAACGGCCGACAACGGGGTGGGGGGGTATAGTCGTTACTGTCCTAACTCTCTGACAAAGTGTTCACACTGAGCCCACAGTCATCTCTTCACTTGCAGCCATTTGCATACTTTGTCTCAGCGAATGCTAGTCATCATTTAGCATATACTTGATCCGTAGTGAACTGCCAAGCTCCAGAGGTGAAAGGCTTCCAAGAAACCAAAAAAATGACCACTTGTATCCTTTGGATGTCTACAAGACAGCCAATCAGAAGCAAGACGATGCAACTTCCATGTGGTCATGTGACATGTTTATGTAAGCACAAGAAAGCTAAATGGCCACTCTTCTAATTGGCTGTCATTTCACCACCCGGTAGATGTTTGATGGGGAATTACAACATGACATATGATTACAGAACAAAAAAGATGATATACTGCATGGCGGCCCAAATAATTGTTACTGCACTCCTAAAATACTGCATAATTACTATTAAATTATATTACAATCACTCAGCAGACTATGCAAAATTACATAATGTAGTGGAGAACATCGGTGCAACTCTCATGAATACAAAAATGTGATATCACCAAGAAGGCACAGAGGCCCATTAACAAGCAATGACAGTGTATTGTCAACCGAGCAAACAACAATTGCATTGTAAAAAAGACCACTAGACAGAACCAGACAGAAATATTTACCCAGCTATACAAACAAAAAAAATCCAAAGAGTGATAAATCGAAAGAACAGATATCTAAAGGGGGTCAGGAGAGCAATGTTGCAATCAGAAGAGGCGAGTCTGTGTCTGTGCCAGAAGATGGATTGGGTTTCTGTTGTAATTATATTGGGAAACCCATTCCACCACTGGGGGGCCAGAACAGACAGGAGATACACAGAGGGGGTAAATGCCGGACACTCAGCACAACCAGAATGGAAAGGTCTGGTAGGTGTGTAGAGTCTGATGATCTTTTGAAGATATAGCTGAGCTAACCCTTCAGCTGCCCGACTTTGCCCTTTGACTTTGACTTGTGAATTTCTTAATTTAATGCGGGCTAATACTGGTAACCAGAGGGAGGTGAGACGGGGTCTGGCATGGCTGGGTGAGTCAGCACTTTTGGTGAGTTGCAAAGGTATGCTGATAGAGGCTGGCAAGGCAGCATGGAGCAAGCAGCAGCACCCCAGAGGGGAGATGACCGGTGCCCGGACTAAGAGCTGGGGGTAGGCGGTGAAGAAGGAACAGATTCTCAGAATGATGTACAGGAAGTATCTGCATGCTTTTACAGTTTTTACGGCCCTACCCAAACGTGACGTGTTTGTTTGCACAGTGCTGTCTTCGACTGGAGCACGGGGTCATGCTTGCTGAAGTACTTCTTAATTAGCCAATGCTAATGCTTTTAAATGTATCGAACGCGGAGGCTAGAAGCTAATTTTC
This sequence comes from Conger conger, assembly GCF_963514075.1. Lineage (NCBI taxonomy): Eukaryota > Metazoa > Chordata > Actinopteri > Anguilliformes > Congridae > Conger > Conger conger. The sequence goes on from NC_083762.1 coordinate 27,970,110, forward strand.
CCTAAAGTGCAACACCCTGGGCTACTTGCCAGCGGTCAATCGGAACCAGAGCGCTGAACTAGAAAGCCAGTTCATCATTGAATTTGGCAAAGCCCTTATTTTCCAAATAATTAGTTAGGATATCCCAAATCTGATGATAATATCCTCAATGCTATAACTGCTGGAAATTGAGAAATTGGACCATGCTCAATTAAATTCTTCACAGATTAAGTGCACTTAATTCGAAGAACAAATATTATGAAAATGTTACGGGCATTTGTGTGTGAGTTGGTAGCAGACCATGCACTGGTACTGGCATGACCTGCTTATTCAATGTGCTGTCAGGTCCGGGTAAAGTAGCACGCATGTTGCTAACGGTTTAAAGCCATAGTTTTTTTTTGTTTTATATTGTTTCAGTTTTAGTGTATGTTTCTGATTGGACCAGACAGTTTTTTATGTGCAATGGCAGCGTCTGACAGCCAATTGGATTTATAATGGCTTCTATAGAAGTGTTCCAGGGTTTGTGGTCTAAAGCAATAAAATAAACTTCAAGTAACCCCAAAGCAGCTTGCAGAGCCCTGTAATGTTTCCAGTGACTACAGTACGCTTCACAGATTTTTTCTTGATTTGGCTCTGTACTCCACAATTTTAGTTTTGCTTGTGCAACCAATTGATGCATTACGTTGCTGTACAAGCAGATTAGAAGTTATTGTATTGTTGTTTATTTTCTCGCTTTAGACAACCCCTGAATGAACAAAACCCCCTATATCGCTGTGAAGCCAGTAGGTCGTCGGAAACATCTGTGAATATCAAAAATATCCTTCACCATTCAGAAATAAGTAACTGTCGATCAATCCTAAATAGTTTATATCATCCATAAAAAAGCTTTTGAAGAGGTAATGCAAATACAATTTCCCCTTAAAAGGCAGAAAAGATATGACATTACTGAACTGAAAATGTCAAATAAGACACTAAAAAGGTTCTGCTTGAGAGGTTTCAATTTAGATACACGATTCAACAACACAAGTTTTAAAAAGGAATCTCCAACAGAAGAGAGAGAAGCATGCTGCTCACCTGCAGGTGACCCAGATAGGCAGTCACATTGTCATGCAAGTCCACGATTCCCTTCTCCAAGACATAGAAAAACCCCTCCAGTGCATCAAACTCCTCATCTTTCAGCTACAATAAAGCAGAGGCAACATGTAAACAATTAATTTTAGTGGTTTATCAAAGATGATATGAAATACTGAATATGAAATACATTCAACAACACATGTGGCAACGTCAGTTCAAAAATATGACAAATAACTGGTAATAGCATGTGAACTTGAATTTTAGACAATCCATTCTAATAATGGACCCTAAGCCTCAAATCAAAATGCATTTTAAAGTTAAACCAGACTCTGCCTAGAGTTCTCAAAATCAAGTTTGGGAATGCCAAGTTTTTGTGGTTTCTTTTTCGAGCAGCAGGCAATCCTGTAATCGTGTTGGTTCCAGGTTCTAGACAAGAGGTCATCAGTTAAGTTGGCTGGAATCACCACCGACAAAAAAGTAGCTTGGTTTATTAGCAAAGCCAATCATGAGAAGTTAGGCAGGCTTATCGCAGAATATCAACTTGCACAGGATCAAAGAGATACAGTAAGTGACGGAGTCGGGAACATGGGCAGATTGACCCTTCTGTTTTTAATTTGCAGCAGTGACCTTTAAACTAAGTATGAAAATGCACTTAATGGCATAAAGATATGCACAATATTACAGCATAGTAAAACCTTTTAATATATGCTAAAATTATCATCTACACTACTGAAAAAAGATTTTTATGTGCTCTAAAGTGGTGCAATAGGGTCAGTGTTTTTAGAATGGTTTGGCTGTGTTGATATAGAGCATATTCATCAAATGAGGAAACCACATCATTATGTTGACTTTCAGAGCTGTAAAAGTAAAATATTTACAACCCATTTCACAGCGCAAATAAACAGGGACAGTGTGCACCTTTCTAAAGGTTACTGTCCTACCGTGTAATTACGGAGCTGTGCAGCCGTCAGACTGCAGAATTTCGCTTTAAAGCGCAGTAATTAAGCGGGCAGACGGGGAGGCTTGGGCGAGGGCTACCTTCGGTACCATCCCCGTTTCGTGCTTGATGTGCTGGCTCAGACGGGCGGTCTTCTTGGCAATACTGTGCCCGTTAAGCCTGTTGATCATGTCCTTAATGGTCAGGACCTCCGTCTTCTTGTACTTGTCCGCTGCGAGGGCGGGAGGAGAGCATTTTTACACACCACTGTTGTTTCCCTCATTGGTTTCAACATTAGCAAATCAACCCTGGATGAGGGCCATTGACTAATAGATGACAATTAATCAGCGTTTCTCCGAGGCCACCGTATCCAAGCAACGGGCCTTCGGAATTATGCGCACGGCATAGCAACACCTTCAGTGCTACAGGCAGTTTATCATCAGCGACATGGAAAAATAAACAGTGAATATTTAAAATGGTGTGTCTGGAATGAACAAATAGAAAGTACAAAGAACTTAGAAAAGAACAAAGAAAAGAATAGGTGAACTCCTACTTAGAAAATAAGCCTGATTTATATAAAACACATAATACTACAAATTCATTTCTTCACATATCCAAGACTTTGAGGAAGCAGAAGGTGAGGTCACACCATCACAATGGCCTTCAGTGGAAAATGACACTGACCTGTGAGGTTGTGTCATTCGACCTCACTGAGAACCAGATAAGACAGTTGAGGATTACAAATTCTCAGGCTCCGATATTTGTTGCACGTCTGTTCCAGGGAAGCGGCAGTTGGATTTTGCTCCCGTTGGAGCCGTGCACTCACCCACTTCTCGGAAGCGCTTGTACTCGTTGATCCTGCAGTTGATGTCCACGGCGGCCCGGGCGGACTCCTGCAGGACGGAATAGGCTGGGTGACTGGGGTCTGTGTGCTTCTGGATCATCTGCAGGAGCATGGGGTAGCGGGCGATCCTCTGGACTGGCATCACCAGGAAGAAAGTCAGCGACGTGGCATTGACCTCCGGCCTGCAGGCGCAGTAAAGAAAAGTCACTTAGTTCAAATAAAACGTTTTCTGGATCTTAAGGCAATAAAAGGTTCAAAATACATCAGATATTTAAGAAAACTGAGACCTTTTGATATTAGTACTTTCTTTCACCAATCCATTATGCTCCGTAGTTAGTTTATGCATTAAAACTATTTATTTTATAAGTCCTGAAAATGAATGGGAGTGAATTGAGAGCTGGACAACCGGTGAAGCTGTTAATGGTCAACAGGGATAGGTGATGCTGCTCGTATTGACAATATGCAAATACAATGGCGTTAATTCAAGAAAATTACTTGTGTTATACCCAAGTGAAATATCCCTTTAAAGGTCAATTTCACTCTCTTGCAGAGTACACAGTGATGTCAATTCATGGAACAGCTTCCCAAGTCCTGCAGTAGCAGAGACCCTTGGGGTGTTCAATACCAGGCCTAACATAATATGAGACACTCAGTAGGCTAGCAGGAAAAATTATGAACTGTGGGCTGAATGGCTTGTTCTTATCAAAAGATACAGTATGTTCCTGTATTGTGATGAATCACAGCCACAGCTTTCAGTGATTAGAATCAGAATTCCAGCAAAGATCAAAACATTAAGGCAAGACGGACAGTCCCTTCAAGCGAGCTCGAAAGGGCAAACCTACGCAGAGGTCTTGATGACTTTCACCATCTCGTTCCAAAGGGCCTCCTTCTGTTTATAGCTGTTCTCCTGAGCCGTGACGTTATTGTAGTTGGCCAGGTACTCCTTGTAAGCCATCTCGATGTCTGCTGTCAGACTTAGGAAGGCATCACCTATGAAAAAATGCAGATGGTATACTTTGTCCGGGAGAAAAAAATATCCTCCATGACATCTGTGATTATATAAGCACATATAATCCAACTCCTACTGCAGCCTTTTCTGCACGCCATGTGTACGGTGACATTTTGGTGCTTCAAAGTAGAAAAGCGGAGGCTTCAAACAATTTTCATACTTTAGTGAAGTGATAACACTGAAACATTACCCAAGAGTTTAAGCATTCACATCTGCTCATTTTAGGGTCTCTAGCCACACTGAAATATGAGAATTTCTGTAACCCAATCTTACCTAGCAGATGAAGCTAAGTGGCGTTTGGCGTGATCACCACTACACTCCACTACTTGCAGAGTGGTTCTGAGTTGGTGTCGACAAGCCAGTAGGGGGTACACCCAATGGAAAATCAATTCTCCATTTCTCTCACGCCACATTAAAATAACGCCCTGGTGCACTTTGGCCATTAGAGAACCTATAGCTTTTACCACAAAGGGCAGAGCTTTCCCCCCCTACTGTTCTAGCTGAATTTCTAATCTGGCACTCTTAATTTAATCATCCTCTCGTTTGCAAAATTCTTCCCTGTCTCTAATGTGCAGAGAGCGTTCTGGTGCAAATTTGAGGCAAAGGGAAAGCTGTACGCTGCTGCAGTTAAAAGAGAATCTCTTCACAGTAAAGCACTCTTGACATACCTAAATAGAATGGAAGATGTGATAATAATGTAGCTCATGATAAGCGATGGTATTCATTTATCTAAGCTTCCAACCAGGGAAACACATGGGCTGATCCGTTTTAGGATTTCATGGCAATTTCTGCTCTCAGTTATTTAATTGGACAAATCATTTATCTTATCTAACAGCAATAAAGTCATGTGCTACAGCTACAGTCTGCACATGCATTTCTGGTAAAAACATGTTGTGGTCATCCAATAGAGGAGTGAACCTGCATTGGTGCACACATCCCTAAAAAATTTGCTATTTATTGGTAAGAACAAAGACCACCATATAGCAACCACCTAGGATTGGAATTATCTCCAATCTTATCTGAGGGGCCCCACACCAACATTGCTTTAGCCCAACAATAAGACACCTGATTCAACAAATTATCTAATCACGTTGAATCACAACCAAGTTGAATCAGGTGAGTTTGTGCTGGGCTAAAACATGCACCCACACCAGCCCTTTTCAGATAAGATTGGACACCCTGGGTCAATTGCAGTGTGCTTACCAGGTTTAAACCACAGATCTTAATTTCACCTGGAATAGCTAAATCGTCCTAAAGCTAAGTAGTCCACAGCTTTGGAAATCTGCTACAGTTGAAATGCAGATCCGTGGTCCATCGATTTAAACCTGCAGTTTAAACTCCAGCTGAGCACATCGCAATTGACCCCCCTGGTCTAGGTCCAGAGATGTGCTGGAGGGCTGGTGTGTACGCAGGATTCTGCTGCCAGTAGTTACCCAGGCTCAATCAGCCATGAACCATGAACAATAACAGATTCACTCTTAATTAGACGAGGCAATAACATTTACCATCTGCTATTTATATCACTGAATGTGGCTAGAAATGACAGATCATGTAAATGATAAGGTTAATTAAATAATTAAGAGCAGAAGGTGGTCTGAAATCCAGAAACAGATATGGCCCACCTTGCCCATCCCTTGTCTAGACTGTCTGGAACAAAACTATTGATGTAAGATGGCTCAGGCAGTAAGAGCAGTCGTCTGGCAGTCGGAGGGTTGCCGGTTCGATCCCCCGCCCGGGCTGTGTCGAAGTGTCCCTGAGCAAGACACCTAACCCCCAAATGCTCCCAATGAGCTGGTCGGGGCCTTGCATGGCAGCCAATCACCGTCGCTGTGTGAGTGTGTGTATGAATGGGTGAATGAGAAGCATCAATTGTACAGCGCTTTGTATAAAGGCACTATATAAATGCCAACCAAGATAACACTGAAAGCACCATATCTAACGCATAACCACTATAATCTGGTGTTATTTCACAACTAAAGCCAAACGAAATGTGTGTGGTGGAATTGAGGGGAGTTGTTGCTGTTTCTGAAGACCAGCCTAACTGCAGGCCCACTGAAGCTGTGAAGCCGTCCACCCACCCCACCCAGGCACTCACAGAGACAGTGAAGGAAGTTGGGATCAGAAGACGGGGTCTGGTCCAGCAGGCTGAGGAGACGTCCGGAAACGTCCATCACCTCCTCGATGTGCAGGAACATGGCCTCCAGATTGGCTAGCGCGGGCTGCACAGAGGCATCAATCACCTGGCGTATTCCCAGCGCTCCTAGCGCAGAGCTATTCATCATTCCCCCTCCCGCCCGGCCCTCCGCCTGCTACACGCAATCACATCAGGCACTACAATGCTTTCACTGACTCGGTACAAAACGCTGATCCTATCTCGGGTCAGCCATTGATCTTCACTTGTTTTGATGCCGTTGGACAAAAAAAAAGCATGACTCGACCAGCTGCGCTAATGCTAATGCTAAACCGTCACGTTCGCAGGGGAATGCTGGCCAGCTGCCACTGCTAGCATCTCTCGCTCCAAAGGGAGGCCATCTTTGATCGTGTTAAGACCAGTTTGTACAGCCCATCGCTGCGACCAATGTTGTGCAATGGATGACGCTGGTTGCTGCAACATTTGGTTTTTACTCTGGGTGAAAAAACACAAAACACAACAACCACCGTCTACATCAGCGCTACTCAACTCCACGTCATGCGGGCCTCAGTGTCTGCAGGCATTTGCTTCAACCATGCGCTACACCGCCTGATTTCACTAAATAGCTTATCATCTGAACCAAGCAGGTCAAATAATTAGTGAAATCGGGTGATGTAGTGCAGTGCAGGAGCAAATACATATACAATACGACCCACAGGACATGGAGTTGAGAAGCTCTGGTCTACATCATCGGGCGTTGGTACAGCTTTCATGAACATCCTGTTATATCACTATAAGTGACAGTTGCACCTGTATTTTCTGCAGATTGCTTCGGATGGTCACGGTGATGAGCTGTAGGTTCCTCAGGTAGTTCCTCTCAGTGTACACCAGCTCCTCAATGGCCAGGATCTGCTTCTGTGCGGCTTTCTCCCGGGCGACAGCGGCCTCCGCCTCGGCCTTCTCCGCCTCCTGCGCGGCCCTGACCGTGGCCGACTCTTCATCCTCCTCTTCCTCCACCACCTCCTCCTCCTCCTCTGCCCCTTCTGACGCTGCCTCAGCCTCCCCTGGCGTCTCTACCACCATCAGAGGAGGTGCATCTCTGGGCTTAGCAGCAGTCTCCATGGTAGGGCTGTCTGTGGGGAGAAACAAGGACAGGAACTGGCATTAGAGTTGAACCACAGCCAGGGCCCGTGAGAGAGGGAGGGACTGAATAGGCGATTGTGGGGGAGGTGGCCGGGGGGTGGAGGGCCCCGCATTGTTGCATATCCTCTGATGTGGAACACCATTTGTGCAGACCAAATGTTCCCCGAATGGGAAAAGCTGTCAAAAGCGTTGTTGTGAGGAGTCTTCGAGACTTTCACTCTTGAAAAATAGCAACTGATCATTACTCACATGGCTGAAATGCAAGCATAGCCACTTTGAGACGCAAGCGAGTCAAATATATGGTTGGGTAAAATTAGGTAGTTAAGCTTTAGATGAGTATCTATTCGTTGTTACTCCACCATGAAACATTTTCGATGATAAACTGTGTTTGTGGAAAACAGATGTCACAAAGTTGTTTTTTTTTAACAGCAACCAACCCTTTGGCTAACCGGAACCTACAGAACAGACAAAACAGTTAAGCTAGGCGGAAAATGCAGAGTAAACACAACATGGCACGCGACAGCATGGCTCTGGACTGCAAAATCTGCAGCGCATAAACAGGCTAAGCTGTCCTGGGCAAGTGCACAGCCTAAGCTCGAAAATGATAGGCCATCTGCAAAAAGCCCTGGGTGCAAAACACCAATTAAAATGCGTCATTACCTTGAGAGGCTCAGTGTCGCTCTGCAGAGCTCGCTTGTGTGTGGGCAGGCGAGGGAGCAGCACAGAACAGACTGACAAAACAGGCTGGCTAGTGCAACTTTCTCCACTGACGCAAACTGCAGGGGCCGCATGTAGCACCAGTGTGTAAGCGTAGGGGGGTGGGGGTGGGGGGGGAGGTCAGCTGTTCTGTTGACCAGAAGGGAGGGGGTTGGGGGAACTGGGGGCTTTACGCTTTAGGACAGGCGAGTGAACAAACAGCGCCACTCTGCTGAATGGGCCAATTGGCTGAGAGAGGCTGGGAGAGGAAGTGACGCCTGCCCAGGCACAGTCCCATTCGCACGTCGGGGCCGGGGACAGGGGCCGGCCGGCCAGAGTATAGCACACACACACAGCTGTATACACAGCCTGGAGCGTAGTACACCGCCAGATACACATCCACAGGAAAAAGCATGAAGTGGTGTGGAACTATCCCACAGATGCAAACCTCAACAGCACATGGACAGGGTTGGTAAATATCATACAACCACATAATTTAAACATTTACATATTTCACAGCTTAGCATGTACGTAGCTGTTTTACAATTATTACTTCTTCATAGTTGTCCTACAAGACAAGCCTCAGGACAGTCAAAAGTGTCATCACTAAGATGTAATCAGTCCCATGCACAGAGATAAATTGTGAAAAGCAAGTTGGTACTGAAAAGGCACAATGCCCTCACTTAAAACATAATTATTTAGTGAACTGGTTCATTGTTTGACAATTGGATTAAATGAAACCAAGATATGTGTTAACACAGAATACTCCAGTAGTACAACTTGGAACAATGAAGGCAGCTGAGCTGACAGCTCAGGTTTTCCACAATGGCATCTAAGTGTGATCACTGGGGAAAACTTCCAGTCTTCACCAAAGTATCTGTGACAACAACTTAAATGATTAATTCTGGTCAGATGGGAAATTAAATTTAATCATAAAAACTTTTTTTACCATTATATATTTGGAATAAGTACTTTAAAAAAACGTACAATTAAGTCTTACCCATAATTTTTGTCAGGATATCCTACACACAAGATTGGGAACTTGGACTGCAGGATAAACAGAATATGCTGGTAGCATATCAGGCGCGTGATTCTTGTAAAGTACACAAATGAGACAATTTAGTGACAAAAAGTATAGCCTGATATCGCAGTTATTCAGACTTCCACTGCATACCAAAATACACCAATGTTATCCTCGTCACAGCCTACTGTGTAGGGCCACAGCGATATTTCATCTTGCCGTTTCTCCTCTATTTTCCATAGCTCTTTCTCAATTTAGGCTATTTAACTTTATTTTGCGACAAAATGCTAACGAATCGTACAATTAAATGTAACCAGGTCTAGAATCAATGTATCATTTTGAGTAGTAAATACGTGACTCAAGTCAGGTTATTTTAAGGAGGATGGAGCAACTGAATCACTGAAAGCTGGAACAAGTAGCTTAGAACTGACAACAAGGTAACTTACAGTAGGCTACAGAAATCATTGCTGGCTAAACTTGCACACAGGTCCCGTAAAGAAAGCGAAATGTTACACAATCGTTTGTCAATTCGCGACCTGTCAGTGTCAGTGAAAAGCGCATTTAATCTAATCTAAGAAAATAATCTAACTAGCGTTACAGTAATGTTGACGCTATAATAGCACTGGCACTTAGCAAAACATTTAAACGTCCGCCAACAGTTTTAGACTAGCTCGGTTATACGGTACCCCTTGATTCCCTTCTGTTGCTATTGCTGTAGTAACGTTACCTTGAAATCATTACATTGCTTGTCCAAAAGTTACGAAAAAACAAGAAAACGTTTAAATTTTGTTGCACTTGATATTTCAGGCTAGTTACATGCTAGCGCTACCTAGCGCCAGTGTCAATGATAGCTCTTACCTCCGGATCAAAGTCGAGTGAATCAGCGAGCGCCTGTTTTCATAGCAGACTGTTTAGCTAAATTGGCATATATCTCGATGGCAACACCCCTCTTGATGAAATAAAAAATAAATAAAAAGCAAGCCAGTTGCCCCTCATTCAGCATTCAGGGAAAATAATAATCTTTGTGCATTGTGCTATTGGGGAATTACAACTGAGCCATAGTCTACATTGTAACGCATGAGCTGATGCTGTGAATACGTTAATTTTATAAAGCGGAATACACTATCAAATTAACATATTTGCTCGTACTGTATACTGTAGCCTGCAGTGTGTCGGTGAAAATAAATACGCGTTCTTTCAGTAGGCGTAGTTAGCCTACAAAATATGTTTGTTGATTGTGGTGTATAAGGTCAGCAACATTGTAGTAATACCTTTTTGCCAACGCATACCACGTCATAGAGTTCACCAGACCTGTCCCATTGAACAGGACAGGTTTTTCAACTTCTATTTCATTCCTCACATTCCAAGCCTGTTAGCGTTATTACCAGTGGCGCTCATATAGGCGGTGCATCAGGCGCAGTTGCACCTGGATCCCTGGTGATGGTAACACTGTGCATGAGGAAGAGCGGAGTTATTCTGTGTGCTAGTTTCTACAATTAACAACAATATGGGGTCACAGATCTAGCATTTTTGAACTTTGGGGTTATTTAAGAACTTGGAGTTGTTAGGATGGTTCTTAGGATGGCTCAACATGGTTGGCATTTCTTTATATAGCGCCTTCATCCAAAGCGCTGTACAATTGTTGCTGCTCATTCACCCATTCATGCTCACACTCACACTCCTACTCACACAAAAAAGCATGCATTCTTATTCCTGACTGAGAAACTCATTAGGTGACCAGAATATACATTTTACACATTGAATAAAGAAAATATCTCCCTTACAAAGGTACTAATATTCATAAAATATGGGATTGTTTCTTTAGCAGGCTATTCTATCTCTGTCATTGTTTTGTGCCCACATGTACTGTAAGGGAACAAGATCTTCCAGTAAACATCCAAGATTTACAATTAAACATGAAACCTGACACTCTTGCCAGGGCACTCTCTCTCAATCACATCTTTCCTCCTGGGTCCCAAGCAGTGGAATGAGCTTTCCACAATAACCAGGGCAGCAGAGTCACTACCCGTATCCTGCTGCAGACTGGAAAAGCTCATATTTAGGCTGCACCTTGCTTCGCCTACTGCTAAATGTTTTAGTGGTGGAATTAATAGTCTTACCTTACCATGCTAAATCTAAAACTATATTATCCTTAAACCCATTTACTTCCAAAGAATACAACATTCTCAATCCATCTTGCCCCTATTATGGAATTTAAGTTTATGTTACAATAATTGTAATTATGCATATATAATTATACATACATACAATTATCAAATTAATTGGTAGCCATCAATTTGATTGACCCTGAGGTTCTAGCATCAACACAGTCAGTAGCCTAAACCTGCATATTTGCGTGTACTTTGCTCCAGATAACAGTGTGTGCTCAATGCCTGTATGTAAATATAAATATGATAAACCTCTGTCTGGAGTTCACATATGCCGTATACACTGCTCACTATACATTGGGTCTCCGGTGCCACCTCTTGCTTACCTCATGGTGAGTCAGCATAGCTGCTACATATTTTGCAATGAAATGTATCTTAAAGGCTTTCGCTTTCTCTTAAAGGTTTTAAGAGTCTGCCTTTTCAAGCAGTGCAATCAAAATATATGGGCAGGCACGTACCCTAAGCAACAGCAAGCTGGACGAAGCAGCTCCATTGGTTAAAATGGCAAGTTTACTTCCAGGTTTGCCGTCTAGATGTGGATCTGTTGCAGTCCATCTTAAACATAGCTCACTCTCCCTGAAGCAGGTACGTTGGGCCACAGGCCCCTCCCATTGTCACAGGTAAATGTTAGTAGCGACAGTCCTGCCTGGTGGAGGAAAAGGGATGGTGATAAACAGCCATATACCTGCTACTGCAGGATAATCATTTACCTATGACTGTAAAACATTTGTACTTCCCCAGCTGAGTACCGGGTGTACTTTGGCTCAACCACTGGTTGATGAAATAATTTTGTTGATTGCCTTTGCCGAATTTAGAAGAGTATAATTCCAGTACTTAATATTAGAATGGGTTACGAAGCAAACTGGCATGAATTATTGTCAGAATTTTTAAATATACCAAATGATAATAACACCCTCATTTTATATAATTACAATCAGATATTATAAATAGGGTTGTCTGTCTATTGTTTATTGCTCAGCAAGGTTTGAATAAACATATTGTTGCCATCTAGTGGTGACAGTGTGTAATAACTGGATAATTTATGGAGGGAAAAACGCCACATTGGACGGCATAATGTTCCACAGCACATTCTGTTTCCATGCTAATGTAAAAGCAGACAAATGCTCCACAGATTTCATTCAGTCTTTAGATGTTTCTGGTGTGTTGGTTTAATGCATATGATATATTTTTAAATCTTTTTATACATTTTGAAAAGCCATTGCCTTCTGTCAGCCATGTCATTACATGTCATTGCTTTTCCATTTTGTTTATATTTGCCACAGATGTTGCCAGAAGAACAACATTAATGCTTTATTAAACTACCTGGCATAGCCTTTTATTGCTTGAATGTTTTTACCTTTTGTGAGTTTTTGTAGACATTTTGACTTACATAATTCTTGTTACTATAATGCATCTCATATGTATGTAATAATAATAATACTTATTGTTATTCTTGAAACGGAAATCATGTGTTAAATAAGCTTAATTCAGGCAATGCATAATTAAAACAGAATGGGCAAACCCAATAGCCTGGTATTAAATTTACAAAAGCAACTTATTTTCTCATCTCTATTCTTTCTTTCTCACCGCATTATGGTAAAAATTAGGAGAAAATTAGAAATCTTTCTTGCCTTTTATGTCCGGTATTTCCAGACATGGTCTACATATTAGGATTAAAGCCACAGTTTTTTCATCAAATGAGCATGGTTATACAGTACCCTATACTAATTCTCTCCTCATTACAAAAGGATTATAATGGTAGCCATGTGCAGTCATTTCCTTGGTTTTGTATTCCCTTTAAAAATGAAACCATTTCACTAAATGAAATAATGCTTGCTGTGTTTTATGTATTATTTTTGTAATTACATCATTGTAATTATTTGTAGTTAACATGATGTATGATTCTCTCTAAAATGATGCCATCTGAAAGTTTTCACTCACATGGATTATTTCTCATTTTACTGTATAACTAAGTCAAATAAAAATATATTTCATTAGTTTTTTCTACTCTTATATGAGTAACTCTATCATTTAAAAACTAAATACCATGTTTACATGTCTTCCAAACAATATAAAAATAATTATTGGTAAGTACTCACTCCGTTTGTATTAAAAATGTAAATTAGGTGTATTGGGCCAGGTGTAGTCCATTTTCACGAGAGATTACATTTGAATTTGAATCTTCCTTGCACTGTTAATTTCATTGTAATAAAATGGAAAAAATATTGCATGACCCAGACACTGCCAAAATAAGGCCTTCCTGGTGGAAACAGGCAATGGTCAGCGAACTGACCAAGAGGCCAGCTACAACACTGGCATGATTTCAGAGCCATAGGAAATTTATAATTTAGTAAATTATAAATGTATTTGCATCAAACATGTGTTAAATGTATTGTGATGGTGCAAAGAGACAAAATCCAAGGGGAGTGACTCTACTGTACTATTGTAAACAAGCTATATTCTAACGTTATTTAACTGATCTACTCAAGTATGTTAGAATGGTTTTGAAATGACTTACCACTGACACCACATATTTTCCCTGGATGTCAGAGCTTTACTAAGTACTGCAGTAAAGCTGTCCATCTTTGATTTAAAGAGTCTATCCTTCATTTTTCAGTTTTGGTGGATTTAGCGACATCTGTGGTTACCAGTGGTTTTAGAAGATAATCCAATGGTAGTGTATTTCAGAGATGGAAGAAGACTGCCTTGAGGCATGCCTTGAGATTTTATTTTAAATGAAAGGTGCGATTGTCGCACCTGACCTGACACCACCAGTCGAATAAAGCATAAAGAGGGGAAGTTGGTGAACGAAAACATGCTGAATAAAATATTGCTACAAAAATGCCTTTGTGATCAAATATGCAATTTTTATGTGAAAAACAAATAAGTACTGAGATCGCACATACCATTACTGTAAAATGATTTCACCATATTGTGTTGACTGATCATTTGGTTTAATCACGCATTTACATATTCTGCAATTACACTAAATCATTGCAGCTGTAGGCTAATGAAAAGGTCTGCTGTTGAGCGCATTTCACTACAGTTTTTGTCTTTGTCTGCCTTTCACATCATCATGGTTTTTCTAACGGAAGTCTTGTGTGAATGTAAAAAATGTTTTTCCATGGTGTTCCATGGTACCACACTAAAATGCCTCTCCGTGTTAGTGCTGTTTGGCTGTGTCTAGTATGACACACATGACATGCTGTCTAACCTTTACAGTGGTAATATGATGTCATTGAAGCCTACTGTATGAAGCAGTACAATCAATTCACTGAAATGTCCTGATTCACTGAAATTTCATCCAAGGCAGAGCAATGAAAAAGAAGCCTACACTCTCGGAAAAAAGGTTCTCTGGCTTGTGTCCACGAGGAACCTTCTATCTTCTGGTGTAAAGAGGGAAAGCTCCCAGCCATTTTGCCTGACAAACCTTTAACTAGATAGGGTTCTTCTATGGAATCAAAGGGTTCCTTTTGGAACCAATTTTTGAGAGTTCTCTGCTGTTACAGTCAACACAAGCATAGCACTGGGTACAAGAAGCTAGTGTAAACCTATTTTTACACAGCCTGTGGTGTAAACACACATTCAAGCTCTGTTTCATTACTCCTTTGTGTGCTGTACGGTAAATGTTTCCTGAATATCGATGAAGAGTCAAGATAAATTATGCCGAATGATCTAAGCCAGCTCATGGACCCATTCCTGGTAGTACGGCATTTGAGCTCATTTCCATATTTCTCAGCTTCAACAAGAAAGACGCTGGGTCGTGGAGGTGATAAAGCAAAAATGTAAATCATTCAGGAAATAATTAAACAACAGTGGTCTGTTTCAAACGGCATTCAGACTTATCTGGGAAATATGAACCAAAAAAAAGGGTTGATTATTCCCAGAACACATGGCTGGACCTCCAACCACGCAGACTTTCCCTGTAATTAATTTATCAGTGTAAAAAAACAAAAAAAAAACAGCTGTTACCAAGACACAAAGTAATGTGATGTTTTTTCACAGGGAAGGGTGCACTTGTATGTATTATGCAGTATACATGTGCAGTATTAATTGAGGGCAGGCAGAGGTATTGTGGTGAATGCCCAGTATTTTCATCCATGCTGGAATGCCTGTGATATACACTCAGTGATCACTTTATTATGTAAACTTGTACACCAGCTCTTTAATACAAATATCTAATCAGATGATCCTGTGGCAGCAACTCCATGCATACATTTTTAGCAAAATTTATTTTTCTTTTGGAACATTGGGAAGTGAAGTCAATACTAATGCAAAACCAGTTAACAAGGTACTAAGACATCCAATTGGCTTGTTTTAGTCAATAACCTGAGAGTATAAGCCAAGGCACACTGCCAGGAGTGACACTGGGAGAAAAACAATTGGATATATAAAAGATGACATACTGTATACTATCCGTCCTTACAAAAATATACTTTGGGAAAATGTATCTTTGGACAGCCAGAGCCATTATCAGAATCAGCAGATTTACTTCACGTTTTAAGTAAACCATTTTCAATTACACCTCAATGGATCAATAAAAAAGAAAGAAAATGTACTCATTTATTTTTCCCTTCATCTTGCAGGTCTTTGGGCACGCATCTTGATGGTTTGGCCCCATAACGGCCCAAATCCAGCAGGCCAGAAAAAATACAATTGCCAGACTCTTGCCAAACCTGGTTTGAATGACGCCCCAGAATCGGCCCAAGTACACTGGTCCAATGGCAGACCTAGCCTATACCGGTGCGAGTTTGGCTGCCAAAACCTAAACTGCCAACATTGGACTGCAATCACCCCCAACTAAACTGCCAGAAGTGGCTCATACAAATTGGCCCAACTGGAGACCAATAAAGTGCACAATGGCCATTTTCTGGAGGCCACTGTCAAGTGCACAATGTATGTTTTATTCATTAAGGATCACCCCCAGACATGACTTAGGATATATAAAACTACTCTGTTTTGAATCATTTGTCAAATGTTTTTTCCACAAAGAAATTCCACAAAGTTCAGCACATATTTCAGTTCATGTTTCTTAAAATTACATCTACCCCTTGTCCCTCATTGAAAAATCCAGAATATATGAATATGCAAATATTTTTCATTTCAAAAGTTTTCATTTCAGAAGTCCTACTTCACTGAAAAGTCCATTCTCAGTGTATGTGACCTGGAGGCTTCAGGTTCCCACATCACACTTAGCAGACAAATGGGAAAACAGCCTTCTAATGTCATACTCCGCACATACTTCACATAATTCTGCACATACCATACATCATTCTGCACATACTGTACATCATTCTGCACATGCTGTACATTATTCTGCACAGTGACGCTCAAACATCCAATGAAGTAACGATAAGTGATCTTTTTTCATGGCATTCCCTCCCCAACCCTACATTACCCCATGCCTACCCCCATAACACCCATACATGTGCTACTTTTTCAGTTAAAAATGACACCATGTATATTACATTACATTAGTTATTTCGCTGACGCCTTTATCCAAAGCGACTTACAGTTGATTAGACGGGACAATTCCCCCTGGAGCAATGTGGGGTTAAGGACCTTGCTCAAGGGCCCAACAGCTGTGCAAATCTTATTGTGGCTACACCGGGGCTTCAACCACCAACCTTCCAGGTCACACTCATGTACCTTAGCCACCAAGCTACAGACTGCCCCTATATCTGCCCTTGAATGATCATGGGGTGGCGTTGGCTTAGGCAGTAAGAGCACTCATCTGGCAGTCGGGGGGTTGCCGGTTCGATTCCTACCCTGGGCATTGGTTCAATCAGACAAAGTTCAGCTTCGCAATTAGTGAAAGAAGCAGAAAGTAAAAGTCAGCTGATTGAACTAAAGTGGGTCATTTTAACTCATGGGTGATGAATTAATTATGTTTTGGCACCTTTATACAAAGCAGTGGACAATTGATGCTTCTCAGACACCCACACTCACACTCACACGCCAATGGCGATTAGCTGCCCATGCAAGGCACTAACCAGCTCATCAGGTTAGGTGTCTTGCTCAGGGATACATCCTAGGGCGGGATTGAACCGGCAACTGTCCTACTGTCAGACAACCACTCTTACCACCTGAGCCAATGTCACCAGATGAGTGGAACAAGAAGAAGCTAATATAGGACCCGGCACACATGCCGAAACAGTGCATCACTATCCACTATCCATATTATTGTTGCTGCGTTTTAAGGAAGCCTGTAATCACATACACTTGCATGGCCAGTGAGTGCTCCACCGGCTTGGCTGAGAGACGGCCAGCAGTGCAGCGAGGGCAAGCTCTGGTCCTGCTCTTCTCATGCTCACTTCTAAAATGGATGCCAGAGAGGCTCAGTGACAAACGGAGGCCCAACCTGCGAAAAAAATGACAGCACGCTGAAATATTACCCTGTCATTTGTCCTCCCGTTCAGTCCACAGAAACCGCAACTGCACTCATCCCCAAACAAGGGCGAATTGTTAAAAAACTGCCGCTCTGATTTAAAAAATTGACAAAGCTTTTTTTATGCCAGAGAAAGAAAATAATAATCAAATAGACCATGGTGTATAATCATAATAATATGTTCCAGACCCAGCAGCAGGCCTGGTGGAGCCCTTTGAAACAAACACATGGTTATAATTTTTATCCATATCATGTTTTTTTTTTTTTTCTTCAACAATAATATCTCCACCTAATAATTTCTTTAATGTTGTCTGGAGTGAAACCAGCTGCCTGCTGAATTCTAATACACTGGTCATGCTCCAGGCACAATCTCACTGTCCTTTCAAAGTAGTTCAACGCTGAGTAGTGTGCTTTGAGTCGGAATAGAGAGACCGGTGAGGCCAGAACCTCTGGTCTAAAACATCTACAACATGTATTAGGTGTTTATGTTTGGTGTCACACCACTCTGAAACTGGTTTGAGTGTCGGGGTGTGGACCAAATGAGGCTGTGGACCAAGTATACAGTACATTGTGTAGCATGACTTCACACACGCTTTTTTCTGCATGACTTCCTAACAGGTATCCATGAAATGATTAAGCACCGTGAGTAAAGTTTGATAATTGTTAAGGTAGAAGGTTTATTTAAAATGTATGGTTATATTCTTGGGATAGTGCTTTGGTTTTGACTCTTGCCTCTGAAGCACTTTCTGCTATTACTTCATTCATTCGAATGAGTTTGCAAAGTTACCGCACCTCATTTGGTTTCTTAGGTCTGAATTGGTAGCAGCTTTTAAGGCGGTTATCACTACATCTCCATGCTACTACAGCCCTTTCATATTATTACCATATCGTTATAATCATATTATTCCTATTTCATATTAATGTGTGAGTAATTGCCCATTTATGTCTGCCATAAATCTCAAACGAAGACAATGGCTTCTTGAGAATGTTAAGTGATGCAGATGCTCCAAAAAAAACCTGAAGATGATTGAATAATTGCTTGGGAACCCCTGAGACTAGACACATATTTTACTTTGTGATCATCTAAATCACCATTTTGCAGCTGGTTCCCATTCAGCACGTTCCTGGGCCAGTGACTGTGGAACCTGGTTTCTTTAAAGGTATAAACACATCTGACAAGCACACTGGCATCATGACCAGCATGCAACATGCGCACATCAGGATATCCACCGAATAAATATCATATCAGTGAATAACAATACACACCAAATCCATAAACATAAGTTGTATTGAACAGGCAAATTGCAAAAGATACTTAATAAAAAAGCGTTTCTTCCACGTTGACTTAGTGCTTGAACTATTCACTTCTGGGCAAAGAATATAGATGTACAATAAAATAGAGATTAAGAAGAAATATGGCAGTATGTTGATGATTTGCTCATGTCTGCTGACATTGAAATCAGTCGAGACATTTATCAATCCAATATGAAGAACAAGAAAAACAACAACAACAAAGAGAAAACTTACCTCAACGTGTTGACCCGCCTATAGTGAACAGCAGGCTTTTTTCCAAGAAGGTTCATCACACTAGAGTGGGGATGAAATCTGTTTCAAATTACACTCACTTTAAAAACCATAGCCATATGAAAATACGGTTTTATATGGATCACAATATAATAGTAATAATTGTAAAAAGAAACCAATAAAATACAGTATTGTTTTATAGGCTGTATCTTTAACATGGCTCAAAGCCTCCTGAACATCAATTGTTTAAGTGTATTCCACTACCGTTTATTTTTTAAACGTATATGATACAATGAAATGTGTGTTTCTGATAGCCTACACAGAACACAGAGAAACCAGTAGATGTACTCAAGCACAAGTTCAAGTTCAAGTTCAACTAAATGTCCACTCTGTAAAGAAAAGCCAAAAATCTGATTTTATCTTTGACTTTTTTCAATGAGTCAGTTGACAGAACAATAAAACCATGATTGTTTTGGTATCTCGACATCTTCACGTCATTTTTACCAATCACGTTTAGACAACCCAGATCTTATTAAAATGTGGTCAGCTGACCTAAAACAGGATGTCAGTATATCAATTCACCTTCCCACTTTGACATCTCGGCCTCTATCTGTTGTAACTCCCCATTCATAAATTCAGGCTTGAAATGATGGCACTGTAGCTCTCTTATGTTTCAGTTGGACATAATCCTTGCTTCAGTTTCAATTTGTGACTAGCTGGGCTGACATAAGACATGCAAGAATAGGTAGCGCGGTAGCTACGGTAAATGTACGTGTCCGTATAGTCCCTGAAAACACAATCACTTGACAAGCCGCTTGGAGTTTCATAAAGTGTATCCTTGCTTTAAACCACAAACCTGTCAAGCCCTATACGAAGTGTAGTGAAGTTGATACATTGTTGGAAATCTTTATAAGAATCTAAAATATCCTTCTCTGTGCACAAAAACTCTTGGCCAATTGAAAACATACGCTAAACCTGAATGTCTAAAAACTCCAGAAGGTAAACCTCTGAAAATCCATTCCTCAGAATTCCACCAGAGGGCAATATATTCAAAGAACACAAATCCTTCATCTCTTCCCTATGGCAAATATGAAATGCAACAAAATTTGATTTAAACACTTTTCATTTCATGAATTTGTTGCAGTTTGCAGTGAATAATCAGGAAGATGGTTAATAGCCTATTCTTGATTTTCATACACTGTAAGACAAAATATGCTGGAACTTCTTTTACACAAATCATTTTCCTTGTGTGAAAAAATGCCATAATCCACAAGACAGAGATGTACGTAGACTAAGGCTGACAAATATAAAAACCTGGAATAATCACTCAAGTATGGGTCTGGCTCCTGAACAGACCTTCAATGATCTCTCACACACACACACACATGCACACGCACACACACACGCACACACACGCACGCACGCACACACACACACATGCACAGACATCATCATCAGCAGTAGCAGCATAAATGTTGCATGCCCTCACTCACAAATCACAAAGCACAAACTCCGGCTCTCACTCTCACTCACACCCACACAGAGATCACTATCAGTGAAACACTAATCACACTCACACAAGCCCGAGCATAGAATTCTTATCCAAACATACAAATTGTACAGCTTCACACACTACATTATCCAAGCCAAATGTATTGTACATAAACCAATTTATGCATTCATTGTTTTGCATCTCATGTGCTCATGCATGAACTGGTTATTGCCACTATTAATGAAATCTCACTATTTGTTTGTGCCTACATTGATGTATAATCCAGTATATATACTGCAAGCTCACACAACACATTCACAGACAGACACATGCATACACTGGCTCCAAGGCACCATGCATGCACTGGTTAACCAAAGCAAAGCTGATAATGGCAAGCAAGAATAAGCTCATGCATCCAGCCACAGGGTGGTCATGGGTAGTGACTGGATCTCCCTATCAGGGAACATCACCTACTGTTTTCAATCTGGACAAAGAGGAGAACTCAGGTATGTCTTTGAGTCTCTGTACCCACCTGCTATGCTACAGCTGAAAGGTAGTGAATGAGCTAACAGCCGTAGCCTTCTGTGATCTCGCTGCATTGAGGGCCACTGGATTCCTAGACCTCTGGAAAAATCAAAGAAGGAACCGGACAGCGCCAAGTAATCATCTCTATGCTAACAGTGAAAGAAACTCCATTGGAAAGTCATCCAATGGAGTCAACCACAGGGGTCACAATTCAGAAGACACCAAAGAGCCAAAAACGGGCTAATGAAACTATCCTTTATTCAATATGAAAAAATTGGTCTTGGAACAGTTCAATTTAAATCTTTGGAACAATAAAAATGTTCCCCTGTTTGGGGAATATTCCAATCCTGTTATCTCATAACCAAATGGGAATCTAACTGGAACTTTCTGGAAGCATTTTGTATTGGCAAGGTGATGGTTCCCTGGCATGTTCCAAAGGAAAGGTGTGATACAGCATGTAGGCATTACTATTACTAGAACATAAGGCTGTGCTTCGCAGTGTTTTTCTTGTTACTTGCTGGTGATTTGTCATCTGTACATAGTGTACAGCAGGGAACCGCAACTCACAGTCCTCAATGGCCAAAAACTGTTGGTTTTCCATCCTCCCTTCAGCTATGAAGACAGTCAGTAGCACTAATTACCCGTGAGAAAATAAAAATAGGGCTGGATTTGGATGTGAGGGCCAGAGTTTATGATACCTGGTGTACAGTATCTCCATAAGGGCTTTCAACTCCTCCACCAGCGAAGGCTATCATCCTAATGATAATTGTTGTCTTATTCATTATGTTATAGCTTGCTTCTTTTCGCAGACAAAACTACCAAATAGTTAAATTGTTAACGCACGCCTATTCTTTTTACTCCTGCAACTGAAAAAAGGAATGAAAAAAACACAATGAATTCCTCTTTCCCTGGCACTGTTTAATTTATTGTTGAAACCCTTGAAATCACCCACGGTAGTCGGTTTTAAAACATTGTAATTACTTAAAACTTTTTGCCAACTTTAACCTCATTTTCCAAGATTGCAACAGCAAATAATACGAGCTGAGGAAATTATCTGAGGAAGGGATTCTTCTGCC
Source organism: Conger conger (assembly GCF_963514075.1). Taxonomy (NCBI): domain Eukaryota; kingdom Metazoa; phylum Chordata; class Actinopteri; order Anguilliformes; family Congridae; genus Conger; species Conger conger. Next base: position 27,992,117 of record NC_083762.1, read on the forward strand.
AAACTCTGCAGAACTGCTCCTGGCACTACCGCCCTGTTTGAGCCAGCATACACGTGTGACATGGGCTGTACTCACACAGGGACAACGTGTTAAGACAACCACTGCACCAAACCCTGGCCCGACATCGCACCATGAGGCCATTGTTGAGAGCAAACACTGACGCAATGGCGGTTTAGAGTTCTGCACAGCAGACTTCAAGCAAAGGAAAACTCCCATTTCATTTACTGAATACTTTCTGTGGATCCGTCAAATGCGGGTATAAATCGAGGCCCAGGATACGTCTGCTCACATTTGCATGAATTCAATTTTTCTGAATGTTCCTAATTAGTAGTTTTGAAGCTGCAACAGCAGAATTGTGCCAACCACTACTTTGGCCTGGTGAGAAACAACTGTGGTTCAGTCTTGGTGAGAGAGAATTCAAATAAAATAAATTTTGCAGCCAGTGGTTTATTGTTGCATAACACCCCAATTGACAGCCTTCGCTAATTGTACAAGAGAGTCATTCAAAGCTATTTATATCTTGTTTTTATACTCCACTTTATCGTGTACAGAAACGTTATCTAGATTATAGACTAAACTATGGTTTATCACTAATAGAAATTTTGAATTACTTTCTAAGGCGGGCACAAAACAGTATCCCTCTTTATAACTCACATTGGTAAACAAAAAAACCCCCTATGTACCAATAATGAAATCCCTCAGTCCAAACATTCTCACCGAGTAAATCTATCTAATGTGTCTGTTTATTTTGTTATTTCAGTCCTGTGAGCCATTTGAATGATTTTTTATAGGGCAGGCTCATTCAGCTGTTACGCGATACATTCATTTGTTCGGTTGCGGAAATGGTTATGGTAGGGGCTGGGAGGAATTGAAAGCTGGAGGACTTGAGGGGGTAGCGCTGCCCAAGTCAGCGTTACCTAAGAGGGAGAAGGGCTTGCATCGAACGGACAAGAGCGGGGAGCCATTTACAAAAGAATTTTGTAATTTCAGCTGCGGTTTGCATTTTAGCCCTTTTTACAGGATTATATGGCATGAATAATCAGGAGCGGCTGCAGGGTTTTCGAGACACCAAGATGAAGCGAGCGGTAAAAAATCGCCCAGTTAAGAGACCTGACCTTAGAGCCAGTCAAATGTTTTTTTCTTCTCCTTCTCAGAAAGTACAAACGCTCCAGAGGAGTCTGTCAGATGGGGATCTGTGTGCCAATTCAATGCCAGAGGGATGGTCTATATGGGTCCAGAATATACTACACATCTGGGTTTCAGCTCGTGAAACCAGGTACCCTTTGAGGCCCTGCTGAACCTGGGGACTTGTTAAGGTAATGGAAGGCATTTAGCAATGGGGAAATGAAGCAGTATCAAACTCGAATAGGCCTGTAAAACCATTAAATTGTACACAATGTTGCCAGGGGAGACCTTGGCTGACCCTAAAATGACTAAATACAGCCTCAAAGAGAAAGTGATTCGGGTGAGAAGTCATGCACACCTTATTCAAAGCTGCGGTACTTGGTGAGTACTGAAACGTTATGCCACTTGCACCTACCATCCCTTTTTAACGTGAAAGAAACAAACTGTACAGTACATAGCTGTAGTCTAAATGAGATTTTACAGATGTACACTAGAGAACATTGCTGTACCTGAAAGAGACTGTTAGCCTAGCTGTGGTATTAGTGTTGCAGAGGCCTCTGCTGGAAGTCAGCTGTGATTTAGAGTGACTGTAGGCTAGCCACTCAAGCAATTGCTTTTTATGTACACCCCTCCCAACACACACACAAGGTCATTTGGAGGTTTCCCACTTGGAGACCATGGTTATGGTTATCTACAGGACACCAGGGGAAAGGAAGGAGCCACGGCCCGCTCACACGTCATTTCAGCACCGCGTTTATTGCGTTCTCATTGACCATTTAAGTGACCCGTGGGCTGTGGTCACAACATGGCGGAAGTTTCAGATAGCACTGTTAAGTTACACGGTCACTTACCGGGTTGCTGTGCAGCCACAATGCCCTCCTACGCACCGCAGAGCCATTCGCGCATTAGCGCACCTTTCATTCTTCTTTCACCACTCAGTTCTTTCAAACCAGCGCATTTTATGGGCACTTAATGCCACATTGACGTCATTGTTTTGTTTTCATGTTCTAACCAACTTTCTGAACTTATTTTTCTCCTCCCGAAACTCCTTGGATTGGGCTTGCTATCCTCGGCCTGCCAAAGCATTGGGAGGAAACTCACATTCTCAGACTCGTAAAAAAGCGGCAACAACGCTCTGTATTGTACAGCTAAATCAGTTCACGCAGAATCAAGCCAGACCAGCTTGCACATACTTGGAGCGTGTAGATAAATAACCGGGGAATACATAAAGAGCGATCTATTTCATTGCAATATTAAAAGTAAGCCAAGGAGCATTGGGGACTAAATGGAGTTGCTATGCAAATGTATTTTGTGTGCTGCGGGCGGCCACAAAAACAGAAAAGAAAGGGCCGTGATGTAGCAACGAAGATATTTAGGCTACTAGCATACCCAGTCATTTGTTCCGCGCAACTGGCAAACACAGATTGTGATTTATTTTATGCCATGGTTAAACAAAGCCCCAAGATGCCGATGGATCATCCAACAACTTAAAAAGACAATGAGTAATGACCTTTAATGGTGTATACGCAGTCTAACGGAGCACACGAGATGCATATGGCAAAATTGTGATATGGAAATGTTTTACCCCCAACCCCCCACACACACACACCGCATATGCACACGCACACACAGAAGTAGAAACAAATATTTCTGGATGTGTTCCACAAACAAATAAATCATCAGCATAAATCAGTCATTATCAACAGAAATTATTAGACCTAGCGGATGTGTGATTTATATGTTATAAATGTATATGTCAGTCTCCCCTTGGTACAGAAGAATTCCACAATGATGCTGTAGCGTATTGCCAGCTATTACTTTTTAAAGTCACAGATGCACTGAATAAAACTCGAAATGTTTTTATGTTAGGCCTTTGCATTCTATTTTGGAAAATGGGAATCCACAGTTTGTGCTTTGTAACGATGCAATCCATACGAGCTGCTCTGGATAGATATCTAGAGTCTGGAACCGGATATTATTCTTTAGTCAGAAATAAATACGTTCACTATTGTGCTTTGAGTAGTTACACATAATACTATTCATACCACCTTGAGTTTTTATAGGCTATATATGCTTTAAATGTAACACAAATACAACGATATCTTCCTACGGGAGAACTACACAATTCGCAGTTAAACAAATCTGCAGTAGATTTAGTTGCTTTTTAGCCTAACGAACATACGCGAATCGGTTTCTGTTAACGGTACCATGGGCTTGGCCTTCCCCTCCTTTCTCCCCTCGGGAAAAGGCCACCGTTCCCCCCGGCTGAGCAGCACGGAGCAAAGCTGCGATCCCTGAGCAGGATAAATGCTGCTTGGAGCAGGCACTGCGGTCAGATCATCTCGCCGATAACGTTCAACTCTCTGAAAGCACAGTCGCTTAACAGGACACCTCCGACAAAAGCTCTTTTCCTCCTCTTGCGATTGTTGCCAGGAGACAGCCCTGAAAAACATCCTCTTTGCCGTCGATGTGAAACGGCCGTCCGACAGCGCGTCGCTACCTGCTGATGGGGGATATTCACAGCTGAGGAGAGATAAGTTGAGGGAGCTCCCCTTGTCCACCGATAAGGCCCCGCTGCCTGTTTGTTGCCGTTACCACGCGCCCCCTTTGATCCCATAGGAGGCTTGATTTATCCCCCTTTTTAGCCCATTCATCAGCGCTGTCACCACGTCGCTGCTGTTTACCTGGTTGCCGCTGTTGATGTTATTGTTGTCGCGGTGCTGCATTTTAAGAGATACATACATAAAGGGGCCATTTTATGAGATTTTTTTGTTTTGTTTTGTTTGCAAGTTCTGGCTTGCATAATCAAAACATTTGCCTGTGCCCACTAGGCCTAGCTAAGCCTCTAACACAGTGCTTTCTTTTGTAGTGGCAGTGTTAATCCGACTGTGTTAAGTTTTGCATTTTTAAACTGTAGCTGTAGTCTTTATTGAAAGGAAGTCCATGCTGGGTTATGCTGTGACAACCTGAAAAATATAAACATAAACTTGGAAATGTTGGAACACCTATATGTATTACCTTTGTGTATCCTGCACTATTTTTATGTAATTTTGAAGAGAATATCATACAATTGTTGTGCTGTTGCTCAGAATTATTCAGCAATATATGGGTAGGCCAATACCCAAGCAAATTATTTGGGCTTGAAATATTCTGTCATTCTGAAACGTCTCTGGTGAACTACGCACACCTAAACACATCACATTCCAATACAGAACATCATAACATCCACAGCATACAGACATTCTCCAGACACAAACTCTGCTCCTTACTGCACAGTAAAATGTTCAGCATTAAATCACCACTCACATAGTTTATATGAGTCCACTATGTTAGAGCTGAATTAACACTGGACATTGTACTGTATATTCTCTCCTCCACATCCCAGAATGCAGTGCATCCTACCAATAGTCATCATCTGTAAGTTCAGTCATGGTGGTTTACACCTGATTAGAACCAATGATCTACCTCTGTATTGACTGTTGAGACGAACACTCGGAATTCCTGGTAGACCAAGTCGGCTAATCTAAATATCCATATCTTGAAGAGACTAGAAATCAACACTGTTGCAGCCAGTTATCTCCATAGTTAGGGATTCATGCTCTGTCCTAGCTGTTTTACAGAATCAGAAGTAAACTACCTGTCAGTTTTTACCAGTTGAGACAAAAGCACTATGTAATTGATGGTATGCTATTATTATTGTAATTATAATTATAATTATTATAATTATTATTATTTTGGAAATAATAGGCAGGATATCTGTCAGATAACACCCTTTGCATAAAAAGGAAACAAAAAAGAAACCCAAATATAAATGCACCATATCGTAGAATCTGCTGCTGCCACAGAAACACTGCAGTTAAGCTAGAATATTCAACAAAGGCTAGTACAAGACAGTCGATTAGTTTACATGAAGCTGTGTGGTCCAAGTCATCAGTCCTGCTGCCTGACACTTTCAGAACAGGGCATTCTCTGTAGTTTGCACCAGCTAGATTGTACAGTCATCAGCATGTCTAATCAACAATAACATTGCATGTTTAAAATGCCTTTTCCATAGCTGTAGATGTTAAAGAGCAGCAATTTCACTTCATTACAGTGATCTGCAAGCGGTTTCCGATGAAGGAGGCCAACAAACAGCAAGACAGACAACAATAGACAATACAGACAGCAGTGGAGAGCGAGAGTGAGACAGAGGCACTGCACTTTTCAACACTGCGATTCTTCTTCCATTACTGTGCAATATCCATACAAAGTGCTGCCCTGTTTCACCCTGTGAGAGTAGTGGAAGAAATATGAAAATAATTGCTTGATCCACTGTCAAATGCATATGTTTGAAAGCTAAAAATGAACTGAAAGGTTTGACAGAAGTTGGGAATAGCAGTCTGGGCGGGAACTTTACTTTCACTGTAAAAAAGTGAAAATATCTTGTATTCAGGCTCTAAATCTAAACATTTTTCTGAAAAGATACATTTACTTACCAAGTACTGTCTCTGTAAGATTGTTTAGCTTGTTTTAACAAAATGTATCTTGGTTTAAGAAGTCTTATCAATGTTGCTTGATTTAAGTGTTTTTTTCTAAATGTCGGGGGGTTTTTTTCAAAAAAAATTTGCAGTGACCTGAAAAAAGGATGCTGTGTTTGCTCTCTGTCCCTTGTATGGACATGAGTCTGTGGTCTAAATCTATTCGTATGCTAAAACCTAAGGTACATTAAATACTCCCCCGCTGTACTGTTGTCTGGTCTTAACTAGTGCACCACAATACTGAAAAAGACATGCTAGGCTGCACACTCAGACATAAATGACACAAGACATTTCTTCTTGCTAGCACAGTCCCACATAGTAACGCACTAATATATGTAGCAACACCAGATTTTCATTAGATAGAAAAGACCCAGCCTCTCTTTTCATGTCTTCTGTCACCTCTTTTCTAAACGGGGAGAATAGTAGGTAAGGGCAGGGTCAAAACTGCTTAAGATAGGATGGCTTTTCGCTTAACAGTTGCTAGGATACTGAAACAAACTTCTTATACACTTAAAGATACTGTCTAGATGAAAAGCCTTTGATCAAGCCTCTTTGATACATTCTAGGTGGTACAATATATTTGACTCTGTCCCTGTAATATGGCTTCCAACCATAAAGGACTGAAGAGGCACTGAAAAGCTTATCTGTATACCATGCAAGTGTTAATTTCTGAAGAGTTCTTGCCACCCAACAACCGTGAATTATTATTTTTAAAATTCTGCTTAAAAATAACACCAGAACAGGAGCTACCTTGCAAACTTTCCAAGGTGACTGAATAGAAGACAAGATTATATTGAAAGATTTAAACAATTCTTGGAAAAGAATCATAGGACAAGGGCATTGTATTGTTAAAATCACACCTACACATTTTGTCAGTTTTTCACAGAAACCACCATGAATAAAGTTGCACTGAAACTTGGGTGTTTCTTTTTTCTGTAACATTCTTCTTGATTACAAATTATTCTTTCAGAGTTAATAAGCAAACCCTGAAACACTGCAGTGCAAACAGCGTTTTCCTAAATATTTTCCTAAATACTTAATGGCCTTACCATTAATACATCTCTAATCAATACCTTTCAACCAGGAATATATACAAAAATATATGAAATCTTCCTTAGAGTATATAATGAGATGATGATGTGATTTTGAAGCCGTTCTTGATTAAAAGTCTTTATTAACTAATATTTCATCTTCATTTCACACTGTAAATTTAAAGGGAGGGAAGAAAGTGCAATACTTTTTCAAACGTTTTGCAAATATTATTACAGCCGTGTATTTTTAATGTTTTTTTATTTTTTAAATCTTACATATAACAGATATGGAGGTCAGTTGAGCTGCATATTTGACTGTATGCCAAACTTTATACTGCCTCTTGCCTTGGCTTCCACGAGTAGAAAACCTTTTTTTCTTCTGACATTTTGGTCATTATTCATGCCTGCCCTCAAGAAACATTCTCAGATGAATTGAGCAATGTGGAGGAGCAGAAATGTTTCATGTAATGTGAAGTACTCAGATGTATCATATTTTGGCCGGGCCATTTCAAAGAAAAAAGGGGGTTTTAACAGTAGCACTTCAATTGTGCCAGGGCCCCAGTTCTGAAATCTGAAGCATTGCAGACCTTCAGGTTGCCCTTGGAAATATAATCATCACGTTAAATGATTTCCATGATTTATAAAACCCTGGCATTCTCAATAAGGAAATCACATTTGGCATTGAAAAGAAAATTAACGCTCATTGTTTCATTCAGGTTCATTCATTGCAGTAATCAGCGAACTTACTCATTTCAGGTTATTTTAAATGTGAGAATAGAGTTGAAATATTACAGAAAAATATCACTTTACACTGGAGCACAGGTAGCAAATAAAGGAGTTGAGAACTGATTGATCTATAATCAAGTCTCACAAGTTCTAATGTGTGTCCTATTCATCTTTAACTGACATTTTCTGTGGAAGTGGTGTACACTTAATTCAGGGGAAGAGAACCATTTTGGTGGTTCACAATAGGCTTTGAAATTCATCAATCAACAGCTTTACAATCATCATAAACAAGGCTTGGTGGAAATTTGGTGAAATAAATTTGTGTGAAAATTGATTAAACTTTAATACAAAACAAGAGCATTGTTTTCTTGTCTAATGGTTTTTTACAACTTTCAAAAAGGCCATAGGATTCTGCTGTAAAGCAACCACATTCATTGGGTTCTACCAGAGCTCATCTCGAGGTTCATAAGTGCATCACAGTCAAGTGGACACTACACCATTCACCAAAGGGGATGAGGCTGGTTCATCCAGAAAAGCCCATTAAAAAGTGTTTAACCCAACCTGTTGCCCCCTACAAAGGGAGCAGCGGTTTCCAAAGACAGGAGAAGACAGATGGGCTTGCAGCAGTTTGCATGGGGGAGCTCCTGATGTTTTGGAATGCAGCGAGTTGTTGAACTCAGAGAAATAGCCTGATGGAACAGATTGAGGAATGATGTCTGCGCCCACAAGCAGTGAAACCGCTGACCAGGTCACCCCTGTTTTCACAATGAAGACTGACAGGTGAGGAGGAATGCCATGCTCAAACATCTCCCAGAACATCAGAGGGGGTCGGAGATGTGTCCCTGCCGCTTCTCCTCCATTACTGTGGAAAACTGTTTCCAGCCATTTATCAGCACTGCACTGTCCCATGGGATCTAAGGGGAAAGGTTTTCTCAAAGCTGAGGGCTAGTCTAGACTAAAGACAATGGAGCAGATAGCGAACGGGACTCATGTAGGTCCTACAGAGCTCACTGTGACAGCCGAAGAGCAAGGTTAAAAATGTGTTATTTAGCTGACACTTTTATGCAAAGTGACTTGATTAGACTAAGCAGGGGACAATCCCCCTCGAGCAATGTGGTTAAGTCCCCAACAGCTGTGTGGATCCTATCGTGGCTACACTGGGTCCCAGTCATCCACCTTAGCCACTGGGCTGCAGTCTGCCAGAATACAGAAATCATCATACTGTTAGCTTGTTTGATATCACTTCCTGGACAGAAAGTGTCCAAATGAGCCCCATTTCATTTCAATTTACAGTGATATATTTTGCTTACCAAGCTGCTGCCAGCAAAGCAATCTGAACAGAATAGCTTGTTTACCTCCCACAAGGGGGCACTATAATGAAATAAAGTACAAAGCGATGCTGACTGAATTATGTGCCACACATACGATAGACATCAGGAAGCTGGCGTATGTTCCTACTTGGAAAAATGAAGTTATTTCTTGAACTTCATCCATATGTAAAACATTTGTATACATATGAGATTGCATTGAACCAATTCTGATTGGACCATCTAATTGTGATTCTGTTCTAACAACTGCATTTGTTCTGACAGAAAGTTTGACAGAATTACATTCTGACCGAAGTTCCGATCCCAGATGTCCCATAAGCTAGCTCATTATTGCACAACACACATATCATTCTCAAAGGATTTGTATCACTGAGGTTCTACTGTACTAAAATACAAACAGACTGCATATGATATTACGTATGATACTACATTTTATAAAACTGTTGTATTTAATAAAAATATCAGAACTATCAAAAAAATAGTTTTGAAAGGAAAAGGTATCACTGAACAATATACAGTGGTCTCCAGAATTATTGGCATCCTTAATAAAATGGAGAGAGTGCGATGTTCAGATGAGACCAAAAGTTTTGGCTATACACACCATCAAAATATTTGGAGACAAAATGGAATGCATAGAAGGAGAAACACCTCATACTTTGTTTGGAGATGTTTTGCTGCCAGTGTTCCAGGAGCACTATTTAAGATCAATGTCATCATGAATTCAACAAAGGAACCTGGAAATCATGGCAGAATATCTGGTTGCCTCTGCTCAGAAGAAGTCTTGGTCGTAGGTAGATTGTCCAGCAGAACAATGACTCCAAGCATACTGTGCATCAAAATCCACACATAAATGGTTAAGCAAAAACAATAATGTTTTGCAATGGCCATCTCAATCTGGAACCAGTTTTTTGGGGAAATATTTTTTTTATTAGAAAAATTTAAGACTTTGGTTAATTCCATTGAATCGTTAATAAAGCGCATTACTTTGCACTTGTTGGAAAATAAACTTATGTCAATAACTGTACTTTTAGTTTACTGCACTTTTTTGTATATTTATCAAGGGTCCCAATAATTCTGGAGCCCACTGTATTGGTTAAAGTGCTAACGTGGACAGCGTAAAGCCTGGGAAAGATGTCTTTTGCTTGTGTGCTCCTCTGCAAACAAAAGAAACAGGGCACTATAAAAGTGAACGTGACTGTGTTGTGCAGGCATTGCAACTGAACACTTCTGAGTGCGGTCCTCTGCTTTCACCCCTCCCCCGTTAGCACGATAAGCTGCGCTGACCGCACCCTCACGGACACACCGACACGCGGTGCCCTCTCTTGGTTTCCGCACACCACCGCCGCAGGCAAAAACATACATTTCCAATATTTAGATTTCTCTGGAAATGCTTTGTCTCAAACTCAGTTTGTGATGAGAGATGAGAGATGTCATCGGTAGTTTGAAAGGGGGGTGGTAAATTAGCGGGTTAAATCTGCGTTTGATTCAGGCCGATGGGAGCTTTCGCGTCCTTTCTCTGAGTCGTCTTCTGTCCTTCCACGTCATTTTATCCTGACCTGCCCTGTGGTACTCTAGCCTGCAGCATGTTCAGCAAAGGGAATCAGGCCAGAAAGGTTTACATTGGACGCCCGGGTGTAACTTAAGAGCCGGGACCTGATAAAATCGTATAAATCACGAACAATCACACACTAAGGCAAATATATAATGTTTACAAAATATCATTTTGATCCAGAGGTCTTTGGAAAGATCCAAAAATGACAAAATCATGTCAGCTAGCCTCTAAGTGAATTTATAGCCCTGGCTTTCAGTTGAAATCTGGCTGTATTATTATGTGGTTGGTGGTTACAGTACATTATGCCTGGTGGATGCTGCCCCAGCTCCATTCTGTTTAAACAAAGCTTTCCCAGAAACTGTAACATGGCTTCGACAGTTGACCTTGTACAACACGCTGATAGGAGAGGCAGTACCCTGGAGAGAGCTTAAGATCATATCGAATGTAAATTCTCTCAGATTTCTTTGCACGGCTTTTTCACAGGAAACTGATACGCTTCTGAGATATATTCCATTTATCTGTGATTGATTAAAACAATTTGTGTGTCGTTTGTCAGATTTGCTCTGTATCTGTGAAAATACTATCTTAAAACATAAACAATTTCTAATGTGGCGATTTAATAGACACCGAGTCTAGTCAGGTATCGAGTCAAGCCAGATACTACGCAGCTATGCCTCTTTCATGCCCCCCCTCTCTCTTAATTACATTTGATTAAATTCAAGTAACAGGCATTATTGACATGAAATATAGAAAGGAATATTGCAAGTATTGTAAAAATTGTGAATAAGTTCCAGATGCAAATTGAAAAGAACTCCAAATCCTGTTCACATTTCGACGAGTAAACATGAGACAAACATTATAATTATAGAATATGATTATAACAAAGGCGAAACAAGTACGTAAATTGATTAACTTTGTATATGTTACATACAGTATTATTATGTCTATAGCTACATACACATCTATAGTATGTCTATACTTCAGAGACTGTTGAGTGGTTACTCACTGTAAGAGGAACAAGGTTGTGGCAGGCTGATGGATATTGTCATGGAACCATTGGCCTTTCCCTTGAAACAACTTGCAGCTTTTCTTTGTTATCGAGAAAAACATTTTGTGAAATATGCCTCTCTTATTTCAGAATCCAACAGAAAGTCCATCACTGTCTCTTCCTCTCCTGTCTTACCATGACTGCATAAACATTCTCTTTTTTGGCAATCATTACTTTTTTGTTCTACCTTTTCCAATTTTTAATGTGCGGTCAATGAGTCTGTGCCTAGTCAGGATCTGTCTCTGAGAGGAAAGATGGTAGTATGTATGTTTTTTTGGGATCTGATAGCTGTTCCATTTAATTTAGAATTTGCTACTATTCTATAATTGCTAAATGTTTTTTTTAGTTGCAAAGAAATGTTTTATTATTTTCATAGTTTTGTTGTCTGTAAAGTGGCTGTTGTGAAGCAGTGCTGACCTGAAGCTGCTTTATTTTATATACTGTATATTGAGGCTGGAAACCAGCTGAAACAAGCAATACTTCTCTGCTAAGCTCTTGGGGTATTAAAGCTTTATATCATTGTATTGTTAGGCTTTAAGAGTTGTCTTGACTTATGTTTATGTGTCCATACAACTCTAGTCCTTTCTCCGGATATGAAGTGGATATAAATAAGAATTGGATTTCCTAATGCAGACCTACATGCATCATTAGGTCTATTCCTGTTTACTTCCTATACAATGTTTTTACAGTTTTCTGCTTGCACAATTTCAGCTTGGTATTTTTTCACATTTAGTGAAGTCTTGCTGACTGAATAGATTCTATATTTCAAAATAATAAGACTGAAAACCGTTTTAATCGATTTAAACAACAATGTGGACAAGCAAAATATTATCCAAATAACAGCAATACATATTTCATACAGTGTTCTTCTAGTTGTGTCGAAAACCCTTTAAGCCTAACACATTAACTGAGAGACAAAATTTCCATAACATAATGACCAAGGTAATCATAGTTCAGTGTATGTTGTAGGCTGGTGTTGTGTTCTCCCTTTCTCTCTGTCCTGTACCAAACCCCTCCCTGACAGGGACCAGACGTTGTCTGCCTTAGAGAAAGCAGCAAAGTGCAAATCTCTGTTTCTCCTTATCTCCTTTTGCACTATGCTTTTGTACTGTATCAACAGCACTACATGCCCAATCCTTCTTCATTGAGAGTTTATCCTGAAATTTGGGAAACTCTGACTGGTGAGGATTATTACCCTGCTAAATGGCTTATAAAGGTCACCAAGCTTTTGTCCTTTGTATATTTTATTACACCTGTGAATTTTTCACAAACGACACAAAAGTGACATTTCAGGTAGGTAATGATTGATGGTGCGTAGATAAAGTGACAGTAAAACTGGGTAACTATATAAAGAAGATTATAAAGTACACTGAGGGCAGAGAAAGACTTTCTCTATTGGGATTTTTGCCTGCCTAGTCCCTGTTTGAACAGGTAGACCTTCATTCCTACCAGAGCCCCTAAAGGTCCCACACAAAGCACAGACCTCTAACCTGTGGCCCCATAAATCAAGTTAGCTATCTTTATGCTATTTGAAAAGACAGCAGCCTGCTCACCCCTAACCTTTGCCGTCCAATGTATTGAGACCTCTCCAACCAGTATCAGGAAAGACACAGAGTAAAAACACTCTCCCCCGCAGCCCTCCCCTGACCAACTCCCCCCACCAACTCCAACAGACTCACAGCACTGGCATCCTTCCATTATTACAACAGATTTCTCAAACATCCATAATTACTGAGGCAAGACCAGTTTTTTTTTTTCTAATTCACTCTATAAAATGATAAACCCAGCAGGGACATTTTTCCCCCCACAGCTAAAAGTTGTGCCCCAAAACTGTAAACATCCAGATTTCATGCTTCCAAAAATATAAAGAAAAAGGCTCCATTGGCAAACAAGGAGTAACTGTAATGGAAGGTTAAGCTCTATAAACAGAATATGAGACTTTAATGCCCTTAATAGTCCCTTCTGGATAACTTCAGACATATGCTGGTTTATACAGTCCATTCTGCTTACAGGAAACACTGATAATAGAATCAACTCCTTAAACTGATCTCGCAAAATCTTTCAGGAAAACGGCAAGCAAATATAAAGTGCGCTGCTTAGTGCAGACAACAGTCGGTTTCTGTAAGAACGTAAGCGGACATAGACGTTTCCTTCTTAGAAAGGATGAACTGACCACTCTGCTGTTGTAATTATGGGACCAGCAGTGAAAGCCTTCAATGGGTTCCCTGGTTCTTAAACGTAGCAACCTGCATTTGTTTTCATGCATCTTGGCCTCAAACGAAAACCATTTCCCCATCCGCTGCCAAAAAGCATCGAGAGAGGTGGTAATTGGACTTTGAATGGTTCAGGAGTGTTGGAGCACAGAGAAAACTACAGGAAGGGAGTCTTAAAAACCGCTCTCCAGAGTGTTTTAAACCGTTTTTATTGTCATTTTAAGGGGTGTTGTTCTATCCAGTGTGTTTTGGCATAGTGCATGGCCAAACACGGACTGCCTGTAAAATACATGAGGAACAGTTGAGTATTGTCTGAGGGGCTGAGATTCCCACCACAGAAACCACAGTGGAGAAAGGAAGATGGCATCACCGCCCATTCATTCACATCCCATTCAAGGAGCGCAAGGCACTGCAGAGTAACTAAGGCACGGCTGTGTCTCCGCCGTAGGAGCCACTTTCACAGTGCTGGTTTATTTCATGAAGAAAGGAGTCAATAATGTATTTCTCCAAAGACAATATCAATAAATATATTACATTACATAAAGAAACATACATACTTTTCCAGCTGTAATGTATACATTAAAGGGGCAGTTCACCCAAAAATGAAATAAAAGTATGTTTCCACTTACCTAGAGGACTAACTATCCATCCAGATAGTTTTGCTGAGATGAGATGAATTATCTAGATTTGACGACTTTGTTAGATGCAGTTCATAATGTCTCTATCCAAAAATAATGCTCAAAAATCCACATTTGTACACATTTTATGCACATCTTATGCACATTTTAATCCAGAGCTATTTCTGCAATTGCTAGGACTCAACTTTGTCTGCACAAGCAGGACTTTCCACTGAAGCAAATGTAACCCAGTGAAGAATTTGGGTTTACAGAATGAATGGTTAAACAAGATAATATATTAACTATAATCTTTATTTAATATATTTTCATATGGTTTATGAGTGATTTAATTTTATATTATGCCAGTTGCAGTATAGCTGAGCTACTCATTGATTTCAGACGTTTTTACCTTCATAGGTAATGAAGGACTTTTATTTTAAAAAGCAGGAAGTATGTTTCCTAGCTAGACATGCATGAACCAGTTTGAGCCGGTTGAACCAGAGTGTTGCTTGTTGGTGAAAAACGTAAATACAGAGAGTTGAGCAGAACGATCGAGAAACTATTTAAAAGTGTTGTATTGAATAGTTAAGTGAAGGAAATGGCGGGCGTGCAGGTTAACTGTCTTTTCTAAATGCTGCAAGCGCAGTGAATTCCTGTAGCCTTATTACCGGCTTCCATATTCGCTCTGTTGCACTTTATATTCACAAGATAATTGGAAGCTAACGTTATTATAGCCACCAAAGAAGCCAAAGAGAAGCTAAGCAGAACGCAAGGACACTGCAGAGGAAACTCCGGTTTCATCTTATCTTTGTGCCTTGCTGAGACTCGGTCAGGTCTTTTTGACCACGTCTTTTGATTCCGTCGAGGATCACGTCATTTCATTCTGTCGAGAACCACGTCTTTTGATTCCATCAAGAACTACCACAGGGACGATCCCGATCTCAACAGATGGCGAGCCACCCAACTTGGATTCCCAGGTTTGCAGATCAACCTACTAGAACAGGAGTTTGACCACCATTGGCCTTGTGGTAGGACTGTGCCAGTCAGACGGAGTGCCACAGTGACACACATACGTGCATGTCATCCTGTGACATTCTCAGATTCAAAGAGCTCTTAGACAGAACTGACTTGATGAGATCTCACCCCAACAGGTCAGATTCGGATTCCACCTTCGACTCAAGACATTGGACACTTTAAAATTCATATGGAGAGACATTCACAACATTTTATTATTTTGGGCCGGTTATTATTTTCTGTATACTGTATATGTGTATATGCCATTGCATAATTTACATACAAGGTTGTAAAGTAAAAGTGGTAACCTTGAAATCACGTGTGGTCGTGGTTATTGTACTTACTTAATACCTTACTCCTTAGCTTATATCTAGAGCACCAACGTCATCCAGGGGTGGGCTACACAAACCAGTATTCGGGACAAAGTGTCAGTTGTTTTGATCAGTAACTGGCTGTGAAACATCTCGAAACATCAAAGTGTACATGTTAGCCAGCTGTGAACTTCAGATAGCAAAATTGTGCTGAGACAATATAGGAACTCCTGTAGCTTGCAATGTCGGACTACAAAGAAGATATGGACACTTCACTCAAGAATACTGGTGTACTTTCGCGGAAACTTCTGCTTGCATGGACACAGTTGGTGAGTCCAGGCAATAGAAGAAATAGTTCTGGATTCAAATATGCATTTTTGATGCACTTGATGCTAGTGAGTAACCATTGCATTATATTTGTAAAGAGACATTGCTGTTGAGCTTTTGGAATGTAAACTTTCAGTGAAAAGTACCAGAAAAAAAGAGGACCATAGACATCCATTATATGACTGATCTGCAGTTCAATCTCTCTCTCTCTCTCTCTTTCAGAGGAGGAGCAGGCATTTAGGTGGGTGCAATGTGGCCCCCATGTGCCGAGGCTTCTGGGAAGGCTCAGCAGGTGACCCACTGATTAGGATCTGACACCCCAAGCCTGTGCTCATAACTGGCAGTGCCGCAGACCACCATTAATATCAGGCTCCATCTCCCCCGTCTGTGCCTCTCGCTCTCTCTTTTCATCTCACGCGCACAGTTGTCACGCCACTTTTATTCACTCTCTACCCCCCACCTCTGCTTCAGGCCCTACACTCGTTTCCAAAAGGAACCCTGTGATATACTCTTAGCAAAAAGGGTTCTTCGGCTTTATTTCATTGGCTTTTTTGTTCTTTATAGAACCCTCAGTAATAGGTGTGAAGTGGGATAACTCATACAAAGAGCCATTTTACCCTGTAACTAGATGAGGTTCTTCTATTGAATCATAGTTCAAGTTTAAGGGTTCTTTGTAGGGCAAAATGGTTTTGCACATCACACCTATGATTGACGGTTCCAAAAATAATTAAAAAGGCTTCCTCTGTAGGCTTCCTCCATGGAGACAAGCCAAAGAACCATTTATGAGGGTGTAGAACATTATTTTTCAGAACAGTCTTAAGCATTAAAGTCCCACACTGCAAGGAGAATGTTGTCTGGAACCTCAGGTGGCAGGTCCACCTGAAGAAGCAGTCCTTGGTGCATTGAGAGGAGGCCCCACCATCTGGAACCAAATCCATCAAAACCCAACCAGGCCAGCTACGACTGCAACCGGGACTCTCGCAGGGCGATGCGTGGTTGGCTATCTCATCACCCAGCCATGGCGCTGCTCCTTTGGGTTAAGGGATGCCTGCCGCCTGTCTACACCAGCTGCACAAACACCAAAGCCCTCTGGTGTACTGCCGAGCCGGCCCGGAGGACTGCAGAGTAAAAGAAAAGCGGCGCAGGGCTGGTGGACTGCAGAGCGAAAGGACAGCGGCGGCTGTGTAGTTTTTCTGTACGGTTTCTGGGACACGCCTGCTTGTCTGCACTCTCCCAAATCAATGGAGGATGTTGCAGAGATGAGACGGGCCTACAAACACAATTTGGCATTCCGCACCAGGATGAGTTTAAAAAACGAGGGATGAAACAGCATTGAAAAAAGGAGGATTATGCTTTCTGATGGTCAGCTTTGTGATTAATGAATCATCGATTCCAGGACTTGTTGTTTTTTTTCGTAATCATTTCTGCTTAATAATTTCCCTCTGTATGTCTGCAATACATATGCGGCTCCATGGCGTAATGATGCAGTAACGCGGGCCGTTCACAGATACCTCGGGCGCGGCACACGGAGGGGGGGAGAAGGACGTACGTGTGACCGGCGGAGAGTTGAGCGGCGACTGGGCACGCCCGTGTTACGAAGGCCGCGCGATTGATGTCAGCGCTCTTCAAAATGTGAGCTCACCGCCAACACCTTACCCCTTAAACCTCCGTCAACAAATATCAAACGATGAGATGTTATCCTCGCCCAACGCCGGGACCTAGAGCTGATCCTGACGTATTTCCCAAATAATAAAGTCGAGAGATCCAGCCCCCCTAAAATGTCCTTATCTTTAACCAGGACCATATGAAGCCAGAGGGGTTGAGGGAGGGGGGGTGCCGGGGAGGGATCTTACAGGGCTCAGACTGATGATTGTGGGAGTCATTTGTCTATGATAAAGCTTACCGGTTCTATTGGCCGCATTAGAAACAAACTCCCCCACTTCCTATCTCCAGCAGCCCTTTGTCTTTCACCCCCGTGCTGCAGGGGAGGAGGGGAAAGTAGGCCCCCCTGTGGTGGCGGTGGTGCAACTGCGCTCTCCTTGCCTTTCTGCCACTGTTTCCTAACTCACACACTCCTGCCCAACCGCCGTAGGTGAGTGATCACCCCCGCCCACCCCAAACCCCATTCCCACCACATGTGAAAGCAATCACAGTGTGTGTGTGTGTGTGTGTGTGTGTGTGTGTGCGTGTGTGTGTGGGGGGCGGCTGCCGGATTCCAACAGGACCCCCTCTCTGGGAATGAGGGGAGTGGGTAAGTGCTGGGAAAAGTAGGGATGGCAATTAAAAGCCCCTGGTCTTTTGAAGGAATCCCCAGTGGGATCAGTCAAAGCGGGATTAATCACGGGCCTTATCCCGGTGATCCAGCTTCTTTGGGTGTTTTCTTTTTTTTTAACAAGCTTGTATCATTTCCTCATTAAATACTCTGGGAATTTCATTTCAAGGCTTAAATAGTTAAAAGTAAAGAATGCTTTTAAAATGTCAGTCTGTTTTGTAAAAGCTTTCTTATCTTCCATCTGATTTTTCATTCTATATGACAAAGGGAAATTTGTATGTATTTATATACAAAAATGCACATGCATCCGCGCACACAAATCTGAAAACCAAATTCAGCACTAAGAAAAACCACACATACCAGTAATACATATTGTCTGTTACTTAGCACTTGCTTTATGAATGGCATTAAGCCCCTTATATTTAATTTCAGATTGTGAAAATGCCACCAGATAATCATATGGATAAGGTTTCAAAATACAAGTAGTTTGTCCATTATAAAGTGAAGACAAATGGCTTTCCCTGCCCAAAATATAATCTGCTAACATCATTTTTGAATGCGGAGTTTTCAATCGATCTCATATGTCCTTGTAAAAAAGTCTTCTCATACTGCCATTGGTCTCCATTAACTGCCTCGCTGATCTCTTGTCAGTGACACGCACACACACACACACACGCATATGGCAAAACACACACGCGCATATTTCCTCGTTGACGCTGCTCCACGTCGATTCGGTAAAAGGCCCATTGATGTTTTACAATGTCTTCTCATCCATCCTTGGCCCAAGAAGAGAACAAAAGACAGCCGGTGTGGAATGTTCTAGATCATGTGCGCATCCAGATAATTGAGAGACAGGGGCTCACTGCAACCTCGGCACAAACATCGACCGGGCACCGTGACGCGTCAGGGGGAATCAGGCCCAACAGGCCTAATGGGGGCAACCACGCCCGTCCTCCCCCCCCTCCCCACAGACCAAAGGGCGCTCGTCTGGCTGCTCCACTCACGGTAACGTGAAGCAGGTGCGGGGAAGCGGCAGCCGCCCTGTCACGGCGCAGGACAGTTTAATTGGATAAAAAGGGGGAGATTAAAGAAACCTGAAGCCACGGAATCTTCCGCCACCAGCCTCTGATTTATGACGGCAGCAGTCGGAGGTGGCAGCATGACAAACGGTCTGCAGAGGAGGAGGAAGAATGCCATTTCTCCTCTCTTCTCCAGGGCTGGGCTGGGCTGGAGGGAGGGGAGCGGGGAACCCAACGCGCCTCAAATGAAACACCTTCTCCCGGACAGAAGGAAGAAGGTTTTAGCGGGGCACGGTGGGGACGCAGTAGGAAACTTCCTCCTCGCTCTTTTCTCTGAGGTCTGGTTTTTGATGAAGATGCCGCAGAGCCAAAGTCATCCCAGTCCAGGCAAATTCCTTTCCCCTGTGTTTGAGGACGGGGGAATCAAACTGTGCAGGCCTCGACTTGGCCGTGCTCCTGCTGGTACTCGTGGTAGATTCAGTTGAATATCACAGCAATAGTCAGTGTCAACTCATTGTCCTCCAATCGAGTGCATTTGATCCCTCCGGGACGTTATACTGGATAGTATAAACTCTATTGAATTCAAACAGACCTTGAGTATTACTTTACCGTGTACCAGTTCCCTGTCTGGAACAGAAAAGAATATCAGAGAAGGGGAGTGGAGTTTCCCTCTGGTGTCAAAAGCTGTCTGGAGGCTGGGTGGCCCCCCAGTGTTTGAAAGGTACGGCACTGCCTCCTGTGTGATATTCAGAATAAGCACAGAGCAGACCACCTCTCCAATCGTACGGTCGCTCTGTCAGGTGGATCACAGAGAGAAAATCAAACAGCGCCGAATGAAAGGGCCCATTATTTCTCCCCTCTCTCCTCTTGTGCTGCACACACGGCCTTGCGCGTAATTCACCGTGTCAAATAACCCAGGAAGACGTTGTGTTTTCTCAGATCGAGCAGGGATTTCGCGTGACCCCTCTCCTCTGCAGCGCATGTTTGGGTAACCCAGAGGAAACTGCGCTCTGTGCTAATATTGTTGTTATTAATGGGAGCGCTAGCACTAGAGGCGGCGTTGATGTGAAAAGGCCTTGCAGTCGGTAGCAGGAGTTTCTGCATCCAGGGAGCGCCAGCGATCGGCGTTCACTCACCCGTGCCGTGGCGCTGCCCAGGGGAGATGTGGGGGCTCGGAGCTGGGTGTAGGGGGGGAGAGGGAGCGGACGCCGAAGGGATTGGGCCCTCTGCAAGGCGTCTGGCAGCCCCCCGACAGCTGCATTCTTTCCCATCTGATAGCGGGCTCTTATCTGGCCGAGATGGAGGTGCTGACTAGGAGATGCGTGTCGGGCTTTACAGTAACATCAACACATTCCAGCGCGCATTCCTCGCGCCCAGCGAAAACACGGCGTGGCCGATAAGAGAAAGGGCAATGAAAACAGCGATAAATCGCGCCGGATATAAACCGCGGCTAACCAAACTGCCGTAGGTTCAAACAAATCCCTCTCCCCTGGCCGCTCCAAGCGGCCGTAATGCCCCTCGGCTGTGGCTCTTTCAGGTCCGATGGCTGTATTGTGGCCGCTCTTTGTCTCCATCTCCATTATGTCTCTCCGCCACCTCCAGCGGCACTGTACCCAGCTCCTGTCCACCACGATAGGCGTGGAGACAACCTCTCCTGCCATGATCCACAATCACTCCTCTCCTGTTCTGCCCTATACTTCCATTTGATAATTGTTTTGGAAATACTTTTCTATGCTTTGCTGAGCTTGTCTGATGTATTGAAACCTATGAAATACTCTCAATATTCCAAGGACCAGAAGTACAAACCTCATCTTCCGGTCCTCTTGGTTGGCTCAAGTGCACCAGGACAAATCAATTGAGCACAGAAATGTATTTGACCCAGATCTGATGTAATGTATTTTGTTGACCCCTCTACTCATGAATGGTATCAGTTGTCCAGATATCTGTAGCTGAACATATATCTTTGACATCAATTAGAGTGTTTGTGGCTGCCTTGGTAACTGAAATGCATATCTTGCAATTCCACATTTACCCATATTATAATTGTGAACACATCAATTTTGTTGAAGTTTCCTGCTAACCTCCTGAAGCAGCATCCATGCAGGCTGTAGTGAGCACCAGACCTGGGTCAAATACAGTACATAATTGTTTTGGATTCAAATACTTTTCTATGCTTTGCTGAGTCTGGTGCACAGAAAAATATTTGAATACTGGTATTTGACGCAGTTGGGATGTCACTGTATTTCATTGATCCCTCATCTCTTGAAAGCTGACAGTTGTCGAGATCTCACTGGCTGACTGTAGCCAAACATCCCTAGTTGACTGGGTGGGTATGGCTCCTCTTGTGATTGAAATGCATCTGTCAGGCAGATTATTGACATTAATTAACCACATTATTATAGTGAACACAGAAATGTAGAATTTTGAAGTTCTCTTCTAACCCCTTCAGACCTGAAGCAGCAGTCTTCCCACAATGCCTTAGCGAGCGTGTGCAGTACGGCTCCTTCCCCCTGCAGTCCCAGCCTGTCCCGGCCGCTGTCCCAGGCTAGCGCTCCTCTCTTGGCCCCAGCACACTTTATCCCTCGCTGGCAGCGGCCGGGGCTTAATGCGGAGCAGCCGACGCGGGGCTGAGATTTCCCCGCCGTGCGCGGGTTCGCGTGGCCCCGACGCTAATGCGGATCACCGCCAAGGCCGCTTGGCAGGAGAGCGCGGGCTTATCGCTGATCCGCCATCTCCCTGCCCCGGGTCCCGCACTTCAAAGGCGCCCGGGGCCGGGGTAATGGAAAGCACCTGCCCCAGATGAGGTGGGGAAGCGTTTAGTTGAGGAGAGAGATCGCGATAAAGGAAGGAAAATGTGCAGAAAGAGGCAGGGGCATTAGGAGCTCAGTCGCAATCCAGGCTCTGTGGAGCGCAGCGGGATGGGGCTGGCTCCCAGGGCTGAGTGACGACCAGACCAGTGTGTTCATCCTGTCAACCTGTGTGTGTGAGAGAGAGTGTATGCATGCACTTGTGTGTGTGTGTGTGTCTGTGTGTGTGTGCATTTGTGAGAGAGAAAGACTGATAGAAATGATTCTGGACAACAATACATTTTGTTACCCCAGTGTTCCTATTAGGGATAAATATAAAGAATATTCAACATGTGTTTTTAATTAACCACAGAACAGGTAGGCAACAAGCCTTGCATCATTTAAGAACTATGTGAGGAAAAAGAGCGTGGACCATGAACACGACCTTCCCCAACAATCATTCCTTGCCACGAGTACCAGTGGGCTCGTTTCTGATACATGTGATGCCAGTGGAATCCAACCTGATCATAAATTCAGGTCATCATCTCAGACTATCAGCACCAGAAGCCCAATACCATCCAAAGGGTTATGAGGCGCTTTCTCCCGACAGCCTCCTGGCTCTGTGCCCCAGCATGCACCACTCCTCCTAAAATCTGCGCACAGACAGACCTTATGCGCAGGAGTGTTGCCTTCAAACATCCGTCTCCGTCAGTGTAGAAGCTATCAGCGTTTCCAGGCAGCCAGCCGAAAATGCTTCTCTGACACCTCCACTCTGACTCCAGAAGTTGAATCGCTGCTCCAGTGATCTACACCTGCTCCTATGATCTGATGCCATGACCGTGCTCCCATCTACAACACTCTCTACCAAAGCCAGGGCAACATCTGTTGGTTGCACATTTCTCATGGAGTGCTGTCAAACCTCTACTTTATGTATTTCAGCATTCTGCAAACCAGTCCTGGGTCAAACACGGAATTGTCCTGGATTCAAATATTTGTTTGTGCTCAGTTGATATTGCCTGGTGCAACTGGACCAACCAAAATGACCAGAAGGCAGGGTTTGCAGTAAGAGTATTTCATAGGTTCCAATACACCAGACAAGCTCAGTAGAGCAAAGTATTATACCCAGGTCTGAGAGCGGGCGGAGCTTTAATGTCTAATGGAAGCCCGTCAAATGTGTTTCCACAGCTCCTTACACACTAGCGCCATGGTGAAACCATTGAGTTCACTCTCCCATAATCTTCATGAGGACCCCCCCCCACCGCCTCCCAAAAAATAAAAAAAAGTTGCAAAATGTGGTGCAACCTGTAAACAGTATTTTAAAGTAGGCCAGCCAATCCCCCATGTTCAGAAGGGTCCAAGAGCAATCCTCCAGAAGAACTGTGGTTCTGGTCGAATGGAATCTGTCCCCTCCCATTGGCTGCAAACAATCATGCCACTTGTTACCTGTACCTGGGTTTTTTATTCCAGAAGTTATCATTACAGCTGTTTTATCTATTGACTGGTAGGATAAGTGCCACCAGATTTTAGTGCAAATATATTAGCCCACATCCAGAAAAGCATTTGGCAGCTAACTTAACAAGTCATTCCATCTGAGCAATGATATGGTCGAGCTATATTTTACTATTACATAGATAACATTGCTCTGGTGCGAATTGAATAATGTGAGCACAGTCACTTGTTAGTCAGGGACAAGCAGGCACATTTATACTGTTAAAAAGAGCAGGTTTTACATCACCACTGGAGGGTATTTCCCAAAGCAGGATGACTGCATTAGGTGGATAACTGCGCTGAGCAAAACCCGGAACAGCTCTTTTTATATCAGTCCATGTTCCAGATTAACTCAATGCAGTTATCCAGCTAACTCTATAATCCTGCTTTGTTCTCAATAATTAACCACAACAACAACAACAACAACAACAACAATAATAATAATAATAATAATAATTACACACACATGTTTATTATTATTATTATTATTATTATTATTATTATTATTATTACAGTACACTGATCTTGACTTTACAGACTTCTTAAAGCCCGCAGAATAATCAAACTAAATAAGAATAGTCTGTAATTTTTCCAAATAATTTCAAACATGTTAATAATTTATGATTAAGATATTTTGGAATGTAGCTCAGTCAAACTTGGAAATCTGCATTCCATTTATCCACGCTGCAAACAGGGTTGACGTGGAAGAAATATTTCATGTTTGAAATATTTGAAAAAGATTGAATGGTTTGCTTTAGTGGAAAATAGTTTTTGAGTCATTTAAATGATCAGTACTTGGATGATTTCAATGAGAGCTGCATGTTAATACAAACACTGGTAGCAAGCCAAATGCTGGCAAGGAGAAGGAATCCTGCAGATAAGAAATGGAAATGAAAATCTTGATTAAACCCTTTTCCAGTATTTAAAATGTCAAGATGGTTTGACAAATTGTTTATACAATGTTATATTACGGCAGCAAAATACAATTTGATTACAACATGATTTCATAGGATGTGTTTGTGCTGTCTCATCAAAATATGCCTCATTATGAACCGGTTATTATATATTTTTTACACACTATTTTTCGCTGGATATTTTGCAGGCTGCCACATGGGGAGAACGTAAACAGCATTTTAGTTTGTTCATAACATTTGTTATCTCTCCTGTCTGTCTATCTATCTATCAGGAAACGGAACCACCACATTTCAGACATCAAAATGCTACTATAGTAGTGAACTACATTCCTGCAATGTCACTTTCTAGCTTGGTGAGGTGGGGGTATTTCCGTCGGCTGAAATACAGCTGCTAAAAACTTACACATCATCCAAGAACAACAGGTCAGTAACCTCTGCAAGGATACCCAGAGAAAAAACCACAGAGGAAGAGACAAGTGAACATAGGACATTACATCACAGGAGCTTCCCATCAGTAGCACAGCCTTATCCAGTCAGGCGCTGATACAGCCTGAACTTGCTTATTTTGGGAGAAGCTGTTTTTCTCTTCGCAGCCAGCTGCCGTTCCTTCACCTGACCTATTTCCGTGGCTATGTTTGTATTCACTTCATCTGACCCTCCCGATAAGCAGGGGGCAAACTTCCCTCGTGTGACCAGGCCAAATGATTAACATGAGTATTGGGATAGCCTTATGAGACTGTGGAAAAACACCAGCGAACCAGATAGTTTTGTGCAGCCTTCACATGCTCATGAACACCTCTCTTTTGCTCTCTCTCTCTCTCTCTCTCCATGTCCCTCTCACACACAAACACACAGAATCGCACGGTACCTGTGCACGTCATCCTGCCTCAGTTTGCCAGTTCAGATGTTTCTAATGACTTCAACTTTCTGTCAACGGCCAAACAATAGGAGGTCAGGACAGATAAGGCTGTCACGTCTGCCCAAGCCCAACGGAGAGGTCCAGGAGGCTGTTATTTTAGGAAGCCCTAAGAGGCGGTAAAAGGCTCTAAAATGGCCTGCATCTGAATAGGTGGAATTCTTAGCTGCTGGATGTGGGACTGGGCCCCAGGGAGACCTGGTGTTCGACCGTGAACCTTGCCTCACTCACAGCCGAGCTGTAGAAACTTCTTAGTCCCGGCCCTCTTTTAATGGTCTTTCAACTCTCCTCAGCAGTTTGGGTCGGCCCCCATATCACTCCAACTCTGAGCCCTAAGAACTGTGTTTTCCAGAGGTGGAAAATCCAGGTTCATAGTTCCAAGTTCTCCCCAGTATTTTGTTCAAATCAACTGGATTTGCTAATTAGCACAAATTTTCAGCCAGGAGGTAGAACAAATTTGCTTGGTGAGTTCAAGGGTGGAAGAAACACATAGCAGGACTTTTTCTTTCTGACCCCTGGTCTTCCCACTGCTGGAGTTTTCATTTGTGACAAAATCATTCAAATTGTATGTGGTCACTACGGTTTTCTGACGCCAACACCCCCACACCCCCTGTACGCACATATGCGTATACACCCAAACCACCCACCCTGCACCAAAAGAGCTCTTGCAATATTGGATGTGACACTTCAAGTCAGAAGATAATGCTGCCAAGCAGAGACCACCACAGATAATAGTTTCCACAGCATTCAGAGTTCCTGAATAAAGCTTCCCTGTTGCATATCAGCCCAGCCAATCACAGAAAATCGATGGGGCTGAATCAGGGGTCGGACACTACCTTTTCCGAATCCAAGGGCAGCAAGGTACCGTGTGCCCCACCGCGACTGTAATTGGCCAGGTGGAACAAATGAATGGAAGTAGACTGGCTGTTTGCTGGAGTGTAACAAAATGCATGTACACGCTCTGGCCACTGCTCCCACCCTTTTACAGGCCATATTTAGAGCATTCGAGGAGAGCGGGAGAAGCTTTAATGTCTAATGGAAGCCCGTCAAACGTGTTTCCACAGCTCCATACACACTAGCGCCATTGTGAAACCACTGAGTTCACTCTCCCATAATCTTCATGAGGACCCCCCCACCGCCTCCCAAAAAATAAAAAAGTTGCAAAATGTGGCGCGACCTGTAAACAGTATCTTAAAGTAGGCCAGCCAATCCCCCATGTTCAGAAGGGTCCAAGAGCAATCCTCCAGAAGAACATAATTGTGGTTTTTGGTCGAATGGAATCTGTCCCCCCCATTGGCTTTCATTCATCACACAAGAGTGCCATTTGCTCAGCTCGGCCCCCTTCCTGCCACCCGCTCCCCCCTTCTTTGTACAGTCGGGGCAGCCGTAAACATAATACGAGGCTCTGATCCGCCATGGGGTCCAGTGTCCCTCTCGCTTGCGTAGGGGATCGGGCTCCCTGTTGCCAGGCTGTACGGGACATTGTTTTCCTTGGGCCTCTGCCATTCGAGGCATTTCCAAACCTTTCTAAGCAAACAGCAACCACAGCTGCTAAATTCTCCACTCAATGGGAAAGCTCTTGGCATTCGACCTTCACCTTCCAAGTGCCTCCTCATAATGTGGTGTATTTTCAATTCTCCCGTGTTGACAAAAGTCTGGGAGAGAAAATGGGGTCATTGTTTTGGATTGTTGAGTCTTCATGTGACTTAAGCCTCACTGAACTCTGCAGCTTTCTCAACCCCTGTGCCCCCACCCCCACCACCGACACCACCCTATAACCCCCACCCCGCCCCTCCTCCTCCATAACTATTCTCTGTGAAACAAAAATCACTTTGTCAGGTCCAGTTAATTAAATTGCCTCGCTGAGATTTTGAGCTTCTCCGTTATTCACTGGCCAGAAATTCTGCATTCCTTAAAACTGAGTTTCTTTGAAATAAATCCGTGAAACAGTTCGGAAACGTCATAATGGACACCCTTGTTTTTCAGCTGGCCTACTTTGACACCCCCAGCCCCACAAGAAAGAAATGGAAGGAAAATTTTGCTGCGACCAAAGAATTGGGGTATGAGGTTGGGGGGTGACAGATTCAGTCAAGCTTTGATAATTAAAACCAATCTTAACACTGAGTGCTTTCTCAGATAGGTGAAAGATTGGAGTCGAATGGTCCTGACAGCTCAATCGGGCTGGGCTCTGCTGCTCTTGATGTCTAATGCCCGGAGTGCGATGGACGTCGGCCAAAGCAGGGCTGGGTTCGCCCAGCTTGGCCTCCTTCCACCGCTGAAGGAAAGCTGCAACATCTGAGTGCCACAGAACCGCTAATGGCAGCTTCCATTCTGCGCGGCCTTGGCGGAATTAAACGCTTTGTCGGGTTTCTACTCGGCAAACCGGAGGCTGAAGACAAACCCTGGTCGGCCATTAGCATGTAAATATCTTGGAGCTACGACTTTGCGCGGCCCATACTGCAGAGGGCACACACAGATGGCTTGCATGTGCTGCCCTCAATCAGGAGCTTGATCTCAGGGGTTAGTGTTAATTACAGATTATTACTGAACCGTAAATGAAGCCAGCACTACGAGGCTAGCCGACGGGCTCGGAGAGGGGGGGTAGGTTATTTGGAACATTTAATAACGGTCCTGCCTAATGTTTGCGCTTGTCCGTGAGCCGTGCCCAATTAGGCCAGGCTGTGAAACTTTCGATTCCGGTTTTAAAATGCAGTGTTGGTTCTTCAAAGGAACGCCGGGATACGTGGAAAGGCGGCGTTGAGGGTAGGGGTTCTGGGGACAGAGGAAGCCTGGGAAATCGCAGTCTCAATTTACCGGAACGGCCGTTCCTCTGACTGCAGTTCTCATGGAATGTTAAAGGCCCACCATGTCAGTCAATTACGAGAGACAGAGAACTCCTCAAGCAAAAATCCACCCCTCGCCAACTCACTCTCGCACCAGAGCTGCAGAGACCACTGCAACACCTGAAAGCATATAGAGGGAAGGCGTATAGAGGGAAGGGGTGACACGGGCGGACGTGTATCAATCTGCCCCACTCTGCAGGACTCCTCTAAAGAACTGCTGCTGGTGTGGAAATGGCGAAAAGGGCGGACTAACTGCAGACCTGCCGGCAGGACTCTTTGTGTTAGCGCACATGATAGCTCCCCAAGTAAATTGGATCATCAATCATCCAATATTACAGGGGGGGGATTCTCCTGCATTGCAAAGTCAGGGCTAGGCGCACATATGGAACTATTTAAAGGATAATCCTGATAGAAGCGTGGGGAGCGGAAGGGCACAAGATAGCCCCCTCTTCACACACTCACTCATTCCCTGTCTCACATACACACACACACACACACACAGAAGGGCAATCGCATCCCTCGCTCCTGAACGTGGTTATAATCTTCTGGCAGCAGCAGTGCATCTATCAGTGAGGGTGGGTAATTGGGGACTTCCTAGGGAGGACATCCTGGCATTTGCTGATTGTGTTGCGATTATTGCATTGGGTATTATTCCTTTTGTGCAGGTTCGCACAATGTAGGTCACTACCGAAACGACTGTCTAGACTGCAAATGTTAAGGCTAAATGCACCATTACTCCGCCTGGGATTTAGGTGGCTTCTGACATTCCTGCGTTCGGCCGCCTGTAACAGAGTGAGTCCTGCGATAAGACTGCCCTAATGTGCAGGAGGCTCGCTCCGGGACATCAAACAGGGCAGAGCCGGGGGTCAGAGGTCAGCTCTGCCCATAAAATGCCTTCAGGCTGGGCTGCTTCAATGCAGAGTCAGACATCCCTGGGAACAGTCTTGCTTGTACAATTTCTTTCATTTTCCCTTTCTCACACACATACACATGCTCGCACTCACTGACACACACAGGAAAACAAAAAGCATTGTGGCAACATCTGGAGCTGCTATCTTTTTTTTTTTCGCGTGTTTGTTCCGAACAAGCAAAGCGGACAGGAGTCAGAAAGCGTTTCTGTCCTGTTTTTACTTAGCTCTCCCACCCCACCGCGCTCATGGTGGCCTCTCCCGCCACTCAGGGAACTGGGGGGGTGTGGGGCGGGAATCCGGGGCGAACGTGCCCCTGCCTCCCTTCTGTACCCCCGACAGCGGGAGCCCCGGGGGAGGTGTGTGCGTGTGGAAGTTAGCCTGTTAGCGGTTGCGGGTTGTCCCTGGCTGTGGCTCCCCCCACACACACACACACACACACACACACCCCGCACCCTCTCCTGCCCGCTGGGCTCTCTCTTCATGAGCCGAAACAATGTGTTTGTAATTAGCGGCTCTCTACGCCGATGGCGGTGTGAGCTCACTTCTCCGCGGGCGCCCATGGCACGGGGCCTGGCAGGGCTCACAGACACGGCGTTCGCCCCGCTGACCGAGCCTCACCCTGCTGGACACTACGAGGGGTGACTCACCACCCACCCGACCACTGCTTTGGCTATCTCAGAGAAGGGACAAACAGAGTCTCCAGGCAACAATGCAAACTGACAAACAGAGAGGGATAGAGGGAGCAATATAAGCAGCTTCCTGCTCTTGTTGGGTTTGTTTTAAGGTTTATGCTAACCACCAGGGAACTGACCGTCGTCCTGGGGGTGGTGGAGGATGGGGGTAGTGGAGTGTTTAGCACTAGAAGGACTCATACTGATAAATAAAATAAAAAAATCATTAGCTTTCATCCAACTGTGAAAGGAAATATCCCTCGCAAGTTGCAACGGTTGAGAGAGCCGTGTTGAGAATGCATTTCCAGATCTGTGCAATTAGACAAGTGTTCCACCTTGAGTTAGAATGGGAAACACAGACATTTCAAATTAGGTGTCCTCTACAGTGCATGTTGTCCCAGTTCTACAAAACCACAAACCAGAATGACAACCTACAACACACTCAGACTGACAAAGAGAGGAAATAAATGTTCTGAGAAGAATTCGGCATGCCCTCTCCTGAACCCGCTTTTTCCACTC
Organism: Conger conger; assembly: GCF_963514075.1. Taxonomy (NCBI): domain Eukaryota; kingdom Metazoa; phylum Chordata; class Actinopteri; order Anguilliformes; family Congridae; genus Conger; species Conger conger. Next base: position 28,022,265 of record NC_083762.1, read on the forward strand.
TTTTTTTGCGGCACTACAGACAGATAGGGCAGATAGACTGACGTAATTGGTGGAAAGTTTGGATTTCTCTTTATGTTGGACCGCTCCATTAAAAGTAGCTCTCGTGTTTAATGGCATGCTAATGGTCCTTTTCCTCGGGCAGGTCTTTGGTCGCCCCAGACCGGGCCCTATGCTCAGTTCCAGGGCAAGTCTGCAGTGCCAGGTTTTCACATAGATTGCCTGTGCAGTTCCCAGGGATGCTCCAAGGGACCAGAGCTCCTCATATGATCTAGAAAATGTTGTTTTACACCAGGGGATATCAGTATTAGTACCATTATACTTGGATCTTATCGATGCGCATGGTGTAACAGGGACGTCCACACAAAACCAATATCACACACACTCGTACACGCTCTCTCACACACAAAATATGGCAGCTTTCTCTGTCTCTTTCCTTCTCCAGTAAATATAACCGCATACACACAAGCCCTTTCTCACACTTTCTCTCTTTCACACACACACATGCAGACGTGCATGAACGCACTCTCACACACATGCACACACTTGTACGCACACAGAAACACACATGAATACACACATGTAGGCAAGAATGTACACATGGAGACACGGACACACGCACACAAACACACGCATAGGCAAGCATGCACACACGCACACACACACACAAACACACATGCACACACACGAACACACATGCACACACAGGAACACACACGCACACACAGACACTCACACACGCACAAACACACATGCACGCACTCACACACACATGCACACACTTGTACGCACACAGAAACACACATGAATACACACATGTAGGCAAGAATGTACACATGGAGACACGGACACACGCACACAAACACACGCATAGGCAAGCATGCACACACGCACACACACACACAAACACACATGCACACACACGAACACACACGCGCACACAGACACTCACACACGCACAAACACACATGCACACACACAAACACACATGCACACACACGAACACACACGCGCACACAGACACTCACACACGCACAAACACACATGCACACACACAAACACACATGCACACACAGGAACACACACGCACACACAGACACTCACACACGCACAAACACACATGCACACACACAAACACACAGGAACACACACGCACACACACTCACACACACACACTCACACATGCACGCACTCACACACACACACTCACACACGCTCACACACTCTGCTCATGTGGGTGAGCCGGCGCGGGAGTCGAGCGTCCCGACCTCACAGGAGAAGGTCGGATCCAGCTGCGGTCCCTGGGCTGCTCAGCCACATGCTGAGCAAACAGCCCTCCTCTTCACCTCCATTCTCCACACTCCGCCACAGGTGGAGAGCACACATTCTTCATCCCTGAAGTGAACCCACACCGTCTCCGTGACACCTGATTTATGAAGCCATAGCTGCGTATGCACCCTTCAGCGCAGGGGAAGCACGTGGTGGGCAGATTAACCCCCAGCTGTATCACCGAACCCGATCCGGGCTCTTCAGGCCTCAGTTACACTGCCTCTTACCCCAATCTGCAGCGCTGCGCTCCGTAAACCGCCAGCCTGCTGACGTTGCTGGAGCAGAGCGCCGGCATGACCTCTCTTAGCACAGGCCGAACACCTCGGAGCAATAAAACCAGAGCTGGAGAAGAGAAGACAACTCTCGCGTCACAATTTTCTATTTTCTCAAGTGAATAACTAAATAAATAAATAATTTGGCTGGGTTATCCCAGGTGGACACGAGATGATTCAACATGCCCGGCCTGTTAAACGAGTCTCCTCTCTGTCTGTCATTGAGAGGAGGCAGGGGCAGCTGACCACTGTGTGCCTCATGGTGGCCTAATCCTGAAGGAGAAGTAAATTCAACATCCTCCTCCTAATTTACGCCGCTCCTGATGATGGTGGATCTATATTGCTTTTCCAGATTGCTAATTACCATGTTCAAAATGGTGTCCATACTCGGGTGCCATAATGAACTAAGCTTGTCTGCCTATGAGTGTGTTTCATTTTCACTATTTTGAATCGCTTAGAACCCAACAGTCAATGCGGGTCTTTAGTCATGTCCATGCACTAGAGCTGAACATCTAAAGCATTGCATGAGATTTGAAAGGGTGATCCATTCACAGTCAGTACCTTTATTAATATAAATGCAAAAAACAACTTGAAATCCAATCAAATAAAATAAAATCCCTCAATGCATTTAAAATATGAAATGATTATGCATGATTATTTGCTAACCATGCAATAGAAATTTACCAGCTAAATTTTGACACACACATTTTGACTATTTCATTCAGAATCCAAATGCTATATATTTGCAGCAGCATAATGGACTGTTCACTCTTGTCTTTTTCACCTCTGAAAGAATGCTCTTACATGGTAGAAACGTATCGACAAGCGTTAACATGTACGTGTTTGTCTTACCGATGAAGACCTTCTCATGGCCTTCAGAATGCGAGAGAAAACTAGATGGAGAAATTAATGAGAAAATGCAACGCACAACGTCCAGCTGCAGGGAAATGACACCGTATCAACTATCAAGAAATCCTCTGCGGTCACGTGTCTCATGCCTTGGGTTCTGACATGATATAGCAACAGCGCGTACTCGGTCAGTAACCAGTGCGTTTGATTCGTTTTTCCATGTATTGTTCAGACTGACGCATCGTGCAGGCAAAGGAAGTACAGCGTTCTTAATTTTAATTTCTTAATGTGCTAATTTTTGGAAAGTTTTTGTGAAAATGTGGAAACTGCTTTTTAAATTATATTTAAGTTCTAAACGGCATGATCTTTCATGTAGTTTTTTTGTTTTGTTTTGCAGTTTATGTGGAGAAATTAGGCTACTAAATTCAAGAATACATTTACTGTTTGAAATCCATCATTGTCACTGACTGTAAATGTGAAAATCTAAACAGATTCCTAGATTTAAATGCACACTCTCACCAATAGAGGACACTGCAACTGCGAAAACAGGAGGCGAAGAGCTTGTGGGATGATTTTTTCACACTCTTGGGAGCGTGCAGTATTTATAAGGATTTCTTAGCGAGGTTTTCCGTGAATAGCCTACTCCTATGACATACATAATTACTACTTATACAATGAATGAAAAATTGTTTCTCGCTATATTTATCACGTGCATGTATAATGTATAGATTCGAGGATAAAATCGTCTTATCCAACGTAATAATTCATGCTCATTATGTGGATGTGTGTTTATGTAATGTGCTATATTATTGATGTTGATATACTTATACAGGATGCCTTTCGCATAGTTATGTCATAATAGTAATGTAATAATAATAAAAGACTAAGAAAGACAATATATGACTGCATCCTACGATCAGAGTACCACCGGGACATTCATTACCTGTAATAACAATACCAGACTGCATTTTTACTGATCCAATTGTGCAGATTCAAAAATGGCCCGAAGGTGCACTCGCAATAGTTATGTACACCAGAACATGTCGTTTATCGTGCTCTGATATATCGTGCTGAATACAAACTACACATGCACTATGTAGCAACCTATATGTGTGTATCATCGTTGCATTTGTAACAACGTGGTTGATATACGACTAATGTTTACCTTTTCTAGATACTGATAAACAGAAAAGCCCTCACTCAATAATATAGTAAAATTATTTGTGGGCGATTAGACAAACAGTGCATTACGTCCAGAGTATTGGCGTTTGCCTGCTCCCCTCACCAAAACATAAAAAGGACGAATTTTAAGAGAGATCACAAACTACAAAGCGCATCAAAACCACGCGATCAATAAACAGCAACGAACAATGATAGGCGTTGTACAGTTCAAACCATTCATCAAGTTGTGGTAATGTTTTCAGGAGGAATTTCCTACATGTACTACTTGTACCGTTTACAGTAATACAACCAAACTAAACAGCTATAGCCTACTACATTACATTTGGTGGAAAGTCGTGCGATGTTTCGCGCAAACATGAAAGTATTTTATATGAGAAATGTATTATTGCATCGACGTAAGTTTTGCTCAAAACTTTGCCTTTGTTAAGTTATTTTGGTAATGTTCATATTGCCAGAGACTATAAGATGTTGAGGAGAACTTCTGCCCCTAAAAGTTAATGACATCAGCAGAGCAAGAACCAGTAGGAAAGTGGAGCAGAGATTTTGGGGGTTGGAAGTAGGTATGTGGACTGCAGCCTACACGCGCTCGCTAAAGTTTTGACTGCGTTCGGATGTTCTCAATGGTTATCAATGAGAATGGAGCCGTGGGACACTTAATAGCTGGATTTCATTTTAGAATTTAACTCTTGCCGTCTTGCATATTCAATTGCATTTCATTTTCATTATTTTTTGTGGATGAGTGGTACCTTTGAAAAAACTTTAGTCACAAGTTTTAGAATTAAATAGTGAAAAGAAGTTTGCGCGTTGTTGAGGGTGATGGGTGCCTGTCACTAGAGCTAATTTTAAAATACTTATTTCTGCATCCCTAAGTTACTTAGTTACATGTCACCTTTTTAATCCGTTTTTTTTTATCCCGGCTTCTGTCTCAATGGTGCTGAAACAGCAGAACGCGAGTTGGACTTTAAATGATAGCAACCTTCCCTCAGAATTCTGTAAAAAGTTACCCAAGTGTGAGAAGTAAATTTTATTTCTTTATAAACTGAAATTATAACACCTTTTGCCTTTGAGTCACATCCAAGGCACTTTTTCGGCACTACCGACTGCGGCTGGATTTTCTTTTAAAAACTCGTTTCGAAAGCGTTTCTGGTCTTGTAGTTGCAAAGGCTGCCTGCAGCCACCACGGATATCATGCTGTCGACTGCGCGAGGGAGGTGGACGGCGAGCCACTGCTGGATCTTGGCTCTGATGTACGGATTGCTCTGCTTGGTGGCCGTGAACGGATGCCCTCATAAATGCAGTTGCTCCGGATCTCATGTGGATTGCCAGGGTCAAGGTTTCAGGACTGTGCCGAAGGGAATCCCAAGGAATGCGGAGAGATTGTAAGTAGTGCGCTGAATTTTTCTTCCCTTTTTGCTTCAAATAATACGCGCGTAAGCTTAGCAATACTAGGTGCATTGTTTTACAGTTGTTTTTGCTTATCGTTGTGTGAGAATCATAGTCCCTTTCAAAATACGCAGATTTTATGTAATTTTCCAATAACAGATATACAGCATGATAATGTATCATGCATTGCTTGTTTGAGTTCATTCAACCCTGTTTATGATATCTATTTAAAAATATATATATTGTCTTGCACCTGTCCTGACCTTAGCGAAATGGCAGAGATGAGGAGAGAATAGACACAAGGCAGCCAATAATCGAATTTATAGACTCATTAACATGTTGATGAAGTCCCCAACATGATCTACTACTTCACACAGTCGCAAGAATTTACTGCGTATGTCCAGCGTATCAGTATATGTTTTTATATTTTTATGTGCTTGCAAATATATGGTTGCAGTCTTAATATTTTCTTCTTCTAAAAGTGGTTATTTTCAAGCCTGGTAGAACTTAATTTCAGTGTCATCGTTATTTCTTAATAACTTTACTTCAGTGTAATCTTTATTCTTCCAGTGACATATAGGCTATTATTTGGGACGTATGTGTAATTTCAACATAATAAGGCGTTAATACAGCAGTATCACCTCTTGTCCTTTAATCGCTATATGTTTCACTGTGCTGATATTTCGTCATAAGGGCAATATCCGTAATGTGGAATGAATCCGTTTCAGGTCAGCCAAATGCCAAAATAAATATGTGAGTGGGACTAAAAGTTCAGAATACTTTCCCAGACTTCTCCATTATAATTACAACTTTCCTCTGTGGAGTTGCCATTTTAAAATTCAAGTAATTAAAGCATAGTTTCACATAGTCCTTGGATTAGCATATCACTACGGAGAGCTAATTAAACATGTACATAGGTGGCCAGGAGAACAAATTCTGGTAGTGGGGGTACCACACACACACACACACACAGGCACACACACACACACACACACACACACACACCGGAGTATAATAAGACCTTGGATTCTTCACGGGATTAAATTAGATGTATTTAATTACACATTTCTTTCATACATACCACACATGTCTTGCAAAACAATGGAGACAAAGATCATAAGTGCCAGCTTTCATGTTGTGACTCAAACAAGCTGAAATGTTCTCAGTGCATCAGTATATAGTAGCAGTTAGTCACTCCTTTAAGAATGTGTGTACTTGCCAATAAATGCACTGGCTGAAATGAAGCTCAGTCTTGGAGAAAGTAATAAGAGTCTGAACATCAGCTCTCATTGGGGTCCTGGTTTTACTCTTGTAAGAAGAATTGGACCCCTGATTAATCATTGCACGGCATGTGTCTGTGTACCTTGGCAATCTCTGAGCAAGAACCGCAAGTTCGTTTGGCCGAGCACCGAACTCCACTGTCCCAACAGTCCTGTCGACGTCGGCCGAGTTGGCAAGTTAATTCAGCCTTTTCATGGCCGAACGGCCCCTGAGGGCGCGTGGTTTCACCTGCAGAGATTGCACGGAGACCGTGATGGATATGGAATCCGTTACATCCTGCATAGCCAGCCCGCGAAAGGACCAAAGCGGTTGAGCGGCGGCTCGGGTTCTGCATCAACAAATCTGTTCGTTTTGGTTGGAAACGATATAAGAGCGACCGTGTTCGGTTTGGTTTGGCCAGTGGGAAGGAGGAGTGTCCGGGTGACCTGACGGACCTGTTGGATTTGGGAAGGCAATCCCGGGTCTGTTCTTGTCCAGAGGAAAATAAATAAGTGCCGGGAATGTGGGGCTCCTTTTGGGAAAAGTGTTTATGTTATTCCGATTCGCTTTGTGTAATTCTCCCTCGGTGGCTCCGAAAGGCCGTGGCGAGCGGGAGGCGGCCGTGGGACCTTTTTTGTGTTTTGCTAAACCTTCTCGTGTAGGAAGGGGGGGTGGGAGTGCGTGAGGGGCACCCGGCAGGAAGAGGAGCTAGGCAGAGCGTTCTCTTTTCCCCTTTGCTCAGGGACCATTTATTCAAGGATTACTCAATCGGGGACCACTCCAGATCTCATTTGCATTAATTTGATCCGCGAGTGTGTGAGGCTAAGCGGCAACGGCCGAGGGGAACTCGGAGCCCAATTCTCAGGGCTGCAATTTACACCCTGCTGCTGCTCCCATCACACCCTGGAGTGTTGACTTAGCGCATAGTGTTGAACCCCCCCTTCCTACCCCCTTGCCCCATACATTCTGTCTGTCATTCTCTCTCTCTCCCTCTCACTCACTCTCTTAGACACATACGCACACACAGACACACACACACATGCGCACATACACACACATCCTCATATGCATGCCCACACACACACTTACACACCATGTTCTTGGATGTCTTTGTAGAATTCATACTTAAGGAGCTATTGTGGAGGTTGTTTTCCTGTGAGTGTAGTGCAGTTCTTTGCTGGCTGTGATCAGGGGAAAAACAGCGCCCCTCTCTGAGACCAGCCTGTTTTACCGCAGCCCCGCAGCAGTGTGGGAGGCTGAGCAGATTGCACATCAATGCCTCCTCTTCCATTCCTCCTCTATTCAAACTCAGTTGTGTAGGTCTGTCGAGAGATTCTGTTTTTTCTTTTTTCATCACAAGAGAAATTAATCAGATTCACCTACTTCAGCCTTGAAGCCAGGATGTTATTCTTCACCACAATGAAAGTAAACAGATTCTCCTTTTTCAATCTTGCGGTTGATTTTTCATCACACAGAAATGAAAAACGTTCAAAGGTCTTTATGTAAATATGTTGCTAGAGTATGATATGACATACAGTAACAGTGATGTATTTCTATTTATGTTTTTTTTGTGTTGACTGATGTGAGCCAATAACCAGGTACACGTCACTCCTGGAAAATATTCTGAGGTGCTGCACAACGTACTCTGGCCAAAAGGTCAAGGGATGTTCACTTTCTCTTGAGAGTTTTTGCAGAGTCCAAATCATGAATGTCCTTCATTCTCAGAAGAAGGGTTATTTGGCTTCTCTCCATAGAGGAATCATTTTTAGCTCTTTATGTATCATAGGTGTGAAGAGTGAAAGCTCTCAGACAAAGAACAATTTTGCCCCACAAAGAACTCTTTGAACTAGATATGGCTCTTCAATGGAATCACAGGTTTCCGTTTGGAACCATTTTTTTCTGAAAGTGTTGAAGAGCCTGTTCAGAAAAACACAGGGGACACACTAGTTCATAACTCTTCCAAGAGTGTGTCATGCTTTAACGCAAGACTGGTTTTGATAGCCTGTAGGTTTGGGGCCGTTTTGGGTTAACAAGGAGAGTTTTGTGCTGTTGGGCTTTTGTCACCAAATCAACTCCAGCCAGCATATTGATTTTTTCAATTGCACTCTCCTCCTCTATTTTCTCATTTCTTTCTGGTTACAACAAAATATTTATCCTCATATAACAAACATGGACGTGTCCTGCCTTCTTAACAATGATGTAAGTGGCACTACAGTGAAACTAGCAGCAACCCAGTAAACAGTAAACTCATGCCTAGCAACTGGCCCCTGCAAATTTATCAGGAGGTTGCTGGGAGTGCGTGTCTAGAGGTAGGATAATCTTCCCACTGAAAGATCGGGTGGGATCTTTCCATTTCAGTCTCAAGCCAAAGATGGGCTGAGTTTCCGATGTTGTTGAAATACAGGGCCGCTGCCCTATGTATGGAGCCTAGGTCTGGAATTTGCAACCTCGCAGCATATTTGGGAAATTTTTTGGGGTTCTGACAAGTCTCCATGCAGTTAATATTTTGATGGTAGTATCTTATATTTCGGTGCACGTCAACGGTTACCGTACAAACTGCTTTTTTTCCTTCCCGCCTTCCAGCTAACAAGCATGCAGTGGCCCACTGGATCAGTACAGCTGTTTCAAACTGCTGCTACAGCAGTTTAGCGGTCGGTGGAGGTGCAGCGGTCAAAACGAGGATAAGTCCTTAAGAGAAGGAAAAAAAGAGTTGACAAATGCTCCCCCTGCTATTCGGCCGCCGTAGGACTGATTTGCAAAATGCTATTTCACTTGTTGGGCTGTTACTTCTGCCGCACACTCCCCGGCTCTCTGGGGCCTGTTTGCGGAGGATAAGAGTCCCACGCAGGCCCCGCTCTGTCTCGTCTTCCCTTTCATGTAACTGTCGGTCGAAGAGCGAACCGCAGTCGGTTCCCTGCCGCGGTCTCGACTGCAAAGCCCATGCTAAAGGGAGCTCTGCTCACATAAAACACTTTCAAGATATCACAGACAGGTTTGAAGTCATTACACGGGATATAATCACTCTTAACTATCTCTGCGTCTATGTCACCCCCCCAGAAACTCGTGTTTAGCACGTCATTTAAGTAGGTCATACCAGACGCACCATCCTGGCTCCGCGAGTCCCAGCGCGGTCCGTCGGAGGCCATGTTTGAAAATAAACAACTTTGAAAGTAAACAGACGGAAAGGGAATATGAAATAATCCATTTTTTTGTCTGATCTGTTTAGTTTGAAGTGGGTGTCTCTCAGCTGGGAGCCCATCCAGACAGCACGGTAATGAAAATATTTGGAAAACAAAGTCCCGTCCGCTCTCCCCGCTCTCGTAAACACGGCGGCGCCGCTCCAGTTTCGTGTCATCTCCGTCTCCGGCCCGTCCCTCGCCTCGCTTCGCCCGGCGCTCTCCGTCAACGTCTTCGAAACCGAGCGTAGGCCGCGATAAATAAGACGTGTTACGCTCGGAGACGAGGCGAGCCCTGTCCCCCGCTGTTATCCTGATGCGCTGTGATCCTCTCCTTTCCTGAGTGCTGCTCATCTGGGGAGAACAACACAATTTCTGCTTGTTTGGATAAGGAAGCCCCGCTTAACGAGATTGTGACACCCTCTTTCCCACAATGATGGCAAAAAAAAGAAACTGGCACATGCTGAAGCAGCAGCTTGACAGTCCTAAAGTCCCGGTACGCCTTTCGGTCCTTTTGATAAGCACAGGGTAATGTTAGTGGAATGGCTGCTGGAGTGACAGTGATTTGGTGACATATGGGGGCAGCCTGTAGTCTGGTGGCTAAGGTACATCACCGGCACCCAGAAAAATGGTGGTTGAAGTCCCGCTGTAGCCATGATAAGGCCCGCACAGCTGTTGTGCCCTTTAACCCTGCATTGCTCCAGGGGATGATTGTCTCCTGCTTCATCTATTCAACTGTAAGTCACTTTGGATAAAAGCATCAGGTAAATAACAAATTATTGTTATTATTTAATTATTACATGCAGCAGGTTGGAGGAGAGGCAAACAGTCACACTGCAGTGCTGCCTGACATCACGAAACAAGGAACAAGTGACTAACAAGGACATGCCCATTTGGCAGAGGGCCATGAACTTCTGGTTTCCACCCTCCCTTTACCTGGGAGTCAGGTGTGAAGGCAGTCCGGCCCTAATTATCCGGGAGAAAAGAAAACCAGGGCTGGATTTGGATTTGACGGCCAGAGATGATGATCCCTGACATACAGCATGCACTGCGCGGTAGGACAATCTACCAGCTTCAGAGTGGCATGGAAGGTGAAAGCTATATCGGAGATATATCGTAAACTCACCGTGTTCCGAACACGACCGCTTCCACCAGAAGTTAACGGTAGTTTTTCTCCTGAGGAATGTGGTGCATGATTATGGTTGCTTATAGGCTATCTCAGACACTAAAACACTTTGATTGATGTGAATGGGACCAATGACGATAGAGAAAACTATAGAGATAACTGCACAAATACGGAAAACCGTGTTAGCTCACGATGGTCCAAACACCGCCATATAAGTCTGCCCGGTTTGCAGTCTCTTGTTAGCAAGAGCTTCACTGTACGCTGAACTGGATCGCGTACCAAGTTTTTATGAAAACAGAAGGAATTATAGCCTAATTTGCACACACACACAAACCAAAACTGATCTGGAAGTAATTTTTTAGTTATTCGTCATGCAAGTTGCACTGTTGAGTTTACATTAGAGGGCTGCCAATAAATGCTGTCATTTGATCTCGGTAGAGTGCAAATGAAGCAGTGTTCCAGGATGAAGTCACAGAAGTTACTTTAGGAGTACGGTAAATGTTAAGGCATCTCAATACGGTAATACGGTTATTAGTCGGGAGTACGGTAAATCGGGGGTGACACACTGGGAAAAGTGTTGCAAGGAAGGAGCAATCGGGGCCAATGCCAACACCACCCCCCTTTGGACTTTATATCCTGATAAGACACTAAAAACATTGCATCAGCCCATATGCTAAGCGCTAAACCTTAGCGCCTGTTGCATGTGTGTTTAATCAGATATGCCCATTACAGCCGACATCCTGTTTCACAGAAAACCAAAGAGGGGGACGGCAAGGAATTACCTGAAATATGTAATCAGGAAATTGATGGTCAAATATCATAAACTGGAAATAGCCATCTGTTGGTTAGGGTCTGGCTGGTCGGAGGAATGCGCATTAGACAAGGCCGTCCTTTCAAGTGACTCTGGCATGTGAGCGAGATTGTAAAATGGTAGTAGTCCAGTTCTTATTAATCCGATCCTATCTCTCTGGCAGTGCTTGGTTGGAGGCTGAGTGTTTATTTATGTCTATTTTTCTTCGTAAATTTGAACAAAGTACAGAGGGGGAAAAATTCATTTTGCAATCAAACAATCTCTTGCCGTAAGCCCCGGTGTTTGGACCACAGTGGTGTCTCATGCGTGGAGACGCACAACGAGCTCGCTGAATGAGTATGTCGAAATATCGTCTGAAGATTAAATCACTCAATGGGCTGAATTTCTCAATGGGAGGAGGAAAAAAAACCTACCTTTGCTAAACAGTCCAAGCCTCAGAGGACAAACTCAATTAAGATTCCATACACTGGTCTGGGTTGGAATAGGAAACCAAACATGCCTATCTGTTCTGCAAGAAATCCATTTTCTTTCTCTTTTTTGCTTGAAAACAATAACAAGAAAAGGAGATTAAAAACCACCAATGCATTTTGCAGTGAACAAACGCCGATGGGTGGGGGAAGAATGCGCAATCGAAGCTTGATATTTTCAAAACACGCCTCGGAAATCGATTCCAGCTTGCCTTGTGAGGGTTCTTGAGTCCTGAGGTATCCCAAATGTGTCCTATAACAAAAGGTCAGTGAATCAGGATAGAGTTTTCTCTGTTCCTTACCTTTTCAAGTACCCCTTTGAGACATGGCTGAGGCTGCGGCAGGTGGTCTGTTCGTTTATGTGCTGCGCTAGTTACTTTAGTGGCTTAAGGTTCAGTTCCACTGAAAAAATCTACATTTCTGCCAAATGTAGTGCTGCAAATCATCACTCAACTATTGAACTTTCAGGATAATACCACCTTTTGAATGATTATGCCATGTGTATGGTGAAATTTGTATAATTATTTCCCATTTCTATCTTCAGAGTCGGTTTTCTCTTTGGACGATATTACAGGACCCCAAACCATTTTTCTCAGTGCATAGTCATCCTATCACCATGAAACTTTGCAAACCTTTACTCCATATCCAGGAGAGTGTTTTGAACCAATTATGTTCTTGTTCAAAGCTTTAGGGGTGGGTACACCATCACAAATCCCATTGTTAGATCCGTAAATTTCGCTATTTTTCTTCATGAAAAATCTCTGGAAAAATGACTATTGGGTACTGGTGATAAAAAAATGGCTTCAAACAATATCTTATTTGGACTCTGAAAGCATTGTAACAATATCTTACTTGGTTCAGATTATAGACTGCTACAAAAGACGTCAATGAATTTGTCATTTCCGCCGTCTTGAATAAAGTATGCAACTGAACTAATTGAAGCATGTACCTCTGAAATGGATGACCAAATATGCATTTTTGGTGGAACGTAACCTTAAATCCTGTTTGCCTTGTGGGACCACAAGCTGCTGCTTGATTCAAGGGCCTAACTGGCATGTTGAGTCATTACCTGCTGTTTGGATAAGACTGATTGATCTTATAAGTTTACTCTTATCCTTTGCACCAGTGAAAAGAAAAAGGCTCGTGGGATATTTAAGCTCCCTGACCCCCCCACCCCTCACACCCCAACGTGCCATTATATTGTTATAATTCCAATATTTGGATAGCGGCTCATATTTAAGCTCCTGAAATGAAGTGTATATTGTTGTTCTGCATACAAACATGGAAGCTATCAGGGAACTGCAAAAACAGGGGAAGGTACTGGTTACTCGGCAAGCTCAGAAGAGAAATCAACTGCAGCACGGAGCCACATTTACAGCTTCTGTTCTGTTGTGCCGCTGCTCGCTTTGTGACTGCAGCAGGGTCATGGTTTATTAGCACCACCCTGACAGGGTGGGCAAACCTAACTCACGTAGCACAACACGGCTAGCCTGAGAGCAGAGTTCTGTCCCAGCACAGCTCTTTCCTGGAAGGGTACAGCTCAAGCTAGGTTCTGAAGCAGCTGGTAGCTGGCTGACCAGTTAGACCAGCTCCATACTCCACATGGTTTGACCAGCTCAAGCTATGTTTTGAAATAGCTGGTAGCTGGTCTGATAGCTGGTCGTAGCTGGATGTTACACCAGGCTTGTGATCGGTCACTAGAGGTGCAACTCTGATGGGCAGGATTGGTAATGAGCGATGGTTTCCAGGACAGCAGGCTGATACACTTTCACTCAGGGTTATTGCGGCTTTCTTCAGCATGTGAGCAGGCTGGCATGAGCAGGCTCACTCCGGGAACAGACAGATGATGGGAGATAGGGAGTCTGTCAGAGATGAGGAATTGAGAGTGAGAGACAGGGAGATAGAGGGAGGACGGGAGAGGAGGCAGAATGAGAGAGAGAGAGGGAGAGAGAGAGGGGGAGAGAGAGAACAGGGTGACAGCAGAACCTCTGCTCCTGTCCCCACACAGCTCACAATGTGGCTCCCATTAGAGTTCTCCATGTGCCTTCTGCAGTGCCGGGGAAGCCTTTTGAAATCCAATATGCCTTTAAATCAGATTTATAAATGTTTATGTATATTATGAGAAACACACACAGAGTCCTGCTGCGCTGTCAGGAGATATGCGTGTGTGTGTGTGTGTGTGTGTGTGTCTGTGTGCGTGGGTGTGTGTATGCATATGTATGTGTGTGTGTGTGCGTGTGCTTCTGTGTACGTGGGTGTGTGTATGTGTGTGCATGTATGCGTGTGTGTGAGTGTGTGTGTATGTATGCGTAGGTGTGTGTGTGCATGTGTGTATATGCGTGTGTGGGTGTGCGTTTCTGTGTGCATATATGTGTGTGTGTGTTTACTCTCAATGCCCCCAGAATGGCAATACTTCAATAAACAAAGCCAACGTAGAGAATGTGTCAAGTCACATACGATATGTGCTCTGTCCCCTCTTTGTATACGCTCTGTGTAGCAGTTAAAACATATTAAATGACAGTGGAGAAAAACAAGATAAGCTTTTGGCTTAGAAAGGAAAACGTTCCCTTTCTTAGCGCAAAAATGTCGAATCAAAAGCAATTGAAGCACTGTAGGCTCCCACAAAGGAAGAGAAACGTCCATATAATCGCCCTCTCTCACGCTCTAGCCGTGTCCTGAATTATACGTGGCCTGCAGCTCTACGTAGCGGGGAATGTGGAGCGAATTACGCACCGGCGATAGGGGGCATGGGTTTGGGCACCGCGGGGCGCGGTGTGTGGATTTACATGGGCCGACACGCACGCAGGTGAGCCGTTACCTGCAGCGCTGCCGTGTGCGGTGAAATGTGTGAGCACTCAGGAAGGCCGTTTGAGTCAACACGACTTGGCGGGGCGCTGAAACGCGGTAGCCCCCAGCGGGGCAGGTGTGCGGGGGGGGGGGGGGGGGGGCGGGCAGTGGCGGACAGGCGGGTTCCAGCCTCTCGGGGGTAATTCTCCGCAGTGTGCTGGTAATGGGCTCTGGCAGGAGCCGGCTTCCCTGCTGCAGAGCGGTTTCAGGGGCCGGGGCGTGAGTGGGGCTCCATCAGGCCAGCTGCCTGCTGCACTGAACACACAACTCTGTGTGGGAGAATGCTTCGATAAACCTGTTAACTCTTTTCTCTCTCTCCTTCTCTCCAACTCTCTCCCTCTACCTCTCTCTCCCTCTCTCTTTCTCCATCTCTGTCTACTTCTCTCTCTCTCTCCCGCTCTCTATCTCCATCTCTCCATCTCTCCCCCTCTCTGCTCTGTTCTTTATTCTTGTACAGGGACCTGAACAGGAATAACATCTCTCGGATCACCAAAGTGGACTTCTCTGCCATCAAGAACCTGCGAGTTCTGTAAGCACTCACCTCTTTTTGATTAATTTCTTTAACATAATAAACATCATTCTGATCATCAACCACAGCTCCTCTTGCTACAAAAAGTGAATGCATTCGTAATTTCCTTTTTTATCACACAAATGCTCATGTCTGCACAACACCAGTGTGTGGGGAGTAGACACTCATTTCATGTATCATTTGAGCACAGTGTTTACAGTGTCTTTTTCCTTTTTTACAAGCACTTGAGTAGAAAGAGTGTAGGAAGTGTGTAATGATTGTAATCATGAGTTCCTCTGTGCTGTTTACCTCCTGGGTAAGAGGCTCTGAATGGATGTTAGGGAGATAAAAATAAACGTTGTAGAGGCGAGCTCCCAAAGAGTTGAACTGTCTCTGCCCCTGCTGTGGCGCTGTTGGTCTGCCCGTTATAACCCTTTAAGATGTAAGATCACAAATATCTGATTAGAATGTTCTCAGCTCAACATTCTAATGCTGATGTAACAATCGTTTCTGGTGATAGAAAGCAACAAAAGTTCTAGAACACTGATTTAGAATTTTGAAAAAACATTCCAAAAGGTTAATGTGCCTTATGATTAATGCCAGTATTCTAGAACTTTGTTGTTTTCTAGAGCCAGTCAGTGTTCTAGAACTATTCTATTCTAGAACCTGATTCAAAAATTAGAAAATAAATTCCTAAAAACCTCAGGCTTGAAGGGTTAATGTGCTTTATGATTAATGCCAGTGATGCCTATCGAAACCATTCGGCAAGTTTGGGAAAACTGGAATGAAAGTCTCCCGATGGGAGAGACAAATAATGAAAATCACACTGGGAACCCTTCTATATTACATTATGGAACACCCCCTCTGAACATGCACCCTGATCTCCATGGCCTTTGCGGCCAGTCTCCTTTGGTGTACCCCCACCAAGAGTGATGTGCCTCTGAAGCCGAACTTGCCCAGAGGTGCTTGCAAGTTGCGAAAGGCAAAGTGAAAGATCTTTCTTTAAAAGAGCACCACATTCGATACCCACCCCCCACCACCGCTCTCCATTTTCCGCATCCCTTTGAGGTGTTTTCAACACTGTTGGCCAGCGCCCCATAGAAGAGGTGTGCATGTTTCCCATTTGGATAATTGCGAGCCTAACAGCGTATGCTGAAGCTGTGCGTGCTCCATTATTATGGCCATATAAGCTCCCTCTATTGGGAGGGGTATCAAATATGATTCATTTTAATGCCAATGAATAAAGGACACCCCAGGCAGGACCTTTGTCTGAGGGACTGAGCCAGATCGTTATCTGCCCTCAGATGTATATCAGATCACAGGTAAGTATGGGGATGTGGGCTTTAAATAAATGTTTTCAATTTGTTGAGATTTGCAATTCTGGGCTTAAGATTTTGAATCGTTCTGCACTTTTCCTTGGCACAGAACAGGCCGGTTCTGTATCCGAGCTCTTGGCTTGGGGACCACGCTGGAACTTTGTGCCATTCCCAGAGCATCCAAAAAGTCTGTCTCTGCGAAGCCAGCAGTGTCATCCCCACGACAAAATAATATGACAAAATACACAGATTAATGGCTGTAAAGAGGTCGCATGTGTAAACATTTGCTTTAAAGGCAATTTATAAGGCTCTGTTCTGCCAAGCAGGAATTTCGAATGAGGCAAAGGATATTTTTGCCTCAAGTTCCCAGTTTGTTTTCCCCCCTCTCCTCTTTTTTTGGCCTGTCTTATCAAGCGAGCTCGTCGGCTTGTCTAAGGTCCACATGCTTCTCATATAAGACTCCGTGCTTTGGACCTAATGTAGAGAGACAAAAATCTAAACAAAACATATCTGCGGAGATGTGCTCCCTTCTTAATGCATCTGGAAGACTTTAAGGGTCTTGAGAGACGACATGGTGAGCAGAGATCAGTGGACAGGACCTCCCAGTGAAGCGATACACAAGGCCCATTGACAGAGCGTGCTCCTTCTGCGTTCGGTTCTCCAGACTGCCGTAGGTCAGAGGAGAATTAACCCTGGGAAGCAGACTTCTTCATCAAACGTGTTCTCCGGGATCATCGAGTAATCACCGACATCAGGAGATGTCGTGCGACATCAGCATTGTGGTCAGATGATGGATTTTCATATAGGTCGACCAGACCATGTTCAAGGAACTTGAGTCGAGGATTGCACTGTGGGTCCTTCGTAACATAACATAACATAACATAACATAACATAACATAATGACGAGAACAAGCCATTCAGCCCAGCAATGTTCGCCTTTACTACTAAAGTGTGCCTAATGTTTAGTTTACCTAAAACCTAGATAGGATATAGCACTGTATCAAGCCTGGTCTTGAAAAGCCTCAGAGTTTCTGCCTCCACTTCATGACCTGGCAAGCTATTCCACATAGTGACCTCTCTCTGTGTGAGAAAAAACATCCGAATATCTTTGCTTCGGACCGTGCCTTAACTGGATTCTCTCTGAAAATCAGCAAGTAAACGAGCCGTGAGCCTTCCCCATAGGCTGCGCATTTCAGTTTGCTGCCACACCTGGCATAGTAGAACAGTCATCCACATCGCGCAAGTCTTGGTATAGTGTCACCAAGAGTGTATGCTGTTGTTAGCCTGTTAGGCAAATGTTAATATTTTTGTCTTTGAGCCATGAGTAGGGAAGGGGCAAGTCTCGGCGCCTGGCACTGTGTTGGCCCTGAGAGAGCTGCGTTTGCCTGCTAACGAGTCCGCTAACGACCTCTTTTCTCCTCCCCGCAGGCATCTGGAGGACAATCAGATCAGCGTCATCGAGAGAGGGGCATTCCAGGACCTCAAACAGCTGGAGAGACTGTAAGTGTCCCGGGTGACCCCATCCCGAAAAACACTGTCTGTTTCAACGCCCTGACCCATCTCTTGTCCTCAAGCCCCGCCCTCACAACACAACCCACAGGCCACTGCCACCATCATTTGCTACTGTCACAGTCTGCCATTGATTACTGTATGTGTGTGTGTGTGTGTGTGTGTGTGTGTGTGTGTGTGTGTGTGTGTGTGCGTGTGTGTGTATGTGTGTGAGTATGTGTGTGCGTGTGTATGTCTATGTTTGTATATTCTTTGGTGGTGCTTGAAATGTTGCCTCCACCTCAAACAATGCTTGCCTTTAGATTCCATCCTTACTTTCTTGCGAAAGAAACCGCATGCTTGGCTCACTCAGAACAACTGCTTGGAGGCAGCATTAGGAAGGTTCCGGAAGTGACCAAAGGCACATTACTCCCTGTGTCCAGTAGCATTTCATAAAGCCCAAGTGGAGGTGGGGGCTCCTCTCCCAAGCGGGAATAGAAGCCTTCCAGAATTAACATTAATTGATGACATCAGAACAAATCTGCCCTATCAGAGTAGTATTTTCTCTTTTGATAGTTGATTTAACCCTGAACATTTAGTGGTGCCATAGCACAGAGGGCCCAGTCAGCTGTAAGCTCACCTGCTGACTGCTGGAGCTGAATACAGCTTTGTTTTGGAGTGCGAAGCTTGGCGCTCCATCGTGAGACTGACCATGTGAGAAACCACTGGGTCAGACAAACAGGGAAGGCAGTCTGACTCAGAGGTCCAAGTTCATGGGTTAGTGTGTATGTGTGTGTGCATGGCTGAATGGCCAGCGACATATCAAAGCCCCCCCCTCCCCCCATCCTCATGAACTCGCTGACCGCCACACAGTCCCTTTGACCACTAGAGCCAACGATTTCCCGTCAGAGTTTATGCCCCTCTCACGGTTCTGGAATTTACTGAATTTACTCTTCTGACCCTGCCTGGGATTAGACACGCTACGCTATCCTGGGCTCAGCGGCACCCTGCCTGGTGTGTGCTGCACTACACTAGCCTGGGCTCATTGACACCCTGCCCTGTCTTAGCCGTGCTATGCTATCCTGGGCTCATTGACACCCTGCCCTGTCTTAGCCGTGCTATGCTATCCTGGGCTCATTGACACCCTGCCCTGTCTTAGCCGTGCTATGCTATCCTGGGCTCATTGACACCCTGCCCTGTCTTAGCCTGCAGCGTAGTGGTTAAGGTACATGACTGGGACACGCAAGGTCGGTGGTTCTAATCCCGGTGTAGCCACAATAAGATCCGCACAGCCGTTGGGCCCTTGAGCAAGGCCCTTAACCCTGCATTGCTCCAGGGGAGGATTGTCTCCTGCTTAGTCTAATCAACTGTACGTCGCTCTGGATAAGAGCGTCTGCCAAATGCCAATAATGTAATAATGTAATGTTAGCCATGCTATGCTACCCTGGGCTCTTTGACACCCTGCCCTGTCTTAGCCGTGCTATGCTACCCTGGGCTCTTTGACACCCTGCCCTGTCTTAGCCGTGCTATGCTATCCTGGGCTCATTGACACCCTGCCCTGTCTTAGCCGTGCTATGCTATCCTGGGCTCAATGACACCCTGCCCTGTCTTAGCTGTGCTATGCTATCCTGGGCTCATTGACACCCTGCCCTGTCTTAGCCGTGCTATGCTACCCTGGGCTCTTTGACACCCTGCCCTGTCTTAGCCATGCTATGCTATCCTGGGCTCAATGACACCCTGCCTGGTGTTAGCCACACTACACTAGCCTGGGCTCAATGGCATCCCACTTCTGCTGGCTGGGGCCCATGTGTGAGTTTGAGCAGCAGCACGTTGTTTAGCAGAACACACAGTGGTGTCTTCGTGCAAACACAGAGCTCTGGTTTTTACGACGCCTCCCGCAGGTTAGCAAAG
Organism: Conger conger; assembly: GCF_963514075.1. NCBI lineage: Eukaryota > Metazoa > Chordata > Actinopteri > Anguilliformes > Congridae > Conger > Conger conger. The sequence goes on from NC_083762.1 coordinate 28,042,187, forward strand.
GGCTGTCACAGTGATGCTGCACTAATACATATAAACTGAGATCTGAGGCTGAGATCCTAGGGCGGATACTTCTGATGCCACGGTTTAAATTTATACTGTCTTCTGATCTGAGTGGTTTGTGATATTGTGTGTGCTTGTGTGTGTGTGTGTGTGTGTGAAACACTGAATTGGGCTGCCACTGAAGCTCTGACTTATTCATTCAGGATAGGCACTAGGTGGAAACCGCAACTGTCAGCCTCAGGGCAGGTCAGCGCAGCGACATATTTGGTAAAGTTGATCAATAGAAAGTCCCAGTGTTGGTTCGCTGGTCATATTTCTCTGGGAGAGTCGGGGGAGGTTTAGCTGAATGATACTCCTGACTCCTCCACATACCAAAGGTCTGCTCTCCTAACCCCCCAGTCCACAATTACATTGTAATGAGATAAGGGCCTGTGGAGGAAACCTCCTCTGTCAGCCTTTGAAGGCTCATCAGGGTGATAATGGCTTTTAAAGACTTTATGAGCAGATAACCTATGCCCATCCTGCCAGGAAGGGACTGGGCTCATGATAAGCCACCATGCAGATGTGAACTTTTGACCCTGGTGTGATGCCAGCCTGGTGTTACTGCTTTCCTGTGCCATGGCCAGGGTTGATCCAGTTCGCTCTTCTAATGAGGCAGACTGATTTGTTTTTTGTAACTGACAATCATCCCCCCGACTCTCACAGACACCCCCACCCAGTCATATGTATGCATCATGCACATAGAGGTGTTAGGGTGGAAGGACGTTTCCTCTCCTCCCTGCTTCCGTACAAGCAGTATTGGCAGGGCTTTTGTTATTTATCTGAGGTTAATACAAATTCTTTTCAGCGTTTTCAGAGATGGGGCGTAGGGGTGGCATGGGTAATGATGAAAATCAAGGCACATGCTGTACATTTTTTATACGTATCCTTTCAAAGTCACATCAGAATTATGTCTGTTTTCCAGGACAACACATATAGGAAACAGACCTGGGTCAAATACGTCATTGTTATACGTAATTGTTTAGTGAGCGTATCTGGTGTATTGGAAACTATGAAACACTCTCAAAAAGTGCAAACCCCCGCCTTCTGGTCTTCTTTGGCTCAACTGCACCAGGCTAGATCAGTCGAGCACAGAAAAACATTTTAATCCAAAACAATTACGTATTTGACCCATGTCTGGTAGGAATGCCACTGAAATATCGTCCTCACACTGATTTTCTGCTGAGGCAGATACCTTTCAGATACCTGCTGTGAATACCTTTCAGACGGCGACGGTCACAGTCCTCTCTTAACGCTTTTCTTCTTCTCTCCTTTTCTCCCCCACAGCCGTCTGAACCGGAATAAGCTGCAGGTCCTCCCGGAGCTCCTGTTCCAGTCCACACCCAAGCTCGGTCGCCTGTAAGTGACCACTTCCTTTAGATATCCAGAGCCAGAGAACATCACAGTCAGCTCCCCGCTGCTTTTCATTTCCATCACTGTCATCTTGGGAGGGATTCGGCCCAATGTTTCTGCCTCCCGAGCGCGTTACGGAGGACGCGGAAAGGGCTGGGGTCTCCGTTCCTCCTCTCTTTCTGTTTTCCCGCCGACGCAAGGTTGTGTTTCGGTCGCGGTTCCCGCCGAGCGCTGGGCGGAAACACGGCCGGAAAACGCGCCCTGGCGCGAGAGGTGAAGGTGTGTTTCCATTGGACGCTGAAAGTTTTTTTTTTACCAATGTCATTTTCCCAGAATTCTTTGAGTGCCAGGTTGCAGGGTTCTTTCACTCTCTTCCCCTCTCTTTTGGACGGGGCTAATCTCCCACGGAGCCGGGAGCCGGTTCAGGTTAGCCGAGGGTGGAACCCTGGATTAGTTTACAAGCGTTTACTTCGGGGATCTCTCAGTTGGAGCTAGAATACATGACATCAGTGGCAGCGTAGGGGTTTTAAAAAATCACCAGCAGCTTTACTTTTTCCAGTTTTTCAGATAAAGTATGTGTGAAATTTCCGTGAAGAAAATATACGATTCCGCCGTCGGACTTAAACAGCAGTTTCAAATTGTCCGTGTTCGTTTCACTTTCTGACTTAGCCGTGGAAGACCCGGTTTCCCCCCCCGCTTGTGCCTTGCCGCATAATTGCCGATGATGGCTGATATATATCTCCGATGACAGTCATCACGTCTCTCCTAAAAAAAGGGGGACTGCGTTCTGCGTTGGCCGCGGACGGGAGAGCCGACTTTCATGGTTCCGATCCTCAGCTGCTCGCAAACGCTTGTTGGAAATGACAGTTTCATTTCCTCTCCTCTCTGTACACTTCCATATGAGCAGTATTGGCAGCCTTTTGTTATTTATCTGAGGTTAATACGAATTCCCCTCATTGTTCAGAGATTGGGGAAGTGGGGGGGGGGGAGGGGTGAAGTGGGTAACGATGAAAACCAAGGCTGTAAATTCTGTATACGCATCCTTTCGACGTCACGTCTGAATTATGGCCGTCTGGCTCTTTTCTGTCCTTTCCCAAATTGCTCTGGGTTCTTTATCCGGTGACATTTGCCGAATCTGAGCTAGACCGGGCTTAATGAAAGTTCGTAAACCTTGTCGGAGAGCGAGGGTGCTTTATGGCCGAGTTTATAACCTCCCCTTGTCACAATTTGTTACGCATTGTGATGCTAGCACAATATGAATTCCGTCACCTTTAGCCCTCACATAAAAAGCTCCAGGTCTGAGTAGCGTACACAGCCTGTGGAGGGCGATGGGGTTATCCAGTGCGAGGCCGGCTGTGCTGGGAACACGCGGAGGAGGTCAGGAGGAGGTAAGGGAGTGCATTCCCCAGCCGGCTGAGCCAGATGAGATGGGAAGAGAGACAAGGGAGGAGAGGAGAGGTTGAGGGGACTTTGATGTGTGTGTGACGGAGTCAGGATGGATGACTAATAGAAACCTGGCTGTGGGCTGTGACGGAAAGGTGCCCTCACTAAGGCACAGACGATTCTGGGCACTCAGCTCTGCTGCTGGGGCCATTCTGTTGTTTTTGTGTGTGTGTGTGTGTGTGTGTGTGTGTATGTACAAGTGTAGGTGTGTGTTCGTGTATATAAGTATGTGTATGTGTGTATCTGTGAATGCGCATGTGTGTGTGCGTGTATGTATGCGTATCTGTGTATGCGTCTGTTTCCGGGTTTTTGTTTCTGTGTATGCATGTATATGTATGCATATGTTTGTGTGTGTGTGTGTTTGTGTGTGCATGTGTTTGTGTGTGTGTGTGTGTGTGTCAGTGTGTTTGTGTGTGTGTCTGTGTGTGTGTGTGTGTGTGTGTTTGCGTGTGTGTGTGTGTGTGTGTGAGTGTGTGTGTTTGTGTGTGTGTGTGTGTGTGTGTGTGTGTGGAGGCAGTCCCCAGCTGTAGAGAGGACAGCTCTGCAGGGCCCTGTTGAGGCCTCGGTGTTGGACCTGCTGGCCGTCTCTCCTGGGCGTGTGGTCAGTGCTCTCCCTCTCTGCAGCCCTGCTCCTCTCAGAAGGAATGCGGTTAGAGTTTCAGGCTCTGGACGGCTGCCCCGCTCGACAGGCCAAGGAGTCAGCTTCTCTCCTCACTCCCTATCAATAAAGAGATTTGGGCTCTCATTCTTCCCCTCTCTCTCTCTCTCTCTCTCTCTCCCTCACAAATTCCCTCCTCCACCTTCCCAAACTTTGGGTAATGGAAAGTAAATGAAGACTGAGATAACAGGCACGGTAGCGGCCGCCTGTATTTATTCCCGCGAGCTCGGAGCGGGCTCCCACATAGCTGGAGGCCTTGGGCACCAGGCCCCCCTGCGCCCCCTGTGTTTCAGTCAGCGATACCCATGAGACCAAAGCGCTCCGGCCCATTATAGGCGGCTCGAGTTGCATGTGATTGGTGCGTATGTGGAGATGTTGTCTTATATCCCCCCCCCGCTCAATTGCCAGTCTTCTCTTTAATCTTGGTGTAATTGTCGTTACGGAGCAGTTAGCCTGTCGGAATGCAGAGACCGGCGCGGTAATGACCCGTCCCTGGATTGGTTCGGCCAGGAGCTACCTGACGCCCGCTCGGCGGAAAAAGCCGGACTCGCCCCGAGAACTCGTCATAGACGTTCGCTGCTCCTAAAATAATTGTCATTGCTCCTTTGTTTCTCTCTTTCTTACACAGCCTCTCTCCTGAACTTGTTTTCTTCGTCATGGTATTTTTTATTTTTGTTATTTACGAGAAACAGATTGCTATCCTCCTCCTCCACCCACTCGTGCCTCTCTCTGCTCCCGGCGGGCCCCTACGCATGCAGGCATTTCGGCACCGGGAGGGGGTCTTGCCGCCCCGCTTTGCGGCCTGGAACCGGCTCTCTTCTCTGCGGCCTGCGTTCGGTGCACGGACCCTCGCTGCCTGTGCGTTTCCAGCGTTGTCGCGACTCAGCGTTTTGCTAAAAAAGGGCAGAAGCTAGCGGAGCCGGGCCTAAATAGCCTCGCTCTCCCGGACCGCGGCTCTTCGCTCCCCTGCCTGCATTCAGTGGCTAATAATTCAAAATGTCCAGGGTGCATAAACCATCGACCCCTGGCACCGAGCGGTGAGGAGAGGCCGCTGACTGTTTTCAAAGAAATAAAAGCCGCCCCAAATGCAGCCAAATCACGTCCAAAATAGGGCTGTGCGCTGGATTCAAAGGCCTGACTGCTTCGTGATTTACTCGAAAGACATATTTAGACAAATACAAGCTACAAAGACTTTGTAGACGGTGAAACAGCCAAAGGGAACATGCAGAAAAACCCTCTTAAAAAGCTTAGATTTGCTTTTTACTGTTATTAGCATAATGTATGCGCTTATCTACGTGCAGATGATAAGTGAAAAAAGCCCTCGGTGCGGTGGGGAGGGGCGGGGATCTGGGATGCACATTACCTCGCTTTCGAAGTTCAGAAAGTTCAGAAAGGAATACCTAATATTCCGCATTTCATTCCAATGGGGAGGTATAGTCTTTCTTCTCCAAGAAAGTGTCACTGCCAGGTGGTAGTTACGCTTCTTAAGTTGCCACATGCGCTTTGGTAAAGATGGTCGCAGCAGTGAGTTTAGCTTTGGAATGGGGAGAACACAATTTGTGACCGGCTGCGCTCATCTGCCACGGAGCACTGACTCACCTCAGCGATTATCGACCCTCTGAGAAAGTGGGCGATTTGGTGGCAAGAATTAAACCAGACCTGGGTCAAATACGTAATTGCTTTGGATTGAAGTACCTTTCTTGTCTTGTCTGGTGTATTGGAACCCATGAAATACTCTCAAAAATTGCATAAATTTGAATTAAAAAAACAAAAAGATTTGACCCAGGTCTGGTGTGCACCAGAGTCATCCAGGGGCCAGGGCTTTAGAAGCAGTAAGACCTCTCCCGATGGCTCGTGGCTAAGTCAGAAACGCTGGCAAGGGTTAGCAGAGGCTAACGTGTCTCCCGATGTCTCCCGACATTTTATTGAGCACAGGATTTATATGTACGCCCTCTGTGCTGAAACAGCATAAAACATATGATAGCAATTTTATGTCCAAATAAAGGTAAAGAACAGTCTATAGAAGTAGCTTTTAACCCTTCCACAGAAGTTCAGTAAATATGGTCTCTATATTTTCATATGCAATGCACCATGGGCTATAGCTGAACTCACAGGCTGGCCCGCTGGCATTTATGGTTCATCATAGTGTGTTTCATCACTGTTGTGGTATGCAGAGTAAATGCAATTTACATGTATTTCCAGGCTGGTACTGTACCGAGATGTCTACAACTCTTCAGATTAAGTCTATTTCAAGTCAAATTAATTCATTCGGCTCTGTATAATGGAGGAGATTGTCTCGTCCAATTTAGAGACGGCTTGATCTCGGTTATGCTCATTACCATTTCGCCTTTCGGTTCAACCTCGCTTGCCTGCCTACCTTTCCTTCAGCGATCCTTCAGTGCGTTTCCCTCCCCCGCTCTCTCGTGTCACCAGAGAGCCAACGAAGAGCCATCCAAAGCAACTTGTGGCGCCCGTCACATCCAACTGATCTGTTTCCAGATATCCCAGAATTCCCTCTGATCTCTGGAGAGCAAGAGGGAGGGGTGGGAGGCTGGGACGAGGGCGATCGAGTGATTTACTCAGATGGCTGGAGTGGAGCTGCTTGCGCGTCTGCAGGTTGTGGGAAACGCTTCGCTCCATGGCTGCGGGAGGGGTGGGGCGAGACCGCGCGGCGTGTAAATCTCCATCTCTGCCGTTGCCGCGGGTGACCGTTAGCGCCCGAGCCAGGGCCTGCATGGGAGACATTAGCGCGGGCCTGCTGCTTGTCTGCGTCGTCGCCGAGCTGTCGAGCGGGGGGGGCGCTTTTCATCTGCGCACATGTGCGGTGGAGCGGGGAGGGAGAGACGCCGTCGGCGCGTAGATCACCGGCAGTTCAACTGCAGCCGCTGATTTATTTTGTTTTGCTAAAGTCTGATTGTTACAAATTAACCCGACAGTTGTTATCGCGGTTGTAATTGCGCACCCAGATGTCTGTTGGGCGCCCACTTAGCACACGGAAATACGGAGGCTCACACAAACACAGACACACACACACACACACAAGTAATGGGTTTTAATAACGTCTGGCTGGGGTGGAGGCAGGTGGCGAGAAGGCGGGAGGTCGGAGTGCAGGGGTTCCACCCCCGTGTGATTTTTTGGAACGAGCAGAGGGAGCCCACGGTAGAACAAGCTGCTTTTTATTGTGTGTCACCGAGGATGTGTTTTACTGTTTCCCTGGCTGGGAGTGCTATTCTGTTCTGCCGATAACATCCTGCAGTACAGGACAGCTGGTGTCCACAGGCCATTTCACTGAAGTCTTCCTCTCCATGCAGTGCAACACTCCCTGCTAGCCAGCTAGCTAATGTAGGCTAGCTCATTACAATCTTACCAGCTAGGTAATGTAGGCTAGCTCATTATTATCTTACCAGCTAGGTAACGTAGGCTAGCTTGTTACGATCTTACCAGCTAGGTAATGTAGGCTACCTCTTTATGATCTTACCAGCTAGGTAATGTTGGTTAGCTTGTTACAATCTTACCAGCTAGGTAATGTAGGCTAGCTCGTTATGATCTTACCAGCTAGGTAACGTAGGCTAGCTTGTTACGATCTTACCAGCTAGGTAATGTAGGCTAGCTCGTTATGATCTTACCAGCGAGGTAATGTTGGTTAACTTGTTACGATCTTAGCAGCTAGGTAATGTTGGTTAGCTTGTTACGATCTTAGCAGTTAGGTAATGTAGGCCAGCACTCCCCGTCTATTCACCACTGCACCGCTCATCTATTACCCACTGCTATTGAGAGACTCAGTTGCTAAATGTGCTGTCCAAGAGTGCAGGTGGGGGCTAATGGGCTATTAGCAGACATTATCCCCCATTGCAATGCAGGCTCAGACTCCTCAGGTTATGCATGAATTGTGACAAAATGAACGAAGAAGTAATACATCTGGTAACTGCTACAATGTTGTGGAAATGTAAGGTGTAACGGGTGAGAGGGGAGAGTGGTATACTGCAAAGTCAGTGAGACTCAGAGTGCTTTGCACCTCATCCCCATGTATAAAAGGTGTTATAGAAATGGAAGTAGCTGCAAATGCCAGACGTCCATTATCGGATTACTTCCACCAGCGAGACCGTACAAGGGCGTCCCCGCTGCACAGTACCTTAGGCAGAGCCGGGGCAGTGGGTCAGTTAATGAGAACGATAAAACACAAAACACGTCTTTGTGCACCATAAGAAAAGGAACTGTGAATCAGTCCTGCGAGCCCAAATTGGGTGCGAATGATTATCAGCTGGAGTGCGTAGTAGCGAGTTCCCAGCGCTCTGTCCGTCTGGTGGAGACGGGGGCCTGGCGTTCCCCTCGGTGCGCAGCTGGGTCCGTGCGAGGCAGGGAGCCGGCTGGACGCTGCCAGACCTGTCAGACAGAGGAGCTTCAGCGAGTGCCATATCGCAGCGGGCTGGCGGTGGAGAGCCCTGATGCTCTCTGTTGATTGAGGGCGCCAGTAATTTGGGAAATAGTCGGGACCATTATGCGCAGGGGTGTTTATCACAGGTGGTTGCCATGGCGACCAGCGGAGATAATAATTGGATTCGAATGGGCTGAACTGCTTGCACATGTTCCAAAAAAAAGGGGGTAGGGTGAACGCTGGGGTCTGCTCTCTCTCTCTCTCTCTCTCTCTCTCTTTCTCTCTCGCCTCTCTCTTCTCTCCATCTCTGTCTCAAATTTAAATTCAAGTTCAAATCAGATTTTTTATTTCACGACCACACAAAGGCATAATATTGCTAAAGCAATATCTAAGCTGGGATCCACTATTCAATTCAATTCAAAATGCTTTATTGGCATGACATGTTTTCATAGACGTGTTGCCAAAGCTTTACGAAAAACATTACAAGATACATGAAGTACAATGCATGACACAACATGTCATGACATATAAACAATTACATGTAAATGCATGTATATCTCTATCTCTCTCTCTTTCTCTCTCGGTCTGTCTGTCTCGCTTTCTATCATTCTCTCTCCTGTTCTTTTGCTTGCTAGTTACGTATTTGCAGAAGGTGGCTGGAAGTGGAGCTATTTTGCTCTTTTTTCTCATAATTGATGGGAGACACAGCAGGGGGCAAGAGAACCAGGTCTCTTCACTCACACCCCTGACCCCCAAACCCCCAAACCCCCAAGCCCCAGCATCAGATGTAAACAATGTTTGGCCGTTTGGAGAAGAATGCCTGGGGAACAAGGCTCTGAAGCTCAACCGCAGCAAAGCACTGTCTGAGAAAGAGAGACAAAGAGATAGAGAGATTATAATGCTTTGGCAATATGTATTGCAAAATATGTCATGCCAATAAAGCATTTTGAATTGAATTGAATTGAATTGAGAAAGAGAGGGAGACTGTAGAATGCTTGTATGAGAGCCGACACCAGAGATTAGGGCCGTTCCACAGGCACACACAAAGCCAAAAGCAACATATCTCTTTATAGTCCCCAAACATGCATGCTTCACTAGGTTTAAACATGTTTCCCATAAATACAGTGTACATTTAAGCCACTTGAAAACATATATATTTACGTACGCATTTGCTCTTGCCTTCCAAGCAGCAGAGGGTAGAATGGAACATAATATTGAGGTGAAACACTAAACCAGCCTATAGCTCCCCAGGATGCTCTGAGGAGCATTTACAGGGATTGCGAATGTTAGCATTTTGAGTCATGTATCATGTAGGCCGCACTTTTGTTTGGACAGTAAATTCTTTCTTTGAAATTACACCGGCGGTTTTTAGCACCGTTCCTGTAGCCCTCGACCTTACTGGAACTATCGGCAGAATGGTCGCCACTGTTTATTTACGCAAGTGTGAACTAAACGTCGAGCCATCCGAAGAATGCGTTTTGCGTATGGAAGACGCATCCAGGAACAAGGGAAGGAAAATAAACAAGGAAACATTAAACCGCCGGCATCCCTCGCCTCATCGGTAACTGTCGCCCGTAATGCCGGGCCGATGAAGAATTTCTGACAAGCCGGCACATTTGCGGAGTGGCGCTGCGTTTGCAGGAGTATCTGAATTTGGTCTTCCTGGCAGCGGTGTGGGTTTTGTCAGACACCTGGTATGCACGTCGGCGCGTTCAGACAGAGAGCTCTTTTTTATGACGCTTTCGGCCGGTTACTTCATCCACGCTCGCGGCCTGCTCTGATTACACTCCTCGGATCGGTGTTATTACATCACCTCATAAGACTCATTCGAGGCAGTGGCAGGCCATGACATTACATTGCATTAATCTACCTGACGCTTTTATCCAAAGCGATTTACAGTTGGTTTGCCTAAACAGGTGCCAATCCCCTCTGTAGCAATGTGGGGTTAAGGGCCTTGCTCACAGCTGCACTGATGTCACTGGGGCCGCACCTTGGCTTGAATAACCAACCTTCCAGGTACCAGACAAGCACATAGGCCAGGTACAGCAGCATGCTGGGAAGTCTGACAGCGCTTCAGGAGCTGATGGCTCTGGTCAGTCAGTCAGATGGCCCTGTTGGTGGTGACAGCTGCTGCAACGCACCAGTGAACCCTGGGATTGCGGCGGCCAGCGGATGCTGTGGTGCTGGTTACGTGTGTTGTGGGCACTTTATGAGAACAAGGCCTGCTGCAGATGTTTGGGCCACTTAGGCCTTGTTCACGTCTTGCATTTTGGGGCTTGACAAGACATAGCTTGAGCTGATCAAGCCATGATGAGTATGGAGATCGGCTGAACTGGTCAACCAACTACCAGCTGTTTTTTGCAAACCTAGCTTGAACTGTTTTTTTCAGCAGGGCAAGAACTGTCCATGTTTCAAACAGGACTCTTTACTACTAGTTGTCGCTCTCACCCATAAATGTACCCATAAGTGTGAACTTAACCATATTAAGCACTAAAACCATACTTAGCTAGTGTGAACAAGGCCAAAAATATTTTATTGTCATTTTGGTCATTACAAACAAGGTCATTACAGCGTTTTTATAATCTCTAAAGTGAGGTCTTCTGGCAGTCTGTTGTTCTCTAAGCAGAAAGCAATGGTTGGAAAATTTGTAACTTAAAACAGATTTCTGTTTCCTTTGTCTCTGCTTTCCGCTTTTCCCACCCTGTCTGTCTTCAAAAGCCAGATCAATGCTACCAGTGTCCATTATTCATTTGCAGTAATTGCAGGTCTACCGCCTGTGTGTGGGATAGATGTTTGTTTGCGTTCTTTAATTGGGCGGCAGGTTACAATGTACCTGAAAGCAGCGCCGTTCTCTGACAGCAAGTGCGTTGAATATGCATGTCTCATCGCTATAGAAACGGCCTACATGGGAACTCTGGTGCATCTAGTAAATAACAAGCTGGGGGCCTTGTGGATAGCATTCTGCATTATGCATATGTTTTCTGTTTTCATAGCGTTCACACTGAGCCTCTGTGTATCATCTGAGCCCCAGAGGTCTCTGGTGATGGTGTGTGTGTGTATGTGTGTGTGTTTGTGCTTGCGTGTGAGTGTATGTGTGTATATGTGCATGCAGGGTTGGCATGTCTATGAGAATCTCGCCATGTGTGTGCATAGGCTCAAAGGTGTATGTGCTTGTTAGAGTGTTAATGGTAGGTGGACAGCGGTAGGTTTGGATGCTATTGGGAATATGTGGTCAGGGGGTGGATAGTTTTGTGTGTGCATGGGTTTTTGGGTGTGGATTTGTCATAGTAGGTCTATATATTCCCATTTGGAGCATGCAAATGAAGTGGGTGTCTTGGGTGTTTCATTGTGAAATGGGAAGACTGCATAGTGAGCACAAGGTAGGCTACAGTAGATTTAGTGCCATTCTCCAGGTTCTGCTCGATTTCACTGTCTGACATCAAACCCTGCTGCCAAAATATGCACAAAATGTGCGGGGTGACACATATGCACCCCAGACAGAGGAGGCCAACAGAACAGGTCCACAAGCGCCCATGTGTTCCATGAATCATCCATCCCCAACGCAGCAGGTTCTGTCTCCCTGCGGTCTCTGAGGAACCACAGAGGGAAAACACAGGCATATTTTAGCAGTTGGGAATCTTTATCAACAGAAGCTTAAAGTAACACACACCCCCGAGGCAGAGACCACTGTAGATATAAGTAAAGCTCGGAGGAATTGCAAAATTTGTGAGGTTGTTGATTTTCAAGTCACAAGGTCATCTTCTTACTCCTTCATCGTATAAACATAATTTTTTTCCTCATAACTGGAAAATATATAGTGCTTCTCTCCTTAAAATATCCCTTTAAGAATGGCATCTTATGTACACAAGCCACAAACAATGTCATCGTGTCAGCAATCTCAGGCTGGGGAGCCCAGATATTTGTGATTAGCGCTTAGGCAATGCTGCAATGGATTCAGGCAAAACGAAATGTTTGGTTTTACCCCCTTGTATATCATATACAATAGACACTGTTTACTTATGGGAAAGACATGACTGGGGTTTTTTCCCCCCACAAGGCTGTGGGGGGCTGAAAGTGTGGAGCAGTAAGGTCAGTGGTCCAAACTGCAGCTTTACCCAATTTTCTTTTAGGGGGGGTCATGGTTATTCCAGATGGGATTTAGTAAAATCCACATGATCTCTTGTGCATTAGGACAACCCCTGAAATGGATAAGGTGGGTCTGGATACAGTGGGAGGGTAGGGAAGAAGGAAAGAGAGAAGGGATCTCAAAGAAGGCTCACATAATTCAGTACATCCAACAGCAGGTCTGTTAATTTCAGGGCCGTCCAACCTGGTGCGTTCAGCCTGTGCAGGAAGTGTGCTTTTCAGGCCGTCCTGATGTCTGATTTTATTGGGTGTTGGGCTACATTGAGTAGCTGTTGAGCTCACATCGCTGTGCATTAAGCCATACATCCTCCCCCGACCACTCCCTCGAACCCCCTATTCTGCTGACAGGGTGTCCAGGACCCTGACAGCACGCCCGTCGGCCGATGTCTCGCCGTAAATATTTATAAAGTGAAACAAATCCGGGGGGTAAATCTGTCTGTCTGTTTGTCTGTCGCTTGACATCCCAGCAGCATTAAGCAAAAGCTGTTTTTGACATGTGCATTTCCTTGCGAAAGGTCTGTGCTTCTTCAGTTGGCTTAGAGAGCAGATTTCTCAAAAGCCTGGGAGCGTATTTTGAAGTTTTGGCAGCCTATTTCCAGGAACTGGAAAAAGGAGTCACATTCATAAAACATTTGAGGTTCATCTTCATAAGTTTAACATTTTCTGGCGTTTAGCTATTAGTGTGTGTGATTTGACATTTCACCTCATGGTCTTATGTCCTTTTATTTAGCAAATATAATGCGTATGTTTGCAATTCTCTCAAAATAGAAAACCAAAGGAATATGCCCAGGTTTATGATAAGTTTACAGATGTTTGTGTTGTGTAGTGTCTGAGATAACGGGATAACGTTTAAAGAAAACCGGAACTTCTCGATGGAGCAGACGGCGTTCTGAACATGCATGCCATGTGGGTTTTAATGGGCCGTTGTGGCGAGACGTTTGTGGATAATCACCGCTGACCCCTCACAAGCAAATAATTTTCCCATCATCTGGACCGCCTGACCTCCGCCCCAAAACCAAACAGCAGTCATCTAATTATGCACGTGACATTATTTGTGTTGAGCATTTTTTCGGAGTATCAATAATTGCAGGTTATTAAGTCCAGCCGTGAGCCATATGGGGCCTGGGTCCAGTCAGGGCACACACTTGGAGTCCTGCAGCTTCCTGTGGCTGAGTTCATTAACCCTTTGGTTTTCTCTGACAGTCTAATTGATGAAGGGCTAAAAATGGACGCCTAATTGAGGCGACCGGATCCCCATTGATGCGCATGCATCTGATTCGCTTCCAGGCAATTGCGAGATTGATTGGCCCTCTCCAACCAGTGAAAACTAAGACCTATAGGCATAGCAGAAGAGTTGATGGAGGGCGGCTCGACGTGAGCATTGTGGTGTAGAAATGGAACAGTTGACAACGCTGTGGAAAATGGCGGTTTTGGTTTTTCCTGAAATGGCAGCCCGGGGCTCTAATCCTGGATTATTTAATCGAAGATATTTTCTGCCCAGATTCCCAGGGGAAGGGAGCAGGAGGCCTTGGGATCCTGGCACAGCTTCCCGAACGCAAACTGGGAGATCCCGTCCTAGTCTGAGAGCCAGCTTTCTCCATCCGTCTGCATGGGGGGAGGTCGCAGAACTCGCGCAAACAGGAAGTGGGCATGAAAACGGGAGGTCTCGGGGGGGAAGGCCGTGTGGAAGGCGGCTGGGGCGAATGCGGGGGGTTCTGATGTGATGACATCACGCTGTCTGCCAACACAAAAGGAAAATGGGGCCCAAAAAGGCGTCCCGGGCTGTTGACTCAGAGCGCCGAAAAACCACACTGAGCAGATGCCAGGTTCAGTGTGGATAAACAAGTCAAATTATATGGTGTAATGTGCTGGATTCTGAACGTGGCTGAGCGAAATTCTCGCTGATTCTAATTATGACATTCATTAATGCTGAGATTCCTGGAACAGAGACGTCCGGGGGGCCCAGGCAGGTTTCAGATTGGACCGTCTGGACTAGACCGGAGCTCCAGGCTTTCCCCCAAACTGTCTTCAGCTGTCCCGGTCTGTCGGCACCTCTAATGTTGCATCCAGGAGACGTCAGAACAACTTCAGTCTCCTTCCGTAATGCGGTGGAGAGAGAAACAGATATTACAGCGTATGGAAACGTGACGCGTGCAGAGGCCCTCACCACCGCTGTCGTTATGTGTTCCACCATCGTTTCCGTAGAGATCCCCAGAGGCTGTCTAATAGCCAAGTATATGTTTTATAATAAAAAGAAACGCATATTCGGAGGATAAATATTGTACTGGTTCAAGACTATACATGACCTGAATGTAGATCCCTCGGCCAATTGTACAATTTTAAAGAGTGGAGTGAAGTGGTGTACAATTTTAGTTTGGCTTTTTTTATTAGGGGTGTGAACATGCTAAGTACCTCATACTTGCGGAGGTCAAAAATAGAAGTTCAGTCGTTTGTTTCCCGCGCTGTGGTCTATGGCCGGGCTTGCTTGGCTTTGACAAACAGAGCAGTGAAAGTCCCCAGAGGAGTTTTCTCTTTCTGTCTACATTTATATTTAGGCATGAAGCAGATGGTTTTATCCAGAGCAGTTTACACAGCGTACGTTGCTTTTTTTGTGCAAACGGTCCATTTATACAGCTGGAACTTGACTAAACCAATTCCTCCATATTTACCTGACTCAAGGGTACATCGACATGGGCCCCTCATGGAAATGAAACCCACTTCCCCTGAGTCAGAAGCCCAGTTTCCTAACCGTTATACACGAACAATGCCAAACCTATCATTAAAGTAATTGGGAGACTGCTCCCTCATATGTGAATGATGATTATCGGAATTCATTTTTGATAATTTGATAAACTGCTGACTGAAGTGTTTAATTCTAAAAAAGACCCCCTCCCCCTTCAACTTCTTTGTGAAATATATAGATGACAAATTAAACAATGTTCAACAATATTTCTAAATAATACAAATAATCATAAAGATAATGTATATCTATTGAAATGGCAATGTTCTAAACCTGCCTAGAGATGCAGGAATCCCTGTGTTCCCTGCCCTCTCTGCTGTTCCGGATCATTCTAACAGAGTTGCTATAGGAATCTTGAAAGACTGCATAGCGTGAGGCTGTCGGCCTGCTTTACGACAGCTCATTCATTTCATAATTTGCTGTAGCATTCCAGAGGCCAGGGAGCATCTCATAAATTTTGTTTTCTCATTTATTGTTGAGATTATTTGTTTGTTTTTTTCTGCATTCTGAGCCATATCATGGGGTGGCTTTGAAAATACAATTTTTACGGTCTCCCGTCTCATAATTCTCCTCGCTTTCGGGTGAAGAGTGAGGAGTCCCCCCCGTGAGGCGAGCAAAGCCTCGGTAAAGGGCAGTGAGAAGGGTAAACTGAGAGGCACAGACTTATGGGACATGGCTGAGAGGCACAAACTTATGGGACATGAGTGAGAGGGACAAACTTATGGGACATGGCTGAGAGGCACAGACTTATGGGACATGACTGAGAGGCACAAACTTATGGGACATGAGTGAGAGGCACAGACTTATGGGACATGACTGAGAGGCACAGACTTATGGGACATGAGTGAGAGGGACAGACTTATGGGACATGAGTGCGAGGCACACACTTATGGGACATGAGTGAGAGGCACACACTTATGGGACATGAGTGAGAGGCACACACTTATGGGACATGAGTGAGAGGCACACACTTATGGGACATGAGTGAGAGGGACACACTTATGGGACATGAGTGAGAGGCACACACTTATGGGACATGAGTGAGAGGCACACACTTATGGGACATGAGTGAGAGGCACACACTTATGGGACATGAGTGAGAGGCACACACTTATGGGACATGAGTGAGAGGCACACACTTATGGGACATGAGTGAGAGGCACAGACTTATGGGACATGAGTGAGAGGGACAGACTTATGGGACATGACTGAGAGGCACACACTTATGGGACATGACTGAGAGGCACACACTTATGGGACATGAGTGAGAGGGACAGACTTATGGGACATGAGTGAGAGGCACACACTTATGGGACATGAGTGAGAAGGACAGGATGTGACCATGTGTGCTTCATTTGTGTTCTGGATTTCACTCATTAATCATCCAGTTACTTACCGGAATGTGTTGAAAGGGAGACGTTTTCCCCTTTTTTTGGAGGGGGGTTAAGCACGGTAGAACAACACATTGCGAGAAATTGCTTAGAAGTATAAGGATTTATCAGGCACTTACAATGAGTAATCAACACAGGAATGTATTTTGATCTTGAAATGGCTGAGGTTACTTTTTATGCATACAGTATAAGCACGGTGCAGTTTGGATTGATAGAGTATAGAACAGTGCTACGCTATGCGCCTGATATCTGAAAACTGTACGATTGGTTAATGGAACCCTATCGATCTCAGCACTTGGCTGGTGGATCTATTTGTGGAGTTTTTTCAATACACATGCCAAATGTAAAAGACTCATGGGTCCCCAGCCCGCAATGAGGGCCTGGCGTGGCTGGAAGAGTGGTCGAGGCGAAGGCCACTTTACAGTTAGATTGCCCTGGAGAGTCTGTTCTTTTTTCTACAGTGACAAATCACACTCTTGAGTCTACATTACTGAGCACTGGTCTGTCAGCTCAAAGGGCCATTTCTCACCATAAAGTACCATTAAGCGATTCAGTTGAGGACAAGCGGCTAGAGTGATAAAATGCTCATCTGTGCAAAATTATTGTATTTGATAATGTTCCGTTGGCACACACAGACACATATGCATATGCACACACACTCAAAAACACACACACACGCTTGCACATTAATCACTAGAAAAATGCCCTCGGTCTCAGTAATAACTGTCGCTGGACTTAAGTAGCAACAACCCTGCCTTTCAGTAAATGAGGCCGCTCAGTCCGGAAGGGCTTTTGAATGTGGAGATGAAAGGCGGTTGTGGGAGGCTGTATTAATGAAATCTGCTGAGTGAAAGCCGAGCTGGCTGGCGGTGCCTCGCCGGGCCTCACCTGGTTACACTCTGCATCCCAGCCCAAGGTCACCACGCCACAGCCCACAGCCTCCAGCTGCTCTTCCTCCTGGCCCTGCGGCCGTGCAGAGATCACCACACACACACACACACACACACACAAACACTTACTCACACACACACACACACACACATATACACACACGCACACACACACACGTACACACACACACACACTCACACTCACACTCACACACACACACACATACACGCACACACACACACACATACACACACACATACATACACATGCACACACACATGCCCACACATGCTCACACATACACACACAGACATGCACACACATACACACAGACATACACACACACACACACATACACACACGCACACATATGCGCACAAACACACACATCTACATGCGCACACAGACACATCCAAAACACGCACACCACACACACCGTGCACACGCTCGAATGCACACACACACACACAAAATGTGCTTACAAAAATGTGATAAAAGTCATTATAAATTAGTAAGTTATATTATAGCTACTAAGCTTTATTACAGGGCAATTATTTCTAGAATGTTATTCTGTGAGAAAGAGAACCCACAGGAAAAAGTTACATTTCTCAGAGCTTCCAGTTAAAATTGACTTCAACCTTTAGGTAATAAGGTCCCCGTTTGTAGCCTCTACACAAGTGCTGTATGCCTCGGCAAAAAAAGTTTTGTCCTTAATTGGTGGATATGCACTGGAAAGGTTGGCATTCAGTCACCATGTCTTCACACCAGCTCTCTGCTAATGTCACCTTTCCTGGCCAGCAACATCCTACGGTCGACAAATGCAAGTGTAATGAGCGATCTGATCAGAGGTGAGCGGAGAGGCTACCATCAGAAGCTGCCAACTTCGAAATTTGTTTCTAATCTCTTTTTTTGCGCTGCGGAGTAGGGGGTGGTGGGTGCACAGAGTTCATCAGAATGTCGGGCTTCACGCCAAATCTGAGACTCTCGGCTCCAGGTCGAGGAAGTGAACTCTAACTGTAGCTGGAGAAGTAAGTTTGTTCCCCCGTTGATGTGATGATGGCAATATGGCTCTGACACAGAGGGTACCTTGACGAGCCAAGATGGACGTCCGCGTCGGGAGCGGTGTGCGGCTGCCTGAGAGGTCAGCTCTGGGGTTTGTGTGACGGACGGCTTATTTACTGCAGCTGAGAAATAGAGAGAGAGAGAGAGAGAGAGAGAGAGATAAAGTGAGAGAATGTTATCATTATTAGGAGCAGTTTTACTATTGTTATTGGCACTAGTACGAGTACTCATTTTTTGTCTGTTATATTTAATTTTATTCTTTATTGTTGTTATTAGTTTTAGTGTTTTTTTTATTATTCTGATTAGTATCATTTGGCAATATGTATTTCAAAATATGTCATGCCAATCAAGCATGATGTAAATTGAATGTACATTTGAGAAAGAGAGCGAGAGAGAGAGACTTTGAATTTGAGAGAGAGAGAATTTGAATTTGAGAAAGAGGGAGAGAGAGAGAATTTGAATTTGACAGTGATTTCCCCAGAGTTGCGGCCGTCCGTTCCTCTCAGGGCGAGCAGACGGCCTGAGATCCGGGGGCCTGGAAGAGGGCGGCCCGAGGCTGCCCTCGCTAACCGGCTGAACCGCGGCCGGCGGGGCTGTTGAAAAGCGCCCGGAGCCGGATTTCCTCTGAGGGCCGCAGAGCAGCCGGGCGGAAAGCCTTGAGTGCCACTTTAGTGCTGAGGTCACGCCTGGGCTACGGCTGGATCTGACGGGAGGTAATATAGGAGACCCGTCAAGTCCGTCAACCTCTGGCGGCGCTGACCCGGAGAGCCGTTAGTCTCGGCGGGCGAGAGGGCCGGCACGTGGGAGTCCTTATTGTGTCTCGCGCGAGCTCTTTCTCAGGGCCGCCGCCGCGAGTGTGGCTATCTCCCTGCGGACCTGGAAGCGTCTGCTTTTTTCGCCCTCGCTGAAGCGAGTGTTTGCATTCCTCCGCTGCTTGTGTTTTTGCGCGCTCACGCTGTCGGCATATGCAGGGCAACGTTCGCTCGGGAGGTGAGAGTAGTTGTCTGGCTGCTGGAGGGTTACCGGTTCGATTCCCCCGCCCTGGGTGTGTTGAGTCGGACACCTAACCCCAAATTGCTCCCAACGAGCTGTTTGGTGCCTCGCATGGAAGCCTTTCACAGTTTGTTTGTGTGTGAATGAGTGAATGACTGAATGACTGCATTAATTGTGAAGCACTTTGGATAAAAGCACTATATAACTGCAGTCCACTTACCAGTGGCCTGTGGTCTAAGTCTCCGAGGTGCCTTTGGTTGTAGCTGTGACTGTGACTATTAATGTTCCGGACCTTTTCTACTTTTTTGTGCTCTTTTGATCTTGCCTGCTGTATTTGAGGAGATGGGCGGGGTTTACACTTTTGCGATCATTTAATTTGTTCCAATACACCAGGCAAGCTTAGTCAAATACAGAACAGTATTTGGATCTGAAACAAATACTATTTGAACCCAGTTCTGTCAGTATCACTAGTGTCACCAGTGTCTGTGGTTGTGAATGTGTCTATGGCTGCTTTGATGCTGGTGACAAGTACATTCTGTTTTAAAATGGTGGCCTTAACTACAGCATTGTGAGTTCATGTCAGCCAAGTCTGCCACTGTGACTGTGGTTGCAGCAAGGTCAGAGGTTTTTATTTTATTACTTTTTATTTTACTGTTTCAATTCACAGAAACCAGATTTTCTGCAAATACGTCAAGAGTAAGAGCGCCCGACTTAGAGTGCAAATTGGCAATTGTATTCATAGACTGAAATGGGTAAGTGCTAAAGCAGTAGAGCCAGCAGATCTCTGATAGAGCCCGAGGTTAAAACAGGAGACTGAGGAATTGAGCTTATAATTGCAGTAAGTTTAGGCACTGTACTTTTGGGACATAATCATTGCAGCATCTGTGACTGTAACCGCTTTAGTGTGTTGCTGGGTTTCCATCCAACTGTTTTCATGCAAATTTTGAGTTTGAATTTGAGTGAAAATGCCTGAAACCTCACCAAATGTTTTTACGCTTGGCCAAGGTGGAAACGTTGACGTTTTGATAAAGAGAAGTTGCGGTGAAGGGTGATGGAAAGGTTTTTGGAATAAATGATGACATGACTGCGACCTAAGTCACACGATTCCACTCCAGAACCCTCCCCAAAAAAGCGCAGCAGGCCTTAACTGCCACTGTTTTGGTTACGTAATCTTGTTGCGTTCTCTTCAGAATATTCGCATAACACTAGTTGAAGGAAACACCACGATTCACATTTTCTTTTTCCGACTTTTCGGAAATTCAACTTAAACATTTGCAAAACATTTGGATGGGAACTTAACTTGTGACAGGAACCGCCACAGGATGTGTGACTGTTAGAGTGTAATTTTCTCACAGGGAGATCAGGAGGCCCGTATTGCTGAGTCTCCTGGGTCTCCCTGCCTCTCTCTGTGGCAGACCCCATCCTCATCCCCTCCCCAACCCAAACCATCTCTGCTGACATTTGCTTCCAATCAAAACTGCAATAGCCTTTTTTTCCAGTTCAGAAAACTGTAATAACAGTGTTAACCTCCAGCCCGTTCACTCCGCAGATTTGGGCTCAATCGTAATTCTGTAGCTAATACCAGCTTTGGTACCAATTTGGCTCTGCTCTAAGCCTTTCTTATTATCCTCGAAGGCCAGTGTGCTCCCTGCACTGTATCCCTGTCGCACTATTCTCTTTGATATGACTGATTAATATCTGGCTCCCCATGGTGATAAGTATGCAGTCACCTGGCTAAGGGTGTTACTGAGACGGAGGCTTGCAGTCTTATTGCAAATGGCTCTCTCTGTCTGTCTCTCTCTCTCTCTCTCTCTTTTTCTGGGTTCATTCCAGTTGCTTATTTTTCTCTTTTTTCTTTTTCTTGCCCTTTTTTCAAAAAATGGGGGGGAAATTGTGAATTAGGCAAACGTCCTTGTTCCTTCAAATGTCAGTTCGAAGCCACGTCAGTTACAGAGATGGCAGATAAGGTAAGGCTTTCTGTAAAAATCCTCCCGCAAGGATGCGCTGATTTCCTTGTTCAAAGGAAAGATTGGGATTTCCTAACTTCTACTTCTAGCTTTTAGAAATAACATATAACAGGTTGGAATGTCCTTAAAGATGGCGGACCTAAATTTGATTTCCGGGTCAAGAACAAGGAAAAGGACAAAAATAAGCAATTACAGTGAGCTCTCTCTCTCAACCATGCCATGGCTCACGACTGCATCTTCAGTGCTTCGTTTGCGAGTCTCTCCATCTGTAAGCCTAATGTCGTGGGGCATAGTTCCATTGTTACCGAACGCATTACATGTATGTGTTTTTTTACTCCCGGTCCCTCTTGAATAAAAAATAGCTTTAATGAATACATCAGGTCAGGTTAAACATGTGTAGCATGTGGCTGGGACCCTTGCGGTCAGGCGTAGTCTTTCAAATGAGCGTAAATTCAACCAGATGAAACGCAACACCTTCAATTCGTTTCCTACTGGAATAAAACTGTCATAGAGGATTAATCTGATGTTCCATTTAACGGTCCTTGGCAGAAAGTATGGTATTTACTCAACTAGTATTTTTAAACAAAAATGCTTATGTACTGTTTTAATTCCTGCCATTACTTATATCTGAGGGTGTTGTGAATATCGGGCTAGCCTCACTGGTATTATTGAGTGGCCCCAAAAGCACTTTTTATTTGCACATTTGTGTGTCCCAGGTTTTTTTTGTTGTTGTAAAAATAGCTCAAACTTTTACCTTTCTGTGCATTGGAAACAGGAGACGTCTCCAGCTGTCAGTGTGGTACAGTGTGTTCTCAAGAATAGAGGATCCTGTGAACCCTCTATTACTCTGGAGTTTTCCGTCTTGTCCTGGACTCCTGAATAGAGTTGAGATAAGTTTCTGGGGTTTTTCTTTCCGGAGAACGGACTACTGGATGGGAAAATGGGGGTTCAGTTAGTACCGGGCCAAGCCACAGCAGGCCCCGGCGTAACCCTCCTTCACCCCAAACACGTATCCCATAACCCCCGGCTCCATGTGTGCTGCTGATGGCCTGGGGCCGCTGAAACGTGGAGCCTTGTGGCTTTGAGCGAAGACAACGTCCTCTGTCTGGAAGCTGCAGACCAGGCTTAGGCTGTGGGCCACCGTGATCACAGCGTGTTTACTCAACAAGAAAGCCATCTGTCCTCGTTTGGTTGTGTGTTTGTGTGTGTGTGTGTGTGTGTGTGTGAGCATGTCTCTGTCCATGTAGTGTGCAGCTCTGTGTGTGTGTTCCTTTTCCTGTGTGTACGGCCGTATGTGTGAGTGTGTGTGTGTGTGTCTGTGTTTGTGTGTGTGTGTACGTGGGTATGCGTGTGTATATGCAGGGTGCGTGGCTAGACCACATGGAGAGTGTTAGTTCACAAACATCAAGGTTCTTGCATTGTTTTAGGGAGCCGGCCCTATTGCCAAATCTCCTCCTCTTGCTGCTTCTAGTCCGCCTCCCAGCCTGAATCACAGCCCCTCAGACACGGTTCCTCCTCCACACGCAAGGCTGCGGCGTCGCGGCCGACCCCCCGACTCCTGCCGCTAACGCTCACTTAGGCTCCGCCCGCCCAGCGGCCTACGCTGACACACAGGTACAGAAGCCTGGAGAGCCGACTACGGCATGCTCTGCCTAAGCACACAAACACACCCCTGGGCTCCAGACCCGGGCCGGACCCTTTGATTCGCTCATCTCCTCAGCTGTGCAAACTTACAGACACCTTTGACTGCGGTCGTCGGAGCACATATGGCCGACAGGCTCCACCGGACGGCGTGAAATCGAGCGACGCGACACTCAAAGAGGCACGGCAGCCAGAGGAAGTTATAAATCCGTACGAGTACCTGTCTCAGCAGGGCCTCTTCCCGGTTAGGACCATGAAAGGATTATTTATTAATTTGTCTCTCGTTCGGCTCTTAATCTGGGCTGACGTCTGTGGCTTAGCCGTGATCCTTTTTCGCCGGGTGCTACCCTCCAGAGTACAGAAGCAAGGCCCTACCTGGGATTCAAGCCGAAAGTCTTCTGTTTACAAGTCCGTATCTACCCCGAGAAACTGCCTCCAGTTGCGAAAAACAGCCATCCTATAATTGTGTTTTTATTGACCCTCGAAGATTTTCGAGGCCCACTTTCACTGCGTGTGGTTTTAAAGTTTGGCTCGGCCGAACGGAGGAGCGGTCGACAGATTTCTCTCTGCCCGATATTAAAAAAAGCCCTTTTTTCCCCTCTTTTTTTGCCTTTCTTTTTCTTTCGGTGCCACGTCTGATCTGTGTGCAGCTGGCAGCCATGGAAACCACGACAGGTTTTCCGATCCGCCAGTGACTCGCCCCGCAGGATTCCGCATCTGTGTCGTGTGTGATAGTCCCGGACCTTCGCTAATAATGATCACATGTGACCAATCGGGCAGGAGTCATTCCTGAGCATACCCTCTACAGCCAATTAAAAGGCTCAGGTGTGCTTCAGCCATGGATAGGTTACCCACGATGAGGCTAAATTGTATTAGTATCCTCTTCGGAAAATGACTGTTGCCATCTGTTTTCTGTTTTTTAATTATAATTTTTTTTTATTGTAGCACATGTGTAGGCAGAATGCACCGTCATCTGTAATCTGCCAACCAGATGTGTGGAGGTAAAAGTGCCAGATTAGGCTAAAGACTGAGCTTTCATCTGTAGTCCCTGAGCAGGTTTTAAACCAGCCGAATGAAGCCGCATATAGCGGTGACACAATCTCTCCGTCGCTGCACACAGCAGATAAGCACATAGCGGCTGGAGACTTTGAAATCACAAATATTAAACAAAACATACATCGGGAGTGAATATAAACAACAGATAAAAAAATGACAGGGATTTTGCAAGCTTTTGGTGTTTTCATTTTGCATTGTTTGCTTTCATACAACTGGGTGATGTATTTTAGCTGTGATGTCAAAGTTGGATGGAGAACCCAAGGGACTAAGAGTAAGCCAAGAGTAGCCAATCAGGTGTGAATGGGATGGAGGTCAGGGGTCATTTACACGTTAGCACGCACGCTACCTCTTCTTACTGATGCTGCTCGCTCTCTCAGAACAAGCTCCCTTAGAAGAGCCCAGCTTCATCCGTGAGAGCCACACTCAGTGCAGTAGAGAGTCTTGGGATTCTCCCCATTGCGGCTGGTGGAACAGCACCCCCCCCTCTCCCCGCCCAGCCTGGCTCCTGAGGAAGGTCCCAAAACCGACACTAAACGCTAAACATTTCCTGCTTCAGAGTCGTTTTTTCCTCACCGACCTATAGAGCGGCCTACGGCAGCCCGGCTCCTCCGAGGCCAGCGCTAACAAAAACAAGCTGCTCGCTGTTACGAAGGGGAGTTATTGGGGTTTTGCTTTGTTTTAGAATAGCGGCCTACCCCGCCCCTAGACCCTGGTGAGAATGCTGGGGGGGGGGGCAGTGCAGGGGACAGGGGACCGGAGCATTCCGCGGTCGCCCCGGCGATGTCAGCTGTGTCCGCGGCCGAGTCTGAAAGGACAGTGTTTGCGAGAGGAGCAAGGAGGCAGAGTGGGAACTAAGTGCCTCCATTCTTGCCTGGCTTTATTTCCCCCCCTGTTTGTTTTTCAGCTCCAGGCTCTTAACAGAAACGCTGGCAGCTCCGGTTGAGCTTTCTCAGACTTTAACGAGCTGGGAGGTTGGAGAGGGGAACGGTTTGTTTTACCTTTCCGCTTAACAGAGGGAGGGAGAGAGAGAGAAAGAGATTTGATTTGATTTTTAAAAGCCCTTCATTAGGACAATATTTCGAAACAGAACTTAAACAGATCTTTCAACAGCAAAAAGACAAACTCAAACAACCCCCCGCAGGCAGGGAGAGAGGCAGAGGAAGAGATATTTGAATTTGAGAGTCATCTCCCCAGAACTCTGGTTGTTCCACTCAGGGAACATCATTGTTCCTTCTTTAAAGAAGATTCAATACCCACCTCTTTAATTCCGAGGGCAAACTCATCCTTTGGCAAACTGCCTTCCGTGGGCTGGAAGCAGAGAATAGAAAACCTGTCGCTGTCTTGTTTGCCAGCTCACTGAAATCCCGAGGTTCATTAAGGTGGGCATGTCACAACAATGGCTGCCTGGGTGTCATAAATCCAGATTGTTTTGTGTACAGAGCCCCCAGGTGTGTTTGCCGCTGCGCTAAGCCGCGGGTCGGGCTGCGGTAGGTCCACGTCACCCCGGGTCCGACTCGCGGCGCTGGTGACACCAGAACCTGAGTCACAAAAGTGCCACCCCCGCTCCAAACCACCGGGACAAAAGAACGGCGGAGGTGCAATCCTCTCATTATTAGCGCACAGCGGTGTGGGTTCTCCAGCTGTCAAAGCGCAGGCCAAAACAGTGACAGAGAGAGAGAGAGAGAGGCTTGCTTGCCTGTTTGTTCTGCATTACTCATCTTTCTGACGTCGTTCGTCGCATATCAAAGGTCCTCGAGGAGAGAGAACCCCGCAAACTCCAATTACCCTGGAGTTTTCAGTCTGGTCATGGGCTCCTGAATACAGTTAGGTTTGTGGGATTTTTTTTTTCAGAGAAGATGCAGTATAGCCAGGGCTATTAGTGCTGAATCTTCACTTATAGAACGGGGAGAAATGAGAAACGGCGAGGGCTGAGAGATATTGGGTGGAGGGGGAGAAGGCCTGACATTGCAGACGCACTGGAGCGCGGCGCGTTCGATCAGAAAGAGCATATTTCCCACATGGAGGGAACAGGAAAAAAATCTGCAGCAGTAGTCATGACCGGGCAGAAACGAGAACGGATACCCAAGGAGCGGTAATGGCTTTCTGAGGACAGGGGGGGACGCACCTGGGAATGGGAAAACAAACGAAAAGAGAGGAGGAGAAGAGACCAAAGCAAGGCGTGAAGGAGTGGAGGAAGTAAGCAGGTCGAGAGGACACCCCCCCCCCCCACCCCTCTGTTGCTCTTGAAGGGTGAGGGGTTTTGTTTGTGGGGTAGGTGGAGGTATGTGAAGGATGCTTTCGGACGGTATTCCGGACCGGTGACCCCGGGCGCCCCGCAGGTGTGTCGGCCGTGCGTCGGCTGGAATTCCGCCCCCCCCGGTGAGAGATTCCCATCTGTGGCATTCCGCTCGGCGGGAGACAAAGGGCGGGTCTGTGAGGGTGGGCGGGGCTCACCTTGACTGACGGGAGAATATTAAAGAGGTGGGGGTGGGGGGGGGGCAGGGGACTTCCGCAGTGCCCCCGAGTGGAAACAGGTGTCCTCCTTTGGCGGGGGTCTCGTTCGATCTCGTTGTCACGGCAGCTTTGACCTGTCCAAACCCCGACCTCGATGAGACGGGTGTGGCTCTTCAGGGACTATTTTGAATTGAAGGACATCAACCCATAGTCCCCTTATTGATATGGTTAACTAGAATATGGCATGCTCAACAAGTACAGTAACATTACTTCGTGCTGGTTCAGAATTATGCAATCCAGAGCAGACTCTCAATTTTTGTGCTCTGTTTTATTGCCAGCACAGAAAATAGTATGGATGTTTCAGCTGAAGAACCATCCATACTGGTGTTTCATGCTGCCTAAAGTTTAATTGAGAGTGCTGTTTTTCTATTCTGGACCCCCTCGCGATATCATAAGCATCACTCAACAGATAGAACCTTAATGTGGTCGTGAGGGACAATACAATGAGTTTTGTTGTGCTGCTTTTTGATTAAGTGACGACGCTCATATTTCACATTTGAAGGGCTTCATTGTATCATTTATGATTTCTGTAATGGGATAGGCACCTGGGCGCATTTGATCTTCCTGAAGCTGGTATCACCGCTTCCCTTTTCATATCTGTCCGTACACATCTGCTGAAGTCTGGGAGTGAGGAAGCAGGCAATGCAGAATCACAGAAAGTACACACACACATAACCTCCTGAGGCCCAGGAGAATGTCCCTTAATCAGTGAATGTCCATATGTAACTATCGAGCTCAGGAAAGTCACAATGTAATGTCCTCGTTTGAGGATGCAGACTCTGAGGAGGTTAAAGTCTCAATCGGGTGCTAAACTGAGAAGCCAGACCGTAAAATTAAAAGAGTTCACACGCTGTATAATCTCCCGTGTAACGTGACTTTATTAACACCACAAAGTAACGTTTTCAGCCTTATGGCTCTTCCTCTGACTGTTGGGGAACGTATGCAGTGTGCGGACTCTTTCGTTTTACATAGCAATGTGGCTGACCCACAGAGGTCAGAGCCCAGGAGAGGAGCAGTCACTGCTGGTTTCTCAGTTAGCGCTCCTACTCCAGACACACACACACATAGAGACACACCCACATGCTTAAAAAAAAAGCTAGTGGCTTCTTTCTCCTCGCCAAGAGCACCTTCCCTACAGTAACATTCATAACTTCATTCCCATGTGCCCTGTGTTCTGGTAAAATCTTTGGACAAGAGGAGGGAAATTTTGGGGGGAGATCCTTTGACTCAGGAATTCTGCGTCTAATTAAATCCAAGTGACCGTTGATAGATGGTTGGCCCTCTCTTCATGAGTCAACAGGATTTTTTTGTGTTCCTCTAAAAGGTCACGCTTGTTTCGCCTGAGAAACTTTTACTGTGAAATTAAGCGTCTGTCTCCTAAGTATCACAAAGGACTGAGAGATTGGAGAAATAATTTAATTGGTTCTTTGTAAACTGGAGCCTTGATAATATTCATGTTGCGCTGGCGTACGAAAATTTGTTTTCAATCTGTCATTCTGAATGAAATGTTTCCCTGAAAAATGACTTAATATTACTTGCCAACCCTCATCTAATTTATGTCCCTCTTCTGGTTTTAAGTAGCGAGGTGCTAGCAGCAGTCTCATTAGCCTGCAGCGGAGTGATTACCTGCTGTGACACCTCTACTCCGCCCCTTTCACAACAAAGGAGTTCAAAGAAATGTGTGTGATGTGTGCTACTTCGGGGGCTGTGCTGCCGAATACTTACAAATTTCCGTAGTGTGAAAAAAAGAAGAGCTGGTTAAAGGGAAATTAGGCTAGTGTTCATTAGTTTAATGAATAAATCATAGCGTATTTATTAAACGTGCCCCTGATTGTGCGGAGAGCCGTAAATAATGTAGATTTCCCAAAGCCGTGAAACGCGACATCTAAGACAGCCCGGCTTGCATGCAAGACTTTTGTGGCTTTCTGGCGAAGCAGGTCCCCCGCCGAGAGATGGAAATACTGTATAGCGAAACACAAAAACCGAAGCAAATGCTTTAAACACAGTGGTGCATATCTACAACCCACCCCCTCGCCCTCAATAAAGCATTCCATGTTCATCTCCAGAGCAGGCTCTAAACATTTATGTTGATATGGGGGTGATGTGCAGTATGTAGGAAGGCGCTGTTGTTTTTCTCAGCTACAATGTTTAAATATTAACTTTGGAGAAAAACAAACGCGTGGCAGGGAACTGGGACCCCTGCGTTAACTGTCAAGGGCTGCTTAGCGGAGCTGCAAATATTTGGGCCAGCGGTTTACTTTCCTGTGAGAAAATAAACAGCAGTTGTGTTGCTGTGTTGCCACAGCTCGGAATCAAAGAGCGGAGAGATATCAGGACAAAAGGAGGCAGAGCCGGTCAGGCGCAGCGATGACACGGGTTTCAATTCCTGTCATAGCCACAGTGTCAGACATTTGAATAGTCACACTTTTTTCTGCCCTCATTTAATCCATTGCCCTGCTGAAAAAATTAGCTCAAGCTAGGCTTTGAAACAGCTGGTACTGTAGCTGTTCGACCAGTTCAGGCCAGCTCTATACTCTATACTCTATACGGGTTGACCTGCTCAAGCAATGTTTTGAAGCAGCTGGTAGCTGGTCATTTCAAGCTGGCTAAGCTGGATTTTACACCAGGGTACATTTCAGTTATTTAGCTTGCGCTTTCATTCAAATCATTGTGGCTTTTTTTATTGTGGCTCCACCAGGGCTTTTTATTGTGTTTACACTGGGGCATGAACCACCAAGCTTCCAGGTCCCAGTCAAGCACCTTAGCCACTAGGCTCTAGGCTGCTAATCAGAGAGATGCCCACTGGTAGCAGACCCAGGTTCCTCCTAAATGGAGGCTGCATTTGATTGACACCACACTGACGCACTAAGCAGCAGGACACAGAGTCTTGCGTCCTTCCTTTGTGACCACGCTGCTGGACTTCCCTAAACGCTGGTCACGGGGGGTGCTTCCAGGAAGAGGGACAAATGCAAGATTTTGTCTGTCCTTCTTGGTAAATCGATTAAGTCAGATTCATGAAAATAGCAGGCTTTGGAACAAAAGGACTGGGGAAGGGGGGGTTGGGGTAAGTGGTCAGTTTGTAACCTGCAGAAATTAGGAGCAGTTCTATTCCCCGAGGTCCCATCTGTTAGCGTGGCTGTGTCTTCCTCGAAGTGGAGCTGACACACCCCTGCCAGGCAGTGTGGTGCAGACAGGATCAGTCGAAAGGAAAGAAACTCACCCTGCTGCTATGTGCAGTAATCCAGTTCTGACCTGCTGCCATCTCAGTATTAGCACAATGTTCTGCCTGCTAGATACAGCACTGTGTGGAGCTACGGACCATGGAGAAGCTGTGTTAGTTTGCTTCTCCCATGGTCATGTACATACACTCAGTGACCACTTTATTAGGTAGACCTGGCCAGCTTTTATTGGAAATATTTAATCAGCCAATCATGTGGCAACAACTAAATGCATAAAATCATGTAGACGTGGACCAGAGGTTCGACTGTTTTTCAGACCAAATGTCAGAATGGGGAAGAAAGGTGATCTAAGTAACTTTGACCGTCGTATGATTGTTGGTGCCAGGCAGGGTGGTTTGAGTATCTCAGAAACTGCTGACCTCCTGGGATTTTCATGCACAACAGTCTTGATGGTTGACAGAGAATGGTGCGAAAAAACATCCAGTGAGCAGCAGTTTTGTGGGCCGAAACGCCTTGTTAATGAGAGAGGCCAGAGGAGAAGGGCCAGGCTGGTCGAAGCTGACAGGAAGGGGACAGTAATGCAGATAACCATACATTACAACAGTGGTGTGCAGAAGAGCATCTCTGAGCACACCTCAAAGTGGATAGACTACAGCAGCAGTAGACTTAATAAGTCTAATAAATAGGTCTAATAAATACCTAATAAAGTGCTTGCTGAGTGTACGTGTCCAGAGAAGGGTAATTTGGGTATGGCCAAATATGAATACATTCCCAGCGCCTACAGTACTTTAATAGCATCATTGTAATAAGCAATCCAAAAATATACGTTTTCACTAATGTATTTGCACTTAATCACTTTTACCCACCCCCATGTCTTCATCAACACCATACTTTTTCATTATCGCTTATTTTTAAGCTGCTATTAATTGTATATGATGCCACTTCACTTTGCCGTACCGTAGCTTTGCTGAGCTGACTTCGCTGTAAGCGTCTGTTTTGTCTCGTGCAGGCCTTTTCCATGCTAGGTGTAAATCTCTCACACAAATATGCAGTAACACAGAAAGGCGTAAAGCAAACACTGATGAATCCAGCCTTTCTGGGAAGGGCGGCGTGGCTGTGGGGTCAGTCTCACTCGGGGCTTTAGCGAGTCCCCCGTGTTTGCTCTTCCTCAACCACTAAATTATGTGAATCATCTCCATCCTTGGCCTGTGTCTGCACTGTCACTGCAATCAAACCGCAGAATTTCTTATCCTCAGAGTCTCTAAATCCCATCTATATCCCATCTCTTTCTCTCTATCTCCCTTTCTCTCTTTCACTCTCACTCACTTTCTTTTGCTCTCTCTCATTCTCTCTCTACAATATGCAACTATGTTGTCGTTTTGTTCCGGTCTCTGTCTCACTCTTGCACTCTCACACTCTCTGTGCTCTCTCTCATTCTTTCTCTCTCTCTCTCTCTCTCTCTCTCTCTCTTTCTCTCTCTCATATGCCTGTTGTAGTTTTGTTCCCTTGAGTGATCACTGTGTGCCTGTGGATTCTCCAGTTTCCATGGTACCTAGTCGCTGAGAGAGCTTCTGCATATAGATTGTTAATTACAGTAGGAACCTAACGGAGGCAAGCGTGATTAATGGAAATGCTATCCACAGTAAATTTCTAAATCATTACAATTAAATCCTAATTCGTTCAAGATTAACCATAAATTCAGTCAGACTTGCACCACCGGTGGAATACTAAAAGAAAATCAGGACTGGTGTATTCCTTCTATTTCAAATCCACTTCTTAACTGGAGTTCAGTTAGATTTCTGCTGTAAAATTGTCATTACGAGGGAATGATTTTTCTGTTTCCGACAGTTTATTAGCGGGGTGGAACGTGGAATGAATTTTTATTGAAGGCCTAATTCTTCAGAGTGCATTCTTTGAAATGCATTTTATTCTGTGACTACATTGCTTCCAAGAGTGGAATGTGTAGAAAACAAGGCCACTGCAGGCTCCTAAGCAGAAGGAGCATATGCGGATTTATGGGTGAAAGAAACTTGCTGAAGAAAAGCTCTGTTCTCGTCCAAAAACACTTTGTTTTTGTCAGATTGTTGGTGATTCAGCTCAAGGGCTGTTGAGGTCTGTTGATCTGTCGAAAGCTTAACATTTCCAAAGAATGAATACGTACATATTTAAACTGCTTCATGGCTTTTCTCAGAGTTTTTTTCCACATCCATAACTGGTAGCTTTCAGAATCCCCTTCATATAAACACACTTTTTGAATTAAATGAACACACCAATTTGACAATTTTACAGTAGGCCTGTCTCTAACCACACTTCTGGGAGAGAGAGAGCTGCTTACACTGTATGGTTGCATATTGTCACTGTTAGTTTTGACACATACATTAAAACAGTTTTTGGTTGGTTTTGGGTATGGAATGTCTTTTGTTTCACACAGACCATATGCAGATAGACCATATGCAGATAGTTTTCCATACTGCCTCCTGTACGGAGAACACTGTAGTGGAAACGCAACAGAAGGTGTTTTCAGAGCCAAGAATAGACAAAGCGTGTGAGTGTGTGTGCGTTACCTATAATTACAGCGCAGGGTTAGTATGGACCCATCTGCCGTACTGCCGTAGTGAACGGAACGGGAGAACCACGTTGGCTGTGAGGCGGCACATTCCTGTATCTGAAGTGGCAGCCAGAATTAGGGAACGCGGACGATTCCCAGAGATAATGAGTTACGGCAGGGCACGAACGCAGTCCGGAGCAGCCGTCTGGGGCGCCACGTTCCCACGTTACTGTAGCAACGCGCCGGCAATGCTGTGAGAACGTTAGGGCAGGGTTTGTGAGAGTGGACCGGGCGGGTGTGAATTAACAAGGAGGGGGGGTTTTCGGTGCAGCACGGGGGTAACTGAGAGCTGGTGTGGAGATGGGGTAAAGTAGGAGGGGGTGGGATTGAGAGCTCTGTAATTACCCCAGTTGTAAATCAGCCCCTGAGTTAATGAGAGAGGATGAAAGTGTCACTTGACTGACATGCGGTGAGTGCGATTTGGGACGGGGTTGGAAAAGGTGGCGGTATTTCTTGCGCAGGGAGACACCTGGGTGACCCTTGACCTGTCGTGGCTTCGGCCCCTGCATTACTGAGTGTCGCCGGGAGACCTGTCGTTACCGTGACCCTCTGGCATTTCGCCAATGAGCTACGATGGGGAGGGGGCGTTAAAGTGGTGTTTAAGGGAGTAGGGGGGTGTTAGGGCATTACCGAGGAACCGCCGTTGGTGACACATGCCTCAAAGGGTGGACATTGTTTCTATTAGTCACAGTCTGTGTTTTCTTAAAGGAGAACCTGTGAGAAGAACAACTGATTCTCACGCATCTAGATTTATGTTCAGCTGATTACTTCTGAGTAGCACCCGAGTGTCTGCACAGCAAACTTGTCAACTCTGATGCTCTTAATATATTTCACACTGATTTCAGACCTGGGTAAAATGCGTAATTGTTTTGGATTCAAGTACTTTTCTAGGCTTTCCTGAGCTCATATGGTGTATTGAAATATATGAAATACTCTCAAAAACTGCAGACCCCGCCTTCTGGTGCTCTTAGTTGGCTCAATTGCACCAGGCAAGATCCAAAACAATTGCATATTTGACACATTCGATCCATTCTGGTCTCAACACTTCCATTTGAATTAACGCAGAACATTTTACTGTATGGCTGTGCGTGAGAAGAACTTGCCAAATGAATCGGTTTCCGCTGTTGTTTCTCTGTTTTTCCAACAAATAAGTTCTTATTATCGCCGTGAAAGATTTGTTTTAACTTTCTGCCAGGGCCCTGCCATATAAAATCATGATACATCACGCTGGAAGTGCCGCCAGTGCGTTGGAGTTGCAGTTCTCGCTAATTAAGCCGGTGATTGATATGTATTTAGTATACCAGCGCAGAGAGGAGGAACACAACACCGGGCTCGATTTAAAAAAATAAACGGCCGGGCAACAGACGTTAACCCCATTGACAAGGGCTCTCGTTTCTGGGGGAAGGTAGAGCGATTCATTTGCCCTCGGTCATACAAAGCAGAAGAATTGTTTGCGTTTTTTTGTGAACCGTGGCAGCAATTGAGAGACCATCTACTCGGCCCGATTCTTCCAGCTTGTAATGACACAGTGGAGGCCCTGACCCCCAAGCTGTTTCGGGAGAAGGGGGAGAGCGAGTCCATTGAACTGACAGACATGACGGAGCCCCGGTCCTCCTTCAGACCTCAGCTGAAGGAAATTAAACGCCCGGCCCTAAAGCATGGCAATCCGAAGGTAAACTCAATAGTTTGCCTGCGCGTATTGAATGGCTCCACAATGCGGCCGCTTTCTCATTATCCCTCTCGACTTTGTGTTGACTTAGCGGAGCTAATGAAGGACATTTATGCCCGGCCTTGCAGATGTCTGCTCACCAACTACAATGTTGGGGCCAAAGGAATTAAGTCTCGAAAGTGAAAAGGGAAGCCTGGAACAAGCCTTAGTGGTTTATCCCCGTGAAAGGAGGTGCGATTTATGTTAAGGAGGCCTCTCCGTTCCCAAGGAAACAGTTAGGCGCTGGAACCTTCTAGCTGCGATGGGGCCTGCTCTCGGTTCCTGTTTCCTATTCTTTTTCTTTTTTTTTTAAACACGGGCTTCCTGCGGCTGTTCTTTCGCCAAGATGTCTCTTTCTTGCTTTTCTTTTTTGTTGTAATCATACAAGGTTTACTTTGGCTCCCGCTCTGACAAAGATGTATGTCGGTAAGCATGTGATGGATCTGCAGGGGCTCCCAGACTGGTGTGATGGGTGGAACTCTCCGGAGAATCTGCCTCCGACTGTCCGTCATAAGAGAACAAGCGGGGCGGCGGTGGGGAGGGGGTGTCAGTGGAGGGTGAGGAGCAGCCAGGAATCTACGAACGTGGCCAAAGAAGTTTGACGTCAAGGCGACAAGCGTATTTGAAGGAATTTTGGAATTCCTGAAGCGGCTTTCAGATGGGTGGTCTGAAGGCAATGTTAAGAAGGCCTTCAGCTCTCCATCTGGTTCACTCAGTTGACACGTTCACCCACATCTCACTCTGAGGTAAACTTCAAGAATAAAAATGACTCAGCCTTTCCCCCAGGTGAGCACTTGCTCTCTTCATGTTTCCAGACACGTTGCTGCTGCTTCTGTTATCTGACGCAGGCTTCCTTAATTTCTCTTTCTTTGATACCTGCAAGCCTTCTGGGATCATCACACTGTCTTTCTCTGACATGCGAACGCACTAGTAATGACAGTTACATCAACTGTACATAACTCCTTTTCCAGATCCAGCCCTTGTGAAAAAATCATGTGTTCAAAAACCACAGGTGAATACCTAACATGTAAAGAGTACATTACATTACAGTACATATGTGAACATAAAAAAAAACTATCCCACTAATAAGATAAAAGTGGGAAAATTTAACCTATGCTATTTCAAGTCACGCATTTTCATTTGCATGTGCTAAAAGCTAATCACATGTGACATATCATTTTCACATTTGGATATTGATGTGAAAATGTTGAAATTCACATAGGAAATGGTGATGTTCACGTGCGAAAATCACAATTTCTTGCGATTTCTCCGTAAGGGAGCGGAGCAGGGCTTCTCACAGAGCCCTGTCCCCTGGACCGAGGGAATCGAGTCTCCCTCCCAGTCCTCAGCCAGCCCGAAGAGCGCCTGACCTGGCTGACCAATGACAGGACCTCCCACCTGGTGCCTGTTGCCCTCCCGTGGGCTCAAAGAGATGGCTTCCTCTGTGGCACTCTCTTAATTAGATTTTTAATGAGCTTAATCAGTTGTTCTTGGAGGCGTGTGCCTCTCCCCTCTGCACGGCTCTCATTAAATCCGCCATAATCACCTCGGCACAGCTTCTACACGGCTAATTCTTCCTGAATCTTTTATCTCTTAATAAGGGGATAAGGCATGGAAATTGATTCATCTCCTTTCTCTGCTCAAAGTATTAAGCAGATTATTATTGTTATTATAATGGCTTTGGCGCGCTACTTGCTCCTATTTTTCTGATGCGTACTGGGTGAGTCGTAATGGATGCACACTCTCCTCATTCCTGGGCCATTATTTCATGGTAATGAGATACATTCCGCGTGTAATTAAATGGAATAAAGCCGAAACTCCATAGCCCCGTTTTCTTTTACAAGAGACGTGAAAACAAAGCATTCCGAAACATTTTATCTGTAGGTCCATTGAACTACAGCGAGAAGGTCTTCGAGTAAATAAGGAAAGATATTTCAAGTATTTTGTGTCAAATTTCCAGAATGCCGTCGATACCGCAAGAACAGAGCAGTCGGAATGAAGAAAGGCTGTGACCTATTTTGATACTTCCACCAGGGCCGCTCTGTTGTGTGGTGTTTATTTCCTCTCTTGTAAACACATCAATTTTTTACTTTTTTTTCTGCCATTCTGGGATCAGTGGGTTTGGGTATTTCCCACAACACAGAACAAGCATATTTTAAGATGGGTAATTGCATGGAATTGATATGCGTTAAAGGGAATGATATCTAGTAGCTTTTTCATCCACTGCAAAAAAACAAAAAAGAAGTCAGTGTCAACAAGTATTTTAGTCTTATATTTAGACTTAAAATCCTATTTCTATTCCATTTTTGGTGAAACAACTAAGACAAAAATATTACCAATGAGGTGAGAGAGTTTGGCTCCTTTCAAGATTTGACAATGGGATGAGAAAATTGCACTATTCAAGTAAACAGTAACTTAAAACAAGCTAATATTTAAAGAAATAAGACACATTATAAGACTGAACTAAGACTAAAACACAGTTGTTAAGACTTTTTTTTTGCAGCGAATGTCCTTTTTTGGAGTTTGGTTTTTTATGTTCTTTTGTTAAACTTTGCCTTGCAGTCAGAGGAATTTGTCCATTGCGGTGGAAGTTGTGGACATTTTCATTGCACACCGAGCCCTGTGGGCCTTTAACACCTTGTCCAAGCTCCCTGTTCCTCTCACATCTTCGCAGCTGGGTGCTGACCTCCCCAAACCCCGCCAGGAGGCTACAGCCCAAACTCGGTCAAAACAGAACAGGGTGAGGTTGATTTGTTAGGTGTCACAGAGAGGGACAGCAAATTCCCCCCACCCTTCAGCCAGTAACATCTCCTCTAGTCTCCCCAACAGTCCCTCCGTCCTGTATGCAGGGAACCCCTCTCGGAAAAACTGTGTTCAATTGCTTTCATTTTGTCCGCCGGTGCGTGTGCGTTTTGTCTCTCCTCTGGGTTTACAGCAGTTGATGAGGTTTAAGCATTATGCACTGCGCCACATCCTTTGCAAAACATCAAAACATGCCAGGTCCGTGATGAAATATTTGTGTTGCGCCTTATTTTTTTTCCTAATACAGCAACGCTCACAAGCGCGTATCAAGGAATGAGAAACATATGCCTCCTAAAACTTGCTCGAAAACAAATGTTCACTCTTAGCTGTCACTGGGCACCTCCTTTTATGGGGCAATAATTTCAAAAATAATGGGAGCTGGGTGCTAATATTTGGCATTTCTTGCTAAAACAACTCTGCCCAAGCACCTGAGGCAACAGCGGAGGAATGTGCCTAGGTGAGTGAGAGGACCACCCAGGGGAAAGTGACCCACCTGCGTGGTAGTCTCCCATACCTCAGGTTCTCCAGCGGGGTTGCAGACTTCCCCCTCTCCGAGACGGTTTGGCCGCCAGACCTGTCCTCCGTTGCCCGTTGAGAGAATCCAGAATCCCCCCCCTTCTTTTTTCATCCCCATGAAAGCGAATTCCGCTCCGCCTCGGAGTGCCGCTAAGGAGGCTAGCCGTGTCCAAACAGAGCGCCGGCGGATGGAAACCGCCTTTGATTGCTTCCATCTCCGAGCGCTCTCGACCTCTGACCCCGGAGGTGAAAGGGTTCATGTGGAAGGGGGGAGGATGGCGGGCGGGGGTTCCCTTCCAGTCACAATCCACCCAGCTGACCTCCAACCACTCCCAACACCCGGCCCCGGGGCCCCCAGGTCTAAAGAGCCGGGGTCCGTCAGTGTGGATGGGTCAGGTCTCGGCGTGCAGGGGTTAGAGAAACTCACAGCTGGCTTCGCCCCGGCCTTTGATCTGAGAAGGGGGGTGTCGGGGACCGGGGTGTCGGGGGCGTCCGCCCCGCGCTCCGGAAGAGCTCTGTCAGGAACCCTTAGCGGCTTCGGGAGACCGCGGTCGAGGAGATGAACCAGGAGCGGTCGGCCGCGGGAGGCGTCGGGGAGGACGGGGCTGGCAGCCTGAAGCGGCAGATTTACGAGCGTCCGTTTAAAAACAGCGCCTCGATTTAACACGGTGCCTTATCGGATCCTAAATCGCGTTCGCAGCAATTTTTGGAATTCGATACACGCGGCCCTGTGTCCGGGCTGAGTCTGTAAAAAGAGGAACTTCAGAAAAGCTCTGCGTTGGTTTGACTTTACGATTTCGGAATTGGGTTAATAGAGCCATGGAGCCTGAGTGGTGAGTCTTGTGGAGAATGGCAGTTTGAATTAGACATCCTGGGAGACTGGGCTGTGAGATTGGGCTGTGCTTTAGTCTGTCCTGTGATGTACAGACAGGCCAGAGAGGAAGAGACAGCTCTGCTAATAAAACACGAACACAAGCCTTACACAGTTGTGTGTCAGTGGGCCAGCATTTTGCTTTTCGTTCATATTTTTTTATTTATTTATCGTCTTTTTTGCATCTGTCAGCAAGTCCGGGCAGTGTGTTGAGGTAATGTTTTATTTTGAGCAACCGCCAACAACTGCGGACGACATCATTTCTCCCAAAATGAGATGTCATTACAGCGGTAGTTAGGAAAAAATGCTCAAAATGGATATCCATTAATTACGAATTATTGTTGGAGAACGTGGAGTCCCCACTAGACCCGGTCACCTTCTGATACGCGCTCTTTAATTACATTTCTGTTCCCCCTCTCTCTTCTTCATGTCTCCATTACCATACCTCACTCTCATGGCACGGAGCTGATTTAACTCATCCTCCTGGATGAACTTTGTGAATGATAGAACCTGATAGCTTTACTTAAACTGGGGGTTGGGTGGCAGCGAGCAATGCGCAGTACCCCTTAATGAAAACCTAGAACCGCATCACCCACATAGCTGGGAACATGTGTTTGGGAGCGCTGCCAAAGACAACAAGTTCCCAAATTGCGCTGTACCTCGGATTGTGTGTGTGTGTGTGTGTGTGTGTGTGTGTGTGGGGAGGGGGTTTATGAGGGTAATCTGAGGCCTATACGTTACTGTGCCAGAATTGTAAGTACCCCCATTAGCTTTCCACACGTCCCGACTCTCGGATAAACGTATCGTCAGATAAGGCGAGTACTGGCTTGCAGTGGCCAGTCGGCTTGCGTCTGGCCACCTGGTGCTACCAGACCAGAAATTCCCAGTTTGCTTATGTACACCATATGTGTTTCTTCATATTTATCTATATATATATATATAAATTTGGTGGTTTGTGTAAATGGAAGACAGTCTTTGCATGTGCAATGTCAAATTAATCAAATCAAGATTTGACATGAAACTCTTCTGGTCAACTAGATTCTGCTAATTGTGCTTTGTGTTTACATCAAGCATAAAAAATGCCAAAAGAATCGCGCATGAATAAAGTTTTTTTGCACAAGCTTAATGTAAACACAGAATAGCATTCTTTTTTTGTCTTTTGCCTGACATTCTGCATTACTATAAGCCGCTCTTTAGGTCTTTAATAAAGAGAATGCCATCGTGAAATCTAAATCGTTAGCAGACGTTCAGTCTTGTGCGTTCCAGAAGAAAAGCTACCCACGGCAACCCACTGACAACAACATATTATTCAAATGCAGTTCTTACACACATGATTGTTAAAGGCTGCAAACTTTTCCTTTTATTCGCTTTTTCACAAGACAGTCACTTTAAAATATTCTGACCTCCCATCTGGAAAATAAATGATTGCGGTCCCAACGAAAAGCCAGAAAAAAAAAAAAAAAAAAGACTAAATCACAGTGGTCCCAATTTTCTGTTAAAGCTTTTACCACAGATAAACGGCCCCTGCAAAGACCTGTCAGTCCGTATCCTGTCCATGCGTTGTTCGGTAAGATAAACTAACAGCTAGCAGAAAGCGATGCCACACTCATTTGGTTTCAAACTAGCTACATAACATAGCGGTATGTGTGTTTCCTGTGTCATGTCCAGTAGAGCTAACCCAAGGCAGCTGGGGTGTTAGCTTGTAGCTCATTGTTAGTCGGCTTTCCAAACATGCACGGAATCTGTTGCGTCCCTGGTAATGCTGTCGGTGACCCCTAGGGGCTCTGGCGAGCTGGCACTGGCAAACAGCAGTCATTCTCACCCCGAGGCATTAAAATGGGGCCTGTCCTCTCTCGCTGAACCTGCTACTGTGCGCGTTCGTCCTCCTGATCCCACGCCCTGCGTCAGACCACGGAGGGACCTGATCCCTGCCTTCGGTTAATTGAGAGGGTTTTCAGTTTTACAGGCTTGTCACTTCTGATTTTTCTACCCCACCAAACCACCCCCCGCCCCCCCCCGGACCCCACTCTCTACCCCACCCTCACACTGTCTTGGCGGGGGGTTGGATAGGACTAATGTGCATATGGACACAGCTGGACACCAGATGTTCTACAGGAGACGAATCAGAGAGACGCTATAAGTTGTTTTTTTATTTTTTATTGGGGGGGTGGGGGGTGGGGGAGGGGGAATCAACAGCACCACCAGCCTCTCATTCCTCTCTCTCTCTTTCTCTCCCTCTCTCTCTCGCTCTCTCTCTGTCTTTGTTAATCATGAAAATGAGTCTGTGGTATAACTGAGAACACCAAACATACCCCCCCCCCCCCTCTCTTTAAGTCCTCAGTTAAAAAGCAACAAGCCCCAATTAGCCCCTCTCCACGGTGGATTGTGGGACAGGACGTGCAAAGTAAACAGGCCCGTCTCCCTGACGAATATTTGCTGACACGTTGACTCCCGGTCCACCTCCAGGAAGGAGTCTTCCTCTCCCCCTATCTCATCCCCCTATCTCTCATCAGGAGCGGTCTGGTACTGATAATGCACGGCCAGAGCTTCGGAACGACTGGAACTAATGTGGACCAGCACCATCTGCACGGAGGGGGGGAGGGAGAGAGGGAGGGAGGGAGGGAGGGAGAGAGTCCGGAGAGTGGTATTCAGGCCCCTGCATTTCCCTTCTTACTCTTCTTCAGGCGAAATAGAAAAAAATTGTATAAAATAATAATAATGAAAATATTTGGAGGCTGGGAGGTACTGGAAAAAGCGAGGCATTCGCGATTGCGACTGAGCAGGCTGTTCTGATTTCATGTTCCCTGCAAACATCTGCAGATGTGTAATGTATTACAATACTCACCCCTCCTCCCCTAACACACAGACAAACATGCACACACATACTGTAAATACACACACACAAACACACACACACACAAACAAGCACACACATACTGTAAATACACACACACACACACACACAAACACAAACACACACATGCACAGAAACATGCACACACATACTGTAAATACACACACACACACACACAAACACACACACACACAGAAACATGCACACATACTGTAAATACACACACACACACACACACACACAAACACACACATGCACAGAAACATGCACACACATACTGTAAATACACACACACACACACAAACACACACATGCACAGAAACATGCACACACATACTGTAAATACACACACACACACACAAACAGACACGCACAGAAACATGCACACAGATACTGTAAATACACACACACACACACAAACACACACATGCACAGAAACATGCACACAGATACTGTAAATACACACACACACACACAAACACACACATGCACAGAAACATGCACACAGATACTGTAAATACACACACAAACATAGACATGCGCAGAAACATGCACACACATACTGTAAATACACACACAAACATAGACATGCGCAGAAACATGCACACACATACTGTAAATACACACACACACACACACACAAACACAGACACGCACAGAAACATGCATGTAAATACGCTTGGACATACAGGCACACACACACACACACACACACACAAACAAACATGCACACACAAGCACACACACAAACACACACACAAACAAACATGCACACACACACTGTAAATACACTTGAACATACGGGCTCACACACACACACACACACACACACACACACACACAGAAACATGCACACACATACTGTAAATACACATGGACAGACGTGCACACACAAGCACACACACCCAAACAAACATGCACACACATACTGAAAATTCACATGGACATACAGGCACGCACAGACACACACAGAAACAAACATGCACACACATACTTTTGATACACATGGACATATGGGCACACACACACACACATACACAGAAACAAACATGCACACACAAGCACACACACACAAGCATGCACAGACATACTGTAGATACACATGGACATACGGACATACACACACACAAACAAACATGCACACACATACTGTAAATACACATGCACATACAGGCACGCACACACACCTGTATACACACATACATACATACAAGCACACAGACATGCATCATATGCACACACAAGCACACACATATAAACACACACATGCACATACCATACAGGCACACACATGCAAACACACATACTGTACACACACATACACGTACATGCACACACACACATGTGCACACATGCACACACATGCACATACCATACAGGCACATACTGTACAGGCACACACATGCAGACACACACACACGCATGCACAGGCACACACATTCTTATTTTCTGTTCTTTGTCAACTTTATTATGATTAAGTGCTGTTATCTGTCATATGGAATTAACTAAGATAGCAAATTTTGGCAAAACGAAGTGTATTTTGAAAACCAGAGAAGGGTTCAGGGATGATCATGCCGGAGATTTGAGGAGGAGGCTCGGTGTGTTGCTGGGAGGAAAATCTGCTGTCTTTTATCTACTCATCTCTTCATTTCTCTATTTTGGACAACTGAGAGCAGACAGACTGTGCCTGTTGGCCTGCAGTAC
The DNA here is from genome assembly GCF_963514075.1 of Conger conger. NCBI lineage: Eukaryota > Metazoa > Chordata > Actinopteri > Anguilliformes > Congridae > Conger > Conger conger. The sequence goes on from NC_083762.1 coordinate 28,084,698, forward strand.
TGTAGCATAGCTTCTCTATCATTCTCAGTGTGAGTCTCGTGTTAGAGTGCTTAAACATCGATTAAACTCTGTGCGTTTCCACACACAGTGAGCCCGAGTGCTCACTCGGCCAGAAGTTAACTGAGGAAGATGTCATGGCGCTTGGCAGAAGGCTCTTTTGGCCCGTGCGAAGCACTCCCTTGGGGAACATCTCGCGAAAAATTGTCTTTTCATTAGCATTCGCTTCAAAGGCCTTCGCTGTGAAGTGGCACCGCGGTGGGTCGGTGGGGATATGTATTTTCTCAATCAATTTCTCCGCTTCTTGGTCCGTAGGCCCGGGTCTCGGAGGCTGCCGAAGGGGGCAGGCCGGAGGTTTGCGACGGGGAAACGGGAACGCTGGCTTTCCTCTTCCACAGGGGTATCGGGGGAGAATTCCCAAGTGACGTATCCGTCATCATTTCATCTTACTTCATCCTGACCCCGAGGTTAATACAGCGGCGGAAATGGTCCGGGGGGGTGGGGGGAAATATTGACGCGTCACCACTCCCACCCACCTTTGTTGATGGTGATTGGGAACAGGTGCTGGAGAGCGGCTGGAGAAGAAAAGGTGGGCCCTCCTCCCCAAGGCCGCGGCTTCTTCCACGCGGCGTGATGTGGAATTAATTTATCACGGCAAAGCCACCCTGTTTTCACTGCGCAGTTTTACTGTGCCAGATAGAATATATCAAAGCAGGGGAGACTTCCCTCCGACCGTTTCTCTCTCCGTCTGTCTCTCTCTTTCTGGCTCTCTCATTCTCTCTGTCTTTCTCTCTCCTCTCTCTCACTCCCTCGCTCTCTGTCTCCGCCTGTTGCTCTCCTCTGAGTTGTTCTGTTTCTTGTTCCTGATAAAAAAAAAACTGGCTGTAGTCATTGCTCGCTACAGTATGGAAACGGCTTGGCTAAAGCAGGCTCGCGTTGAAGAGTTTATGTGACATTTATGTGACTTTTTTTCCTTTGTTCCTATTTGTGGTTTGTTGTTGCTTTTGGAGGCAGCAATTTAAATGTACTAAAAAGGCTCCTCTCACAGGCAGGTGTGAGGCCACCCAGACAACCTGGTCCCTGCCATGTTTGCCTCTCTCTGACGGTTCAAAGTTTGTAAAGCAATTAACGAGCGCATGGAGAAAATGGCTGCTATTTCTGCTCAAGGTAATTGCCTGTGGCCTTGATTGCAATGTCCTATTACTCAGCTCCTAGTAACAGCACACCCCCTCAAACTCCCTGACACTCTACCCTCCCCACCCCACATACACACACAGATACGTACTCACACACACAGACACACACACCCACACACACCACACACGCAAACACCCACACACAACCAACCAACCAACCCACCCACCTGTCCACCCACACAAACACACACACAGACACGCGCGCACACATTCACACACACGCAAGCTCACCCGAGTATCTGAATGTGAGATTAATTGCCGTGTAGGACTCTCCCAAACAAAGCCCGGCGCTGTGTAAACATTAAATCAGTGACTTGCTGTGTTGAATCAGAGCCTGCAATTAAAAGCCCTTCACCTCCGCCCTGAGCCTCTCCCGCCCTCTGCGCAGAAACGCGAGATGGCAGCTCGGAGCAGCAGGCGGCCCTGATTTACCGTCCTTTCAGAAACCGCCCCCCCCCCCCCCCCCCGTTTCTTTTAAACGGGGCGCTGCGGGTGGGGACGGGCGAGCGCATTGTTGCGGCTTTTTCACGTCCTTCCCCAAACCCCCGGTGGCGAGCTTTCAGTTCGCCCGCAAGCAAATTCCCTGGTGCAGAGGCGTGAACATCGGTCCGATTCACGGACGCTGTCCTTGTCTGCCTCCGCAGTTCCTCCCCAGTGTGCTTCTGCCCGTCTACCCCTTAGAATAGGCACATTCAGTGTTATCTGAAAAGGGCTTTGTTCTAGCCTTCGTGTAGGATACCTGACTCAGCTGATCAAGGTATGTCACTTAAAAACATGCAGTAGTGCTGGGCTGAATACCGTGTGGATAAACACATAAGCCTGGCCTCCTTTTTTAAAAATTAAAACAAAAATGACGAACTGAAGCTCAGGATCAGAAATCTCAGGTGTTTTCAGAAGGTCTGAGGCTAAGAACATTAAGCCCAGGCCATCTCCTAAGTTGTAAAGTCCAGGGGTCAGAAGTCCCACCATGTGTGTCCACCCACAAAGTCAGCCAGCTGATTTCACTAATTAGTTCTACCTCCTGGCTGAAGAATAGTGCTAATTATAGCAAATTCAGAACAAAATACCGGGGAGGACTTTTACTTCCTGAACCTGGATTTTCCACCTCTGGTCATCTCATGTTCATTTTCCAGGCTTTAAGAGCAGCAACTGGATTCACCTTTTGAAAGAAAAGAACCAGCCCCATCCCAAAATACCTACCCCCCCCCCCCTTCCCCTCTACCTTCCCTCTCTTCCTTGGGGTCACTCATCAGAAACAGCTTCAGAAGGAGGATGATAAATTCAGCATGTCTCTCCCCCTCCACCATCAGAGGCACGTATTTTCCCCCAAAGCCGCCTGTCTTCACTGGAAGATGAAAAATGGGAGAGGGAGGAAACTGTAAAACTGCGACTGCAGGGCCCATCTCTCCGCCTGATGTCGTAAAACCCCCCTACACATCCAGTCCCCACATCTACAGTGTGCGTATGTTTCAGAACCGCTGGTCGAGCTTACAGGCACATAGGAGTCCTCCTTATAACCAAGGTTATGCATTTGAGTTACTTTCTGACTCTACTGTACCATTCCCAGAAGTCCATTTCACCAGACCCAGTCTAGAAGAGAACAAGGGGCAGAACAGTGGAGAACAGGAAAGGAGGCGGGCAATACACTCCAGACCTGGGTCAAATACGTAATTGTTTTGGATTCAAATACTTTTATGTGCTCTATTGATCTTGCCTGGTGAATTTGAGCAAACCAAAAGGACCAGAAGGCAGGATTTTGACTTTTTGAGAGTATTTCATAGGTTCCAATACACCAAACCAGCTCACCCTGGTGTAAAATCCAGCTATGACCACTTTGAAATGACCAGTCACCAGCTGTTTCAAAACATTCTGTAGCTTGAGCTGGTCAAACCATGTTGAGTATGAAGCTGGTCTCAACTGGTCAACCAGCTACCAGCTGTTTCAAATCCTAGCTTGAGTTGTTTTTTCCAGCTGGGCAGCAAAGCGTAGAAACGTATTTGAATTCAAAGCAGTCACGTATTTGACCTTGGTCTGAACGCACTGCGGGGGAAACGAAGAACAAGTATCGGGAAAACTAGACAGTCAGATGCTGTTAAAAGAAAATGTCTGTTGAGTTGCATTGTAATTGAGTTAATAGGCACTGGTGCTGTTCCAGAGAAACCGTGGCGGGCCTTTCGTTGGATTGTATATTGGATATAGGGTCAGTCAGCGGGGCCGGGTAGATGTATTTAATTTAACGTTGGGTTGATTTATTCGAAAGGAGCTCCCCTAAATGAAGGTATTTACATTTGGAGCTGAACTAACGAGCGGGATCGGGGACTGGTGACGGACTGCTGACGTCAGGGCTAATTTAAACAGCATGCTAGCTGCTGATTGCACTGTCGGCTGCAAACCTTCCCTCGCTGTGTCTGAACAAGTATGTCAGGCAGAAAGAAATGGCCCCCCATGCACAGTGATACAGGATATAGGGCTGTGGGATGAGCTGGGTGAAACACGTAATTGTTTTGGATTCAATTACTTTTCCGTGCTTTACTGAGTTGGTTTGGTGTATTGCAGTCGATAGCCTAGTGGCTACAGTGTTTGACTGGGCCCTTAGAAGGTAGGTGGCTCAAGCCCCAGTGTAGCCACAATAAGATCAGTGCAGCTGTTGGACCCTTGAGCAAGGCCCTTAACCCCACATTGCTCCAGGAGGAATTGACCCTTGCTTAGTCTAATCAACTGCAAGTCGCTTTGGATAAAAGCATCAGCGGAATAACTGTAATGTATTGGAACCAATGAAATACTCTGAAATGGTGCAGACCCGACCTTCTGGTCCTCTTGGTTGGCTCAGTTGCACCAGGCAAGATAGATTGAGCACGGAAAATATTTGAATCCAAAACAATTACGTATTTGATCCAGGTCCAGAAATCCATTCGCTAAACTCAGGCTGAGGTGAAAAACCAAAGGGGGCCGGTTAATCAAAGGCACACTCTTGCAAAATCGGGCACTCACTCCCAAGAAGAACATCAAGCCTCCGCTTCGAAGGAAGCTGTGGAAATTTCCATTTGAGACAATTAGCCCGGCAAACGAGGCCCCCCTGCTTGTTTGCTACCAAGTTTGCATAATTTACAGGTCATTAACTCTGCGCTGTGCATCTCAAAGTGTGTGAGGAAAATGAGGGCTTTGATGTGAACGTCTTGATAAGCCTTGCCACTCCAAGCTGGGGATGCGTGGGGTGCCGGGTTGGGGGATAGCGGTTAATTTCTCGACACATTTTGCAGATTTTCTCTCTGACCGACTCCCGCAGTCACCTCGAGAGTGATTACTTTCACAGCGCAATTTTCTCGGAATATCAAAGTAATATTGAAGTGAGTGTAATTACGGGGGGGCTTCTAGAAAAATCTATACTCGTAAAATTATAATAAAAGCCTGCTGATGTGAAAAAAATTCCCCCCCCCCCACGCTCCCTGCCCCAGTTCTTTATATTTTATGGCCCCCAAAACCCCTCACACAGGCTGTTTAACCTGCTTAAGAGCTGGCCTCTGATTGGCCCGTTACTGAGCCGCCCGTTTTGCGGATTGATGTCTCCTTAGCAACTTCCAGAGGGCTGGACATGACCCCTCGCACATAAGAAGGCATGGTGTTCAGTTATTCTGAAGTTAAGTACATCTCACACTCTCCAGGAAACTGGGGAAGAAATAGTAGCTGAGTTATGAGCCAGCCTCACGCCGGGTCGGGCGGCCTGGGTGATGGGGAGAGGGTTGAGGAACTGCCGCGACTCACCCAGAACCCCTAAATCAGTCCTATCAGGGGGCGCTTCATCCAGCAGTTTCCTCTGACACACACATTTTGCCAGTCTGCTAATGGCTGCTGTGTTTTGCTAGCTGCCATTTTAAAAAAAGGAGAAATTTAGGAGAAACTTATTTAATGAGCCTTGTCGGCGGGCTCTGGCTTAGTTGCAGAGCCCTTATCCCGGATTGGTCAGCTTGTTTTCTGTTTCCTGTTCTGCTGCCCCCAGAGGTGCCGGGGTGGGAGGGAAGTAATGGCGGCAGTACTCCGGGGTCCAGTGGTGGGAATGGCGCTAAGGGAGGAGGTGGCACGTCTTGGGGAAATTTACGAGGAGCAGCTAAGGGCGGTCGACGGTTGCCTGGCGCGTGGCCTGCGGACGTTAGGGCCAGCAGGGCGCCGTGCCAAGGCACACACTCCCATTCAGCTTCCGCCGGCACGGCCCCTCGTGCCCACACTCCAGTACTTCCTGTTTGGGTTTGCCCTCTGTTCTTTCAGACCACAGTAAAATGTCCAGCATTAAACCAACACTTACCCTGGCCAGAGTAGGACTGTATGCACTCTGTTAGTGTTGAATTATTGCTTTCCTCAATTACATTACATTACAGGCATTTAGCAGACGCTCTTATCCAGAGCGACGTACAATGAAGTGCAAATTGAACACAAGGACAATTGTGATGAGGACCCTAGGGGAAAGTAAGGTTCCGAGTCCTAGCGTGACCACATAGACACAATTTGAACCCTTGAAGTGTACATCAACCTACCAACTAGCATACCACGGTTGGCAGCTAGAATACCCAAGGTGCTCCTCTGGGGTCTGTCACCAGGGATGCGGTGGGCCGTCGGTTTCACGCCTGCACACGCTCGAGCATTGGCCTTGTACCTAGTGACAGAGCTTGGCCTGCTCAGCTGTAAAAACTAGCGTGGTGGAGGACTTACACTTATACCTGCACTGCCGTGTGTTCGGCAGGGTAGCCTATCGGCACAGTAGGTTGCTTGACTTTGAAGCGTAGAGTTGCTGGTTTGAGCCGCTGGTGTGCCCATAGGGATGCTGACTTGCATCTGGATAAATTAAGTTTGGTCCCTAAACGAAAAAGGATGAACTCACTCTGCCGTTGGGTCCTTAACCAAAAAACTGCTACAGGGGCTTTAGCCCTGTTGTCCCTCTCTCGCTCTCCCCACTGGCAACTGTTCTCTCTGGCATTTCTCACATGTGGCGTCCTTGGACAAGATAAACATATTCTTCCTCAGGTCAAATAAAAGTTTCTGAGTTTGAGTCCTGGCCGGCCTGATCCTCTCGTGGAGTTTGTACGGTCTCTCTCGTGAAGTTTGTACGTTCTCTCTCATGGAGTTTGTACGTTCTCTCTCGTGGAGTTTGTACGTTCTCTCTCGTGCTTGCAGGGGTTTCCTCTGGGCAGAGACCACAGAGCATTTGCCTCCCTGGCACAACTCTGGCACATTAACAGAAATGTTATGAATGTGCATTGTTTCTGACAAATAAAATGTTGAATTAAATTAACTTGGAACCGTACTTCCCTCTAGAGTTTTCAGTCCGCTCGGTTATGGTTATGATTTGCACTTCATTGTACGTCACTCTGGATAAGAGCATCTGCTAAAAGACTGTAATGCAATGTAATGTCAAATTAAAACGTACGCTACTCATCTAGGTTCTTCTTGTCTGCCTGAAGCTTCAGGACTAGTTGCAACGTTAAGATTGCACACATCGGACCCTCGGGGAAGCGTTTCCCACCCAAACATTGAGACGGGCCCAACGAGGGAGGCAGAATTTGAAAATGGATACAGGCTGGCTGTGGTGGGGAGAGTTTGAAGTGAAGCTGGACCCCACACAGTGACTTCAGCACACGTCAGTGCGCTCTTCCTCGCAGCGTGTTAGCAGTCCCGCGCCACGGCTGCGTCTGCTTAGCGCCGTTCCGGGGACCGACGTCGACCGACAACACAGAGGCTTCCCGTGACTCAGGAGGCATTCTTTGCTTCGGTTGCTTTTGTTTTTCTTTGTCCTTGTTTTCTGCCGCCTCCAACTCGGGTGGCATTGAGGTCCCCAGAGATGAACTTTGTGTGCTGCGCTCCCACTTCAGAGACCTGCATTCCCCCCACCTCCCCCCGTGCCACACACATACCTTTGGGCCACCGCATATTCAAATGAGTTGTCTGGATAAATATTTTGGGAACGCGGGTGCAGACGCCATGGACTTCCTCCCAGGGCTCTCGCTGTGTTACACAGCCAAGTGGCCATGGGGGATGACTCGCAGATGTGTGCTGCCATTTACACGTGCCTCACCGTCCCTGCTCAGTCTCACACACACACACACACACACACCTATATACACACACACACACACACACACATATATACACACAGACACACACACATATACGCATAGTCACGTACACACACACACACACACACATATACATACAGACACACACACACACATATACACAGACACACACACATATACACACACACACACACATATACACACACACATAGTCACATACGTACACACACACACACACACACACATATACACACACACATAGTCACATACATACACACACACACATATACACACACACACATAGTCACATACACACATACACACACACACACACACATAGACATAGTCACATACACACACACACACACACACACAGACACACACACACATACACACAGATATACACACACACAGATAGTCGCATACACACACATATACACACACACACACATGCACGCACACACTCACACATACGCACACACAGGCACATAGACAACCTGGGATATTTACCCTTTGCCCATAGTTACACCTCCCGCCTCTGCCTTGCGAATGACATACTCACTGAAAGAATTTAACAAATGAGGATTCCATGGCGACCAATTCAATGTATCTGCGCATAAGAATTTGTGTTTGTAGCAGGAGGGAGAAAATGAGCCTGTCACAGCTGCAGGAAGTCCACAGTGTAGGACGTGACAATAATGATGATGAGGAGGAGGAGGAGGATGATGATGATGAGGCTGACCACGATGATGATGTTCATAATAGTGAATGATTACAGAATCTACAATACGGCTGGCCATTGTTTGGGTGTCCATTCGTCCTTCGTCCTGGACAAAATGGTGGCAGAAGCCAGTACGGGTTGAGCCATAGAAGACAGTGCCAAGGCAGCCCTAATTGGCATCCGTCAGCTTAATTACCTGCCGCATCTTAATTAACCTGCCTGCTGGATTCCTCAGGTTTAATGGCTCACAGCTGTTTCAGGGGCTCTGTGCTCACACACACATACACGCACACACATGCACACACACACACATCAACGCTCACACACACACACACACACACACACACAGACACACACACTGATGATTCACTTTCCCCCACATGTAAAAGTCCACATATGGGAAAGAGCGTTCAGTTTATGAAGACGTACACCGTCACCAAGGAGTCCGTAATTGACAATCTGTGGCATTTCTGGGAAAACAAGACGAGACGTTAATTCAAGACCCGTGAAACTCGCCCCCGTCAGAGGCATGGCAGTTTGGCAAACGGGGAAGGTCTCTTCTCCACCAGACCCATCGATAGAGATTACAGAGAGCATTGTGGGTTGTGTGTGAGTCAGCGCCTTGATAATGTAATTAAACAGGAAGTAGAGCAAACCTGGCCTCTCCTCTGCAGCAGGAGTAAAAGCAGAACACCTCCCTCCCCCCTGCGTGTTCACAGAGGGCCGAGCAGTAATCTTATGGAAGACAGTTTTGATGAGTCCGGTCCTAAAAGGAGCACGGCCATCCTACCATAACTCGCTGAGCTCAGCTCCACGCGGGACTCTATTCACTGTTTCTGGGGCAAAATTACAAAGGACCGTCCTGACGTCGTGATTTATTTAGCGTTATATCACTCTGAGTTCAAAGCTGCGCCGTTAAAACAAAGATGGCCGTAAAACAACTTTTACAATGGGACATGGCTTTCCCATCATTCTTCACATTTTTTCTTCCTTTTTCGATCCGTTTTTACGAGCAGGTGCTTCATTAGTGTAAAAGAGGATGAGCTTGCGGTTGGTGAAGTAGGGTTTGTAAAGACTGTGCGACCGTGAAACAGACCGGTCATCCCGCAGGTATCTGGCAGTAGCTAGCAGGACCCCAACAGGACCGCTCAACCCAGCTAACACAAAACATTCTCACAATGTTGCTGCCATGTAGTGGCAATGTTATCAGATTCACAAAACATTCAGGCAACAATTTGAGAATGGCTGGGTTTTAATATTTAATATATGTTGTCGGTGGCCCTAGTGTTGTACAGCTGTTTGGCTGTTTGACATTATGCAGGTTTTATTTTACCCTTGTGGGGGGGGGGGGGGTGTGTCTGTGTGTATTTGTGCGTATTTGCTCGTGTGCATGCAAGTGACAGGCATGGACAGCAGTGTTCAGCAATATTTAGTCGTGTAACCCACCCAATAGCAGAAGAGGAACCTGTGCCTTAGCTAACGATTCACAGTTGGACTTTTAGTATTATGGGTTTTTTCCCTGTCCAGTAAACTGGGGGTGTCAATTTTCCAATTACAGTCATCAAACTTCAGGAATGAGCTGTCATTCTTTTCATGAGACGCTAAGACCTGAAGCTAAAATAACTAGAGTGAACTGTTGTACAGATAAGGAGCAGACTTAATCGCAGGAATCTGAGAGAGACAGGAAAAGGTGCTGACCCTAAGACCGTGAAACAGGACATGGTCATCTGACTGAAAGAGATCCCATTCACCCTGAAGGTACATGGGTTGGGCTTCTGAGGGCCTGCTCGTAAATCAAAAACGTCCTTTTCTGTTTCACTGTGAAACTTAAACACAGGCAGAGTATAACCACCCATACAAGTACGACTGGCAGACAGATTAACCCAATCCTGCTAACTGTCATTATAGGTTAGAAATGGAATGTCAGTGTCATTTTTGCTTGTCATTTTTGTGCATTAAAATGAGTGCCAAATTGGCTCTGTAGACTGGCAGTGATGTTGTTTCCTTTCTTAAATGGACAAAATAGGATTCATGTGCAGCCCCAGTGTCCTGTTGGCAGTTTTCAGGAACACTGTATTTTTGGGGGCTTTTGTTGCGTGCGAGAAAGCTAATGCTCCTGCTTATTATAATCGCTTTCCCGCCGTAACTTCGGTTCCAATTTGGTTTCGGCCATTTAAGGGAGTACAAATGTCATTGGAATGTTGTCGGAGAGGGGAATCAAAAAAAAAAAAAGAAAACTGTTCATCAGTCTCGGCTGTGGTCTATAAGGGAGATGAGGCCCACATAAACGACGTAAAAAACCCCGAGACGCGACGAGGATGGGGCCAGTCGGTCGTAAAGGTGACGATCCTGACCTCGTCCGTGACATTTTCTTGCAGCCTTACCCCGGCGCTCTGATGTTGTGTGCCTCTACGGTGATGACATCATCCCGGCAGGGTTGAGGGGGATGAGGGTCGACGCGAGCGGCTCTTTTGGGACCGTGTGCTAATTGAAAACAGGCCGCTTCTAACGAACATTTTCATCGCGCCTGTCGAGGCCACCGTGGTACAGGGAGGCATGGCTAGCACACTGGCGGAGCTTAGACTGAGGCCTGCTGGACCTCTCCAAATTCTGGATCTCCCCCTCAATGCTGGTAGCATGAGGGACTAAGGTTATTGTCTGTACAGTATGTGTGTGTGTGTGTTCAAGTGTATTTGTGTGTACGTGTGCGTGCATGTGTGTTTGTGTGTGTGTGCGTGGGTGTGCCTGTGTGTGCATGTTTTGTGTGTGTGCATGTGTGTGTATGCGTGGGTGTGCGAGTGTGAGTGTTTTGTGTGTGTGAGTGTGTGTGTGTGTGTGTATGCGTGGGTGTGCATGTATGCAAGTTTTGTGTGTGTGTGAGTGAGTGTGTGTGTGTGTGTGTGTGTTCAAGTGTATGCATGTGTACGTGTGCGTACGTGTGTGTGTGTGTATGCGTGGGTGTGCGTGTGTGCATGTTCTGTTTGCGTGTGAATGTGTGTGTGTGTGAGTATGCGTGGGTGTGCATGTGTGTGCATGTTTTGTGTGTGTGTGAGTGTGTGTGTGTGTGTGAGTGTGCTGCATGTGGCTGTGTGGCTTTTTAGAGAAATATACAAATTAGCTAATACAAATTACCTTGCAAAGAACTGTACCAGATGTGGTTTTACTGGTCATATCCACAAGGGGGCTTAGTTTGGATACAGTACTGTACCTTCTGCACATATGGCCAAGCCTATAGGGCGTGTTACAGTCTATGTCCTGTGCAAGATAATTCAGTACAGTGCCTGCACCGAACAGAAAGAGGATCAGCATCAGCGTTGTCTAAAATGAGAGGCTCTTTCACCGTATGACCATAACCTCTTCCTGTTCCTTGTAATGTTCTTCTTCTATGCAAATAATGACCTGTCATTTTGGAGGCTGCTAGCAGATGTTAAATAATTTATGCAGCTTATAGGCCAGAAATAAAACAGCAAACTGTTTAAAAGTTTAACGAGCATGGAGGTACTTGCAAATTTTTGAACTTACTGTTTCTTGAAGTTTCTTTCCTGGCAAATAATGACTGTGTTTCCTGTAACTTTGCTTAATGTGCGTCCCTGAGCAGGGCTTTTGCAGATGTAAAATAATGCATGGAGCTTATACCATCGAGCTTAATTAAACAAGCGTGCGTTCACTGTGCAGCGGTGGGGCCCGTTGAGGGCACACTTTTCATGTCATGCAGACTTGCCTTCCAGTCCCACAGCTCCCATGAGCATGTTAAGAGCGAAGGGGGCTTATTTGGTTAGTTAATTAGCAAATATTTATTCTTCTGGCGCCAAAAAAAAAACATTCTAGCCGCTCTTTTGCTTTGACCCCTTCTTTATCTTTTGGTTTTATCCGCTGTTTTAATTTTTTCCTCAAATTATGTAAAGTTGGATCAGATAAACCGAGAGGGAGGATTTTTCTTTGTTTGCATCACAGGAATATCGTTTGGTGTGAGTGAGTCACTTTGAGCAGCGGTGCGGAACAAATCTAAAACAGTCCCGTACATTTTTAATTGCTCCAGGTGCGGGTCAGCTTCAGTTAACAGAGACGTGTCAATCAGGGCTCTCAGCATGAATGAACTGCTCCAAGTTTCCCTGTTAGCACATTGTTCATTGGAATCACCGGACAGAATTAAACCAGCAACCTGTTAGTTTAACACTGCATTGTGGTAGTTGCCTTTTTTCTTACATTTGAGAGGTGAGAAACCTCTCACTCTGTAATGTTAGTGCTCAGTGGGTACTTCATTTTAATCCGGGCACCTATTCAGCTGACTCAAAACGGCCCCTGAATTCGGCAAGCAAGTTCAGAAATAATTATTTTAAATTAAAATTGGATGTGAAATGATTAAACAGTTTGCTTTGCCTGAAGATGAAAATAGTAGGCCCTTTGTTTTATATCTTTTGTGAAAAGGCACATCTGTGGGGCTACAGAACACAACAAGAAGCCTCTGAAAATCACACATAATAAAGATTCTGTGAGCAATTGTGAACCAAACACAGCCACACGGCCATTAAAGACCCCTATCTAGCACCGAGCGGGAAACTCAGGTGTTATCAGGTGTTGTGTTCCAACTTGAAGGCACCCCAGAGGCATCAAAGCAAGCCCTGCTGAAAAAAACAGTTCAAGCTACGTTTACAAACAGCGGGTGGCTGGTTGACCAGTTAGACCTGCTACATACTCAACATGGTTTGACCAGCTTAAGCTACGTTTTGAAACAGCTGGTCGCTGGTATTTCAAGCTGGTCATAGCTGGACACCAGGGAAGTCTAAAGTTAAAGCAGCCCACTTCATTGACAGACATAATTGAAGAAAGTACAGGCATGGCGGAAAGCTTGGTGAAGGGGAGCTTTGTCATGCAAGTCTTTGAACACCACCCTGAACCTGCCCTTTTGTGTGTGTGTGGGTATACACGTACATGACTGTATGTGTTTGTCTGTCCAAAATGTTCTGCGAGGTGGGCCCTCCCTTTGAAGTCAAATTGGTCAATCAGGACTTTGCGTGGGGGTAGGTGACACCGAAACAAGGGGGCCAGTGTCTCCCACCCACATTCTGACACATTACCAAAACACCGACAGCTGGGTGCGATCCCACTCTCTTCAAAAGCAGGGATCGAAGGTGCAGGTTGCTAAATGTGTTTATATTAGTTACTCCACACAGCTGTGCCGTTTACCGCTGTTACCTTGACTACCGGCATCCACGGCACGGAGAGCTTGCAGGAAGACGGCGAGTTTTGGCAGATTGAGATCCTCCCCAAATGAAAGCAGCAGCGGGGGTGGACAGGTTTCGTGAGATAGCCTAATTCTCTCAACGGATACGCCGGCTAAATCAATTTCATTACGGTTGTTTCGAATTTCCAGCTCTTTAAGTCTTGCTGACTGTGTCGTGCTGTAGATAAGTTTGTATCCCTCTTTTTTAATTGTGCTGTTCTGCAGTGTCTGTGCTGGATCTTCTGAGGTGGGTTGTGGAGTGAACTTCACTGTTCAATCTTTGCAGTGGCTTTAGCAGGTAGGGGAGAAATTAATCCACAATCCTGCTGTCGTGGTGTCACACCACTGAAACTTGCTGTGCTATTATTTTTTAGCCTTTTATTACCAGGAAGTCCCATTGAGATTCAAAATCACTTTTCCAAGGGAGACCTGGCCAAAAATGGCAGCCAAGGTTCCACAGTAACCACACAAAACAATACAATACAGTAGACGTATAAAAGTAGCAAAGTTAGGTACCATAAAAGGTATTATATAGCACCATCTAGATCACAATCACTCATCTTGCATGCAACTGTGATTCTTTTTTTAAATTGATTTAAAGGAATAAAGTGGTCAAGCTGGAACTTTGATTTCAGGACCACAGTGCGAAGTAGTCAAATGCCTTTTTACCAGAGACAGTGGATACAGAACTGATCTTAAACTGTAGGCATTAATGGATACTTTGAGGCTGGTCAAGAAAGAGGGCAGTTTACAGTTTAACTATAACTGAGAAGCCCAGAGAACTTATGCGAGTCCTGGCCATCTTCCTAAGCTCACCCCAAACTGGCCTGGGACAGGCCCAAACAACGGCCATGTTGGGTTCTCCTACAAACCTAGTATGGTGTGCATGCTCGACTGCGCAGTCAAACGGGGGCAGTCGAGGCACGTCTGCAGATCTGGCGAATGTCTCTGTGCTAAAAGGGCGATAAACCGATAGCGGATTTCACAGTCTCGCGTCACAGCTAACGGACCTGTTTCCTGATGTCCGGATGACTGAAGGCTTCTCCGTGGGTTGGAACCGCTGACGTCTTAATGCTACATTCCGCTGTCATAAACCGAAACAGCTTTCCCTTGCCTGCCAAGGTGGAAGGGCGCACCCATGTTAGCGGGGTTAGTGGCGGGTGGAGGCGGTTATCTGCGCGCGATCTCGAGCGCAGGGAGCAGCAGATCCGCAGCATGGGTCTTCAGCAAACTGGAATGTAAACACCTTTGTGCTTTGAAGAGCGGCAGGGGGAGAGAAAGCCAAGGCTCACTCTCTGTTTTTAATGCAGTTTCTCCTTTGGCTTTGTTAGGTGTCTCGTTTCACTCGCTAAGAGCGATAGCCATCTTTCGGGCTGCAGATCCCCTTCCTTTGATTTCTCCACCGAAGAACGTGCTTGGAGAGCCTCTTTGCGCATCATCGTAGCTGTGCTGCCCGTTCCCTTTAATGCTTCGAGCGGGAGAGTAATGGCCTGGGCCTGGTACGTAATGGCCATAATTCACAAACGTCATTTCTGCCGGGGGAAGGTGTTCCTCAGAATGCCTCTCTCTCCAGCTATCAGTCAACTGAAGCTTATCGCCCTCCAGATTTTCCCCAGGCGTTAGAAACATCCCTTCCTGGAAGCAGACATGAAAAGAGGGGAGAATTTTTTAGGGGGCCTGACTCAAGTTTTCAACACTTACAACAGAGTCGCAGAGACAGATGGGGGACGGGGCGCTCCCCCCCCACCCTGTCTGGGACTGTCTGCGGCCATGGCTCTCTGAGCCCTGACCTGAACTGAGGGGTTTGGGTGGTGTGGCAGGTCATTACCCCAAAAACTGACAGGCGTCTCTATTAAAATGTGTTTGTCCAGAATGCCCAGCAGGAGGGGGCTGGGCTTTGTCCAAGCAGCCGGGCCTGGCGCCAGGACGAGAGGCTCTCCTGAATTTTTTATTGCCGTTGCAGTCAGAGAACCGTTGCCCTGACCCCCAGGGGGAGGTCAGCTGGGGTCATCGGGGGTCAGAGGCGGCAGGGCGGCAAACTGAACCGTTGCCGTGGGCGCACCGTAACGGCCTTGGGTCCAAACGCCCGGCCTTCAATCGCAAGGGTGAGGAGCAGAGCTCGGAAACCACTCTCCTCTGACCGCCCGAATCGCAGAGCTCCGATGGCCGCCATGCGGAGAGCTGGGCCGCGTGACCTCAGCGGCACCACAACTCGATACGGACCCAGGTTGAGACGGAGGACGCGCGTTTTTACCGGATAATCAAAATAAATAAACGCGCGTCCTCCGTCTCAACCTGGGTCCGTATCGAGCTCTGGTGCCATTTTAATTGGCGCGACCCTTCACACGGTTGGGTCCGCTGTGAATAATTCATGGCTTTGAGGGGAAAGTGTCTGGGATCAGGGCTCGGGATCTGTCCGACAGCGCCATGGCGACGGGCTGTCGCTCTGTAAGATTGATGGGGTGTGGACTGATTGGCGATGAGGGCCTGCAGAGGGTAAGAGGTTTTAGCCGTGACGAAGAGACGGTGACTGGATGCACGACTTGCCCTAACAGGCTAATGGCCCTCTCCACTGAAGACTGCCGTATCTCCTGTCAGGGTGTTTTCCTTCTCTGCTTTTTAGAGTCCCCTGTCAGGGACACACACGCAGCCATCGCCCTCATGAAGAAATCAAACCCCCAGTCAGGGGACGGAGTTGACAGATCTGTGGCTGGTGGGGGCGGGGGCAAAGGTCTGCATGCAGCCAATCAGAGACCTGGATTGTTAGTCTACAGCTGTCTTTACCCTTTGCAAAGTAATATATGGTCGCACAAAATTATGTTGATGTCGATTGATCAAATCAGTGAACTGTATCATACAGAACGGATATATCCCTTAACTGCAGCAACCAATATGACATTCGGTGTATTGCACTGTGTATTGTATTTTCGCCGTAGGCTATATATTGAGGAACTCTTGCCTTTTCCCAACAAACTAAGGGGTTACAGTCACTCATGACATTGGCAAAGACAAAGTTTCAAGCAAATTGGTCTGCCATTGAATCATTATTAATTACACCGTTCCTGGCCAATAGCTTGTGTAAATATTTAGTTTATATGTAGAGTTATGTTCTAACTGTGTTGTGCATTTCAAGATGTCTTATTTTAGTAGCTTTAGTAGTTGTAACTTAGTAGCGATTTTACATTACAACTAGGCTCAGTTCATAGCTGGTGCAACCAGCCCCTGGACTTTGGTGTCATGGTGAGAAGGTTTGGAGCCAGTTACTTCTGCTCAAAGAGCAGGCCCAGATAAACTGTGCAGGACCGCAAACATACGCTCCCACACACCTGCACACACCCACAGACACACACACACTCCAGGCGACAGCCACTTCGTCTCATGCCGAACCTAATCTAGCCCATAATGAGGCGAGGCGGCGTGGCTCAATTTTCCAGCGGCCTGGAAACCCGTAAGAAAATGAGCCAAGTATTTGTCTCTCGTGAGGTCCCATTTTAAATGTTGGGGAGAACAGCGCGCTGGAAGGCCCACGGTCCTATTCAGCGGCCGCCTGCCTCCCTATCCCTGTTGGCGTGCTGGCATTTTAATCGCGTCTCGCTATGCTTAATTTCTTTTTGGGTATAATGCCCCAAATGTGGCGGAGTTACGGGAAGAAGAATAACCGCGGGGCTGCAATAATCGGCACATTGTCCACTCCGGGCTGGAACAGACACTCGCTTATTACCCCCCAGCTGCCTCTTCCATTTTATGATGTGAGGGTCAAAATACATTTTTCCTCGTAGCGATATTGCAAAGTGCCGGAAGAATGGCCTTTGAGAAGACCGAGACGAAATGTGGAGGCCCTTAACGTCACCGCGTGCATCGTCACCGGCATTGTGTTCGCAAAATCTTTCGTTCAAGAGGTTTAATTACAGTGCAGGCCTGCCCGGCAATCAGGGAGCCTGCGGAAGGCCGTTTAGGCGGGGGGCAGAGTGGGTGGCAGTGGCGGGGATATGGGACGCATAGGCCACACAACACAAACAGCATGTCGGAAAAACAAAGGCTAGCTGGATAGCCTGTCTGCCGCTCCTCCTCTCCCTCTCCCCCCGGCCGTCCCACGCCTGCCAGAAAAAGGCAGAAACGCTCAGACGGGTTGTGGTCGGGCGGGATGCTGGCTCCGGCTGACATGCCGGTAAGATAATCACGTCAGCGCGGCCTCCGCATGTGTTTGGACAGGCAAATTAGCTTGCTGTCTGGTCTCCGTGAGGATCTCTTGGAGGAGATGCGGCCTTTTGTCGGGAATTAGGGGAGATTACCGGCTGGTTTGGTTTTTTGGCCTTGCAGACATTATTACTGATCCTCATTTCCTTGTCCTCTGAAATCGTTTAGATTGTGTGTGGTTGACCGAATCGATACAGATGTATATATCAGTCTATTAATCGAACACTGTGTGTGTGTGTTTCCATTTTGTAAATCATTTACTGCTGTCCAGTTAAAGAGTACCAAAGAGGTACCCTAACATCACGATGGGGTGGGACCAGTGTGGACTGTAGCAGCAGTATTTTTAAGCTTTAGAGGGCTAAACTGTTTCACTATAAAGTATGAATACAGACATGTTTACAGCTGAAAAAAATGTGATCTAGAGTGTAATTTCCTGCTGAAAAAAACAGCTCAAGCTTTATGACCCGCTTGACCAGCTCAATGCTCATACTGGTCAAGCTTGCATAGCTGGATTTTACAGCAGGGCTACTTTATAAGTCAAGTCAGTCAAGAACTCAGAGAGAGATAAAAATAAAAACACAAAAACCTATCACCCAAATAAGTACCTATAAACTGTAATTAAAATGGCAGAAAGGGTTTGCTGTTCTGCAGAGAGCACAGAGCTATAATTCTTACCATAAAAAGAGGTGAGCAAAAGAATTACCGTTCATACCGATTGAATGAAGTGCATGAGAATACATATTTGAAATGTTTATTTAAATTACTGTCCGTTCCTATGGGATGCAGACCCCATCAGTGTCTGGCAGGAACACTCACTGTTCTCCTGAGGCAACCAAACACAGACCACTCATCCAATCAGTCAGACTGTTTTGTTTTGGGACTGTTTTCCCAGTTGCATTATCGCATGTCTTTGCCCGGAGGAACCCAGGAAAAGGCTCGCTCCCTGTAGTATCGGTTTACCAGAGCCGGGGGCGGACTCCAGACACAAGTGCTGCGTGTCCTAATCCAACTTCAGTGCAAAACCTGGGTCAAATATGTCATTGTTTTGGTTTCAAATATGTTTCTGTGCTCAATTGATCTTGCCTGGTGCAATTGTGCCAACCAAGGGGATCAGAGGGCGGGGGTTGAAAATACTTTTTGAGGGTTCCAATACACGGAACAAACTAAAGCTTAGAAAAGTATTTGAATCCAAAACAATTACATATTTGACCAGCTCCGCTTCAGTGCATTCCTGCAGCTCTCGGTACATCCGCTCTCACTTTTCGATCATCACGTCTTAAGATGTTTGGCATTACGCTGCGGAGGGCGCCCTCCCCGGGGTGGGGCGGCTGATTGGATGAGTAATGCGGTGGTCAGAGGCCGGGGGGAGCCAGTCAGTGCTGGTGGTCTTGCAAAGCCGGCCAGAGGGAAGCAGGCCTCGCCCAGGTGTTTGGCACGGCAGGCCCAGGCCTGGGCCCAGGGCAGTGTCTGTAGGCCAGACAGGGGCCTGCTGCTGAGCCGCTGATGTTATCCGCCTCTCCTCATGCAGCATGGAGCACTGTTCCCGGCACAGGGTGGTCTAGAACATTCTGTGGAGTATTTTACTGCTCAGCTTCACTGGGGTTCCGGTAAAGATAGCTGTATTCCTGCAAATGACTGCAGCCTGTCTCATCCTTTACTCTCTCGCTCTCTGTCACTCATCATTTCTCTCACTCTCTTTCGATATCCTTACTTTCTCTCCATGTCTCTTTCACCCTATCTCTCTCTTTCTCAATCGCTGTCTTCCTCTTCCTCTGTCTCTGGTGTGGGTCCATCTGGTTTCCGTGGCTTTGTTCCTTCAACATGATCCTAACCCAGGCCAGGTTGAAATTATTTTGAAAAACGCCATCACTAATCTTTATTAAACTATTTTCCTTCTTCCGGATTGACAAAGCCATAATCTAATTAAGCTGAAAGATGTGTTTTTATTGATTTCATCTGAGCGTGATTTCATCATGTGATCAGTCATGCACTGTTCTCAGCTGTGAGCTGATAGGTAGTCACGGCCTTTCCATGTCATTCTCTCAGGGGAAGAAGCAGAGTGTCATTCTCTCAGGGGAAGAAGCAGAGTGTCATTCTCTTAGGGGAAGAAGCTGAGTGTCATTCTCTTAGGGGAAGAAGCAGAGTGACATTCTCTCAGGGGAAGAAGCAGAGTGTCATTCTCTTAGGGGAGTTGACTGGCAGAAGGCCTAGATACTGAGGCTGAGAAGTAGAGCACCTAATGGTATTGCATTGTGGCTTTTCTCAAAGCCGATTTAGATATTTTGTAGGAGTTCAGGGGAGGCTTTTGGAATGTGAACGATAAAAACAGACCAGTATTGAGCGTTTAGCAGTTTGAGCAGAAGGGGTAGAGAGGTTGGGGTTAACTAAGCAGCCAGGGATATGTTTTGCGCTTTCTGAGCTGCGGCTCCTGTTGTGGCTGGACGTGGGCTGGGGGGGAAAGCGGAGAGATGGGTCCGGGAGCGGTTTGCAAAACGACAGACGGAATTAGGGACGGAGCCGGGCTGGGGTTCAGCGACGGCGGGGCTCCGAGGGAGGCCGGAGAGTTGGGGCCCCGCGAAGGACACGGTCGGGGTGGGGGGCGTGGGGGGGGGATTCCCTAACTTTGAGCAGATGCCAAGTTAGAAGGGTAGCATCTCCCCTAAGTGCAAACAGCTGATGAAGATGAAGAGGCAAAGAGGGGTACTCAGAATTGAGAGATTGCTCTGACCTGCAGGGACTGGCGAGGTGGAAGTAAATGATTGTGGAGCTCTTGGGTAATGGGGAAACCACGTTGCAGAGGAAAGCCTATAGGATAATGGATAGTAAGATCAGGTCTTCGACTCCAACGCCGGTCCTGCAGCATACGGACGGAAAGGCATCTGGGGAAAATGATTAAAAAGCACTCAAGGCGCTTTTCACAGACCGCAAATGAGTGGGAGGGTATGGGATGGTAGGGCTGAGGGTGGGATGGTGAGAGACGCTCTCCGATTGTGATAAAGTCAGACGTTAAGTACAGTCGGCTAGCTGCCATTCCGGGCCATTATCGGAGAAGTTCCTTCAAAGAACGATCTTTAGCGGATTAGAAGTGTCAGAAGAATTTCTGCCCTGGAGATCCCGCTCCTCCTGTGGCTTCACAGGGAGGTTCACATCTTGCAGTGATCTGGCGCTCACAAACCACCAAGAGGTGGCCCCCGGTTCCAGTTATCATGTTTGCCCTTGTATTTATCCAGGAGATGAAAGCGCTGGCATGGAGCTGGGTTCGTAACCCCAAAATATTGCCACTTTAACGGCATCTATTGTTCCCCGAAGAGGGTTTTTATTCCACCAGATTAGTAACACATGGCAAAACACCCTCTTAAAAACGACTACCGTGCTCCGGGTTCGTTACGTGGGGCCGTCATAGTTCTTACACAAACAAGCCGGTCCGTCGTTTCTGATGAATCCCTGGCAGGTTTAGCAGGCGTCCCGTGTCTAAGCACCTCATAAATGCACACGGCCGGGACAGGGGAAGGCTGCAGCGGCCGTGATATCACCGCCCTTCTAAATCTTGCAATGCCGCCGACCGGGCGATGTTAGCTGTCTGCGTTTCAGACAAATCGGAGCATTACTGTCATCTTGTGGCTCGGGAAATGAATGAAAAGTGAACCCACGATAGCCGCGAAGGTGTAAGGACCCTTCGGCCCGATGCCTTTATATAGGTTTCATTATCATTTATAGTAAGGTGCTAGAAAATGATTCCTCAGCCAAAACACACCAAGCCAAGATGCAGTTAAGCTTTTCGGGCAGGTTTATTACCGTGATTTTTGCAGTTGTTGTTGCTGTTTTGCTCCTTTGGCGGCCTGTCAAAATCCCACACATATACATAGCAACGCAACTCCCCCACCCCCCACCCTCCGGATGAGAAAGGAGAGAGAAGGAGGAAAAACACTCTCCATAGAAATTAATATAAAAATGTGCGGTATGGGGAGGAGGAGTAGTGGGGGGGAGGGGGTGGTCAATATATAAGCATCAGCTGCTTCAGATTTCCTAAATTGTGTGCCTAAACACAGGGGTGTTTAAAATTTGGAACAGATTCCCTTTGTGAGGAGGAGCTTTGGGTTCTTCAGGGAAAAGACCAGTGTGGGGATGGAGGGGAAGAGGGATGGGAGGGAGGTCCCTAAGGTTCCGAGTGTCTGTTTCAGATCTTGTGCAGTTTCCTTGCTGGAAAGTGTTCCTAACAAATTTTGCGGTGTGCAGAAGAGTACAAAGTATGGACCAACCAAGCAGCAAAATGCAACGGCCTAAACTAAACTTCCTGATTTTTCCCCCAGATTGCCAATGGCCTGATCTTTGTTCCAACTGTGAATCAGGGTAATGCTATGCTGACAAAAAGAAGAAAAAAAAACATTTGTCATGTTATAGTAACAAAGCCTTCACGGATATAACCCTTTCTTGCCCATAGGGTCAAACACAGATCGTATGGAAGTAAAAGCAATGATAGGAAAACACACAAAAGTAGATGTACAGGCACATTGCATTTAATTGAATTAACTACTGTTAATGTAGAGGTATTGTTCAACTGAATAACTTATTTGAATCATTTAATATGCATATGATGTATTGGCTGGAAAACATCTGTAAAATGAAGTGAAACTCAGAGTAAGTTTTTGGTTCGACATCAAACACACATCAGCTCAATGGTTTTTGTAATGTATTTAGTAGTTTTTTTGAGGATTAAACCAAACCATTTTCTGGATATCAGAACTATCCCAGTTTAATCCTACTGACAGTATGGAGTCAAAAATGTCCACAGCTAAAAAAAAAAAAAGCGCTTGTACTACGTTCGTTGTGCTATCCTAAGAGCATTGGCATGTCTGGTTATTAGCTGCTGGCGGTAAACGCGCTCCACATTTGGAAGTGTTTAACAAACACAAGGTACCGACAGCAGACCGCATCTGAAAATGCTTCATAAACCCAGAAACAAACATTACTTTACTGCTGCTCTCATTATCCATGAGCCCTGATAGCCTAGCTTTTGCCTCGTAGTCAGATCACTTCATGGACCTTTACGTTTCCAATTAGGCTGCTGGCACGCAGTGTAAATAAGCCCCGAGGGGTTAATGGTGTCTTTAATATTATCGAATATAAGTGCAGGTTTGTCTGTTTTTTTACTTGTTACAAAGACCAGTGGTGGCTGGTTAACAGTTTGGGCCTGTATTGTTTATAAATCTGTCTGAAACTGAACCTGAGGACTAGAGAGATTTGAATATGCAGACGCAGCAATACGAAGCCCTAGGAAATGGCCGCCTGGTCCTCACAGCTGGACCCCCGTGTTTTATCGGCAAGCTACTTGTAGGGCTTTAATGCTATTGATCCAGCTCTGTAATTAAAAATCCCATCCGAAAGTTAAACAAAGCCTGTCTGTACGTCACGCTGGGACTGCTGGAAGCTGAAAAATGTGTATTACCAGCACATTGACCCTTTGTCGAGTAGAATGATAACTGCTCAGAAAAAAAAAGCTTTCAGCACCGTATGCTGTGTGTATGAGAATAAGAACAGGCATTGAACAAGAATGAAAGACATACTTCTGGGGTCTCATTTTTACATTTTAATAAGAGGTTGTCCCCTTATGGCTTTGGATGATCTCAAAGTATCCAATGTCATATATGAATTCAAATGGAACAAATGGTAATTCCAAAGAAAAATGCAAAAAATGTTTTAAATGAATGCCGGGGTGCAGCGAATTGGGCGCTGTAATGCGTATGTAAAAAATGAGAACTTGTTATTTCTGTCAGTATCCCCATGGCACCTCAATCTGAAAGATGTAAAAGCCTGTAAGGTCCCCTAAGTGGAGCATGTAAAAGTTGAAAGGGTTCATTCTAAGCTGCAGTTGTGCCTTGTCGAGTAGCAAGTGAGCAAGAGTTTTTTGAGAATGAAGTACAGTAGCTGGTTGGAAGAGACTGGCGTAGCGGTTTGGTGGAACACTCTTGGCGAGGAGTGACATGAGCTAGCAGTGCTGCGGTCGAAGAAGCTGTGGCGGACAGAGAAAGGGGATTTTTCGGGCTTTTTCTGACAGAGCCCTGTGGATGCCCCGGCATATCGTCTCGCTAACTGCAAACAGAACAGCGTTTCTCCTCACGGGCGGCACCCAGCAAGCGGCCATGTTGTGTCCCGGGTAAAGCCCGAGGGTGCACGAGGAGGCCACGGCTCACGGGGAGATTCGCCTTGGCCGAAATTGAAATTAAATGAGCCGTTTTAACGACTCTGTTAGGAAAGCTTGGCGAAGCCATCTGGCAGAAGGCGTGGAATTGGGGCGCAGGGATCATGAACGGGTGACCTTGGGAAGCGTGTGATGCAAGCCCGGGGTATTCCCAGGGAGAGTGAGGGCGGCAGAAACAAAATGGCTGCCCCAAAACGTACGAATGGTGCTACTGAAGGGAGCCAGGTGGGATTCCCCAGGAGAACAAGGGCAGCAGAAACAAAATGGCTGCCCCAAATCTTTGTGGTCTGGCTGTTAATTCGACACAGGGCCCGGCGTGGAAACAGAACCCCACAGGGAAGGGAAGATGCGACCCTGCTGGGGGGGTCAGCGGCCTCAGTCTTGATCACGCGTGACCTTGACCCCCCTCGTCTCCTGCATGCGGGCACTCTCACAGTGTGGGGAGGAACAGATCCGCTCCAGCTGACGAGGCGCGTAGGCCTCCCATCGCAGTCAGAAGACCCATTGCACCACCAGCTCAATAGCTTCTGTTAGCGGTTGGAAATCTGCGCGGGATGCCAGGATTTGTTTTCTTTCCTCCAAAGAAGTTATCCCCCTTCTCATTACTTATACACATGACCCCACCCACCCTAGAAAGATTGCAAGAGAACAGACCGGTTCCTTCAGCAGGCCAATTCCCAAAGCAGAATAGTCGGTACATAATACTAAAAAAAGTCAGGCCCGCGAGGTACGATTAACTTAATTCCATATTTGTTCACCGTGAGAAAGCTTATATAAAATGTCACTCCCCTGGTCAAATCAAAGCATGCCCCCTCCCATTCCCCCCTCCCCATCATACTTACACACGGAGGCACACACACACACATATACAGTATAGTTACACAGCGATAAACACACACATACGCTGCTTGACCAGATGTCCTTCGGTAAAAATAATAAGAATTAATGAGTATTTGGTTGGTGTACAATGCTCTTATTTTTGCTGTTTTTCTCGCTCATTAATCTGTAGGCTACAGGGACACTTGAGTTAACATACTCGAGTCCCCCCCCCCCTCTCCCGGAGCAGGAGAATATGCTGTGGCTAATAGGGTCTCAGGAAGGTGGACACGTGGCCTGGGGGCTGCAGCCGGCATGAACCTGGTGATTTATGAAGGGGCACGTAAAACTCTCAGTATTACCCGGCCGCAGCTGAATTCAATTTAAGGCCGTGCCGGGGTGTTAACAAGGCCGGACGACACATTCGGATCCCTGAGCTTGTATCTTTTTTTTTGCTGGGCTTTGGCTTTTCCCGTCTTATCTTAATTACGCGGGAGAGACATTAGATCGCGCTCATCCGCGCAGTGCGAGAATGGAGTTTATCGTAGGAGGCCTGAAGGGAGGGGGGGCCAGTCATCGACAAGGTTACGGCGTGAAGCTCATTGATTCGCCGCCTCCGGGGCTGCCCCCCCCACCCCCACGCGCCATCGCTAGGCTACAGCCCCCCGGGGACCCGCTCTCCAACACAGGAAAGGACGGCGTTGTTTATTTAAACACCGCTTCATCAGAAGGTCCGTATAAATCAACCTGCTCAGATGATGTCATAATCAGTGAGGTCATCTCCTCGCTGCAGAGGTTGACTACACTTCCATCTTTGGAACATTCCAGTCGGAGTGTGTTTATGCGGATGGGGGGGGGGGTGCAGATACATATAGCACCAGATACCCCTACCCCTCGAACCCACACAGAGGCACAGGCACACTCACGCACAATGCAAGGCTTCTTGCTGTGAAGTAGAGCCCTTATATATATGAGCTGAACTAGACTCCTACCATGAGGGCCATTAAACTGTACACCCCACCTCCCCTCACCGTCTCCCGCACCGTGCCCACCATCCAGTGCAATATCGCCCTCAGTCACTTACTCTCTCCTCTGTCATCGAGACACACTCTACTTACCCACATCTGTTTCCATCCCCCCTCTCATCTTTTCCTCCAGTAGTTTCACTCAATGGCTCTATGCGCATAGCGCAAGGAGCACGTCATTATTTAAGGGGTTACCCGCTCAAAGTTTACCAATGATTTATGAAGTGAAAGTCCTTAATCGGATACAAGCAAACCACGAATGGCTACTTATGTTCCCACTGTGTGAGAAGCCCTCCTTTTCATTGACATTAAAAACCTTGAATGACTTTGGCGGGGCCTCCTGGTTAGATGTATGTGCTGTCCCCTCCCTCTGATTAAGACTGCAATAATAACACCGCTGATCAAAGCTGTTCCGTGAACCCGTACATCACCCGCTTCAGACTCGCCTCCGCGGACACCGGGCAGATGTGGCCGCGTCACACCAAACATATTTCTGTCCGATACTGAGCGCATTCTTCTGTAATTGTGTGGCAGTGCATTTACAACCCTACACGGCCCCAGGCCCCCTTCCTTACACCCAAGGGTCGGCGGTTCCCAAGGAGCAGGAAAACGAAAATTGAGGGAAGTTATTGTGGGAACGTTCGGAGGCCGAAAAAGAGATTTCCCGGCCTCCTCAGGGACGTATTTCAAAGCGGCGGAATAAGAATTGGCACGTCTGCCGGCGCCCTATCTCTGCAGTCCGGAAAAAGTGAGGGAAAAAGAAAGCGGAGCGTGGCGGCTCGGGAAATGTAGCGTTTGTGCGGAACGCGGCGGGTTCAAAGGGGAGGAAGTGAGAGGCAGCGGCATAGCGCGATGCCGGGGAGATAGGGAGGAGGAAGTGGCCAATCGGAGGGAACGGAACGCTAGCGGAGCGCTAAAAGTGCGCGGGGCGGGCGCGTTCAGCGCCTGGGAGATGACTGAGCCACACAGATACAATCAGCTGCCAAATAGAAAGCAGCAGGGAGTAACCGGGCAGATAATGCCCCGTGACTAGGTGTGTATACGATTAGATTACCTCGCCTCGCTCACAATGGGACTTGAGGAGCGAGCTTCGTGGAGACGGGGGGGGGGGGGGGGGGGGGGGGTCGAAATGGAGGAGTGGGGGGGTGGCACAGGTTCTGCCCGAAAGCTGGCTTCTGTATCGCTCCACCTCCACAGGAAGCCATAGCCCGTGCGACATGTGGTGCTTCTGCTCATCCAATTAGGCCCGAGACCTAATAAATTACATTTCAGCCTTCCTGCGGGAGCTCCCACTGATACACAGAAACCAGGCGACCAGTCACCAGCCCACCGGCCGTAAATGTACATGCAAATGAACAAAGAGCTGTTTGTGGCAGGGAAATACTGAACCATCCCAGTTCCAAGAACATTTATTTTGTGTGTGTGTGTGTGTGTGTGTGTGTGTGTGTGTGTGCGAGACAAAACGCCGAGGCTGAAAGAGGCAGAACGCGGAGCCGCATACCGCGCAATAGCCGCCAGCGTCGCGCGCGGTTACTCTCTTCGCGAAATGTCTGTCGCCCGCCTGAACACTGTGTTCCGCGTGGGTTCCTCACACAATGGCTGTCAGAGGAGAGTCTTCCTGGGGTTAACCTCCAGAGACCCGTCGGCCTCAAACCAGGACATTACATTTCGGCTTCTCTGAGCTCTGTACGGTATTTAACTTGACATAAGGGACGTTCAATTAAAATTAAATCAAACATATACGGTATATTTAAATATTTTCACTGCAGGATGTTTTTGTAAAATACTTGCACTTTTCCTCATGGGTCTCAGGAGGGTAAGGCACTAAACTGACACAAAAAGTGCGAGGGGGAAGAAAGTAATTGTGTCAGAGAAGAGGGAACATGAGAGGCGGGCGCTTTGGGAGTCTGGTGGAGGACAGCGTCTCGTTTCCAGCGGGGCTCATAACGGACAGGCGGCGCGTCTGTGTTCAGCGCTAAATTGAAGGGGGAAGGAGGAGCAGAGTGCCGTTGCTCCCTGCTGGGACCCTATTAACCAGGACGACCTGCAGGTGGTTGGGCAGCGATAGCTGGGAGGACAGTCACACACACTTACACTCGCACACTCACGCACACACACCTGCCTGGCGTGTTACCACACCCTTAGACTGCTGTCCCTCTAACAGTCCTTCACTCAACCTCCCGTTGGCAGGTCTGGGTAAAGATCTTTTCTGCCCACCCATCCCCTCACCAGCATCTGTAACAGCGCACGTTAGCCGTGACCGGGCGGCTGCGCTCTGTGTGTTGTTTTCTCCTGGTGCTCCTCTGGCACTGAGGCCCTCCTCGGGCAACGCGGTGGCGGTTCAGACCAGAGGGCTCATAATTGCTCCTCTCTCTCCCCCCGGCTCCGGCTGTGTTAATGTGCTCACATCTAAACATGTGGGAAAATATTATGGCTCCCAGGGAAGTGTGCCTAAACCGTACCTCCTGTGTCCCTTTTTGCCCTTTCCAAAAAAAAAAAGAGTATTGATCGTGTGCCTGGAGGATGTTGTGAAGCCAGTGAGCGCCATCTTGTGGGCGAAGGAGCAGGTGCAGCTGACACCCCGGCTGGGTTTTCATCAAGGCGTCTCTTGCTCTATGCTTGTGGAGTATCGTGAGGTCACCTCGACTCAGTGGAGGACCTTGAGGTTACAGATAGGAGCTGAGCTTGATATCACCTATCAGCACCTTTCTTGAAAATCTTTGTAATTATGGACCTTTGTTTGAACCTATCAGAATGTAGTGTTGGTCAGGGATCAGATCTTTCACCGTGCAGTCAGAACGTAGTGCTGATCTGAGATCAGCTCCATCACTGCTCAATCAGAATGTGGTGCTGATCTGAGATCAGTTCCATCACTGCCCAATCAGCAGCCCTGCTTGTGTTTTGTGTCAGACAGTAAATCTTCCAAGCTTTGAATTTTAAAAAGCGTATGTCCTCTTTACTCACACAT
Source organism: Conger conger (assembly GCF_963514075.1). Lineage (NCBI taxonomy): Eukaryota > Metazoa > Chordata > Actinopteri > Anguilliformes > Congridae > Conger > Conger conger. Next base: position 28,113,106 of record NC_083762.1, read on the forward strand.
CTGCTCATCGTAGATCACATGAGTCCAGTTTGTGAAAATTGTATTTCCATATACATTTTATGTCTCCCCACATCAATGTATTCCTGTGGTGTAAAGGGCATTTATATGGGTAGAGGCAGTGGAAGTCCTGCTTGTTATTTGGATATTGTAGCTGCTTTAAAAGGTATGATAACAGCACTGATTGGGGCCCCAAGGGGCCTGCACTATTTTCGTCTATCCCGGGTTGTTTTTGTATTCCTCTTTTTTCTCCCTTTCCTTGTCCCTCTCTTCCCAGATGTAATTAGGATGTGTACAGGTTGTGTTACATGTTAATTACCACTGGTTCCAGAGCTTTGTTGACCCCCACAGAATCGCATGTCAGGCAATTAGGGGTCGAGGAGAACCCCTCTGACGATAGCCCCCCGCTTCACGTCCGCCTCGCTATGGCAACCGTCACTCACGGAAACCCGGGCGGTGAGCGGCGTCTTCGCCCCTTCCCTTGACCTCTGAAGAAAAAGCCTTGACTTACTGCCCCGGCGCTAATAGATCTAATACCCATGGGCGCCATGATCCCAGCACGTCCGTCCTACATTAAAACATCCCCCTTTCTCCGGTTCTGACCTTAAGAAGAAGGAGAGGCGAGTGATTTGTGTTCCTTTTGTGCTCCCGGTAGGGTACGAGGAGTGGAATTTAGCTCAGCTTTTTCCATTTTCAGTGCGCAATCTGAATTAGTTTTTCCTCCACTCGCTACCTGTTTATCCGGCACCTTGAGTTCCAGCCTGATTAGGCCTTAGAGAGTCGTGTTTAATCAATGGATAGAACAAAGGGAGAAATCGAAGCCTGGCTGGGATTGCACTTGGAGGACCGTCTCAGAGGCGCGGGGTGTGGATTCATCAGCCTCTTCTTTGTCTTTGATTTTTGAAGGGTGGCCGGGCTGCCTTGTGAAAATGAGAACACCTCCGCCTCAGCCAATCACGTTATTCTTATTCCTATTTTTCGTGCTGTCCTCTCGTGACTACAGAGCCCCTCTTACACCACCATTCAGGGCCCAGGTAGACTCAGATAAAGTGCGAATGTTAGAACTCACTGTGTACTTCTACTGTGGCTTAAAGCAAATTCAATTCAGTTTTATTTGTGAAGCATTTTTCACGGAAGACTGCCAGAAAGACGCTTTACAGAGTAACAGAAGGTGATAAAGGTGAAACACCAAGCCTAAATAGCAAGCCCAAACTCCCCAGTGGGGAAAAACCCCCTCAAACGGTGGCGAGAAAAAAACTTGCCGATGGGAAGGAACCTGGAACCTGGCTACAGAGGGTGAGCCCATCTTCTGCTGGCTGGCAAGATTTAAAGGTAGAATGGAGACCACAGAAATGTAATAAGAAATCTATCACAGCAGATCAGGTCGGCTGAGTGGGTAACAGCTGAGGTATAAACCCTATCCCCTTGTGGTTGAGTCATTGAGGTTTCAAATCACACAAAAAACTGTGACATAATGAAACTAAAACAGCCATTATGTAATTTCTTTATCTTTTGTGCACGCTGTATGTACATGCTCTGACATACATTTGTTCTGTCTCAAATGTCTGAATGGTACAAGCCTCTTCTTTAACCAGGTTTGTGCAGTTTTTGAGATATTGACACTTTTATATGGAGAGTACACCATAGGTGGAAATTGCCCTCTAGGGGGGCAAAGTAGAAAGGATTACAGTAGCAGGTAAAATGGAAAGTCTACATGAAGGGATGTAGAATTTACAGTTCAGCGGGGTGATGCACCTGTAGCTCCAGGATGTACAAAGCTACAGATGTGTCGAAGCGTGAACATGAACCAGGGAAGGAACAGGGCTGCAGCGGTGGTAGGCTCCCAAAACCCAACACCCTGCAGTCTAATGGAGCCCAAACCTCAGGAGACTCCAGCCTCCTCTTCCCACTGAGCCTTGTGTGCTGTTCCTTGAGCAGCCTATTAAGGCTTCAATGCAAGCATTTGTAAGACCTTATCAACTCTCGTCCTACAAAACAAGACCTCCCTCCGGTAAGTCTTGCTCATACAAGACGCAGTTGTAGAATCCTTTGATCCATTGATAAGATAGCCTGAATGGAGCGGGCAGATTGACTCGTGTCCTCAGGCAGAGAGTGCATCTGCTCCAATTGAAAACCCCAGGATGGCCGGAGAGGAAGGCCCGGTGAAAGAGAGAGCTCCAGACAAAGCCGGCCTGGCCTGTTATTCAATTAGCCTGACATTGGCCATTCATCGGGGGCTAACTGGATTATGCTCATTATAAAGAGATTAGGGGGAATTAGACAGTCGAGGAACAACCAAACAGCCCTCCTTTTTCGGCAAAATTGCACATGAAAAAAAACGCAACAAACCATGTGTGTTTGTGTGTGTGCGAGGGAGATTCAAAGCGGTAGCTTCACAGATGAATGGCATTATGGGAAGATTAGTCGGCCAGGTCAGACCATTCTGAATTTGGGTTTGGATGTGCGTTTTCCCCAGCTCTTCAGCGATGAGCTCTGGTTTATCCGCTAGGTGTGCAGCGGAGTGACTTATCAGGTGCTGGAGTCACAGTTTCACTGTATGATAAAGCAGAGGCTCAGCCCACCAGTTGATCTCCCGCCTCTCTCTATCTCTCTCTATATATATATATATATATATATATATATATATATATCTCTCTAGCTCAAAGCACCTTGTGTTTCACTGTGAGTGGCTACATCCCTGTTCCAGACAGACAGCTAGTAGTCACTGTGAGTCTGGGTGAGGCAGTGGGGGTCTGGGTGGGGCGCTAATGTTGTGAGGTAAGGGTATTTTATTCAAAAAGTTGCCCCCACCCACTCAAACACATGTATAAGTTAGATGTACACGCATGCACAGACAGACACTAACACATATAAGCAGACAGATCTGTACAAGTATACACACATACACAAAATATGCATAGATTTCTAACATAACTTAACAGCCGAACAATGCTTGCCAATTTCCTACCATGTTAAAACTCATGCACAGGATGCAAAGTAATCCTTTGCATCCTGTGCGTGCACATTTACATTTAAATACACACACATACTCTCACACACATGCACATTCTCTCTCTCATGGACACACACACACACACTCACCCTGCAGTGCCACATTAAGAGGCTGATCGGGGCAGACCCCCTGTGGAGACAGCTGTTCCCAGGGGAACTCTCCTGCTCTGTGGATCAGCTCCGAGAGCAGAGCCGAGAACGTGCCGGAAAAAGCCGGCATTTGCGTCTCTCCGCCTAACCCCCTTTCCGATCGATACGGAGCCCAACAAGCGCAGAAAAAAACCCGTTGGGCTCCGCCGGTTCCCAGAACACCGGTCCTCCAGCGGGGGCGGCGGATCAAGCCGTGACAGGGGGATTTGGCGGTAACGGGCAGGCGGGGAGATAAAGGCCAGGTCGCCCCACGCTGGGCTCCCCCTCGCGGTTTCAGAAGCGTCTGAGGAAGCCCTTTCGCCTCTCGGGCCGCGGCCGCTGTGCTATCGCGCGTCTGAGACCTGACGCGGAACAAAAGGCGCGGTAATCCTGCCGGCGGCATCCCCCCGGGGCTCACCTTGTGAAGGGCCAGTAATCACCAGGCCCTTTGTCCGCCCGTCTCGCTCCGGCCCCCTCTCTCACCTGCCCGGGCCGTCCCCCACAATGCACCTCCCCCTGCGGCCGGGGCACCTGCGGCTCTCGCCTCGCCCGCTTAATCGGGCCTCCGGCGGGGGCCCTGGGTCGCCGTGGCAACCCTGACCCACCGTGAAATGGATTAAAGCTTTCTTGCGTGTACCGCCCCCGTCCGACCCCCAGCCTTTAGCCTAACCGCCCCCCCTCCCCCCCCCCACCAACCGCCCACTAACCACCAGCCCCCTAATCTCCTCAGTATTATTTATTGGCCTTGAGGGCTCCCCAAGCGCACATGAAGAAGGAAGAGTGGAGTCAGCCATTTTCTTTTCTCGCTCCCGCCCACTCATCACAGATAATCCCAGTGTCCGATTAGCAGGCTCATCGCCGTTTAGCATGCACCCCCGTATATGCCTGGATTCCTTAGATACCGGAGACGGAACCTTTATTTAAACAGGGAGAGCAAAGCTCTCTTTTACAGTGACGCCCTGAGAATACAACACAACAAATTACACATTAAAAGTCCACAAAAATGTAACAAACGAGGTTAAAAATATAGCAAGTACAATTTTCATGTACATCAACATTTCAAAGAAACCTGAAACCCTTGTTTTTACCCAAATGACGGGTTACTATAGTTGATTCCCTTCAACAGGAGCGTAGTACAGAAGGTGAAAAAGGCCTTCCCTAATCTTCATCTCTGTTTCATGGCGAGCAGTTGGCCGGAGAGACACCGTTACATCCACCTCTTTTCTTCTGAGTCTCAGAGGCACTTTGGACCTGGTGCCACACGCACACGCACACACGCACACACGCACACACACACACACACACACACAGAAGCGGGGGATGAGCAGACGGTCCTTGGGCATGCGGTCGCATTGGCCAGCGTTTTAATGGGACCATAAATGTTCCTAAGAGCCTACAGCATAGCTTCACCCCCTCACCCCCCGCCCCCAACGAAAAGAAAAAGAGAATTAAACCAAATGGCAGAAAAGGAATAAAAGTAAATTAAGCAATAACAAATCACCCACCATGCCCAACCTCTCCAACTATTTGTCTTTTTTTTCTGTAACTCATCTAAATTTGTCTGACATTTTTCAGGACCGGAGCCAAAAAGGCTTTTATAACCATAAAGGGTATGGATCAGGATAAATCACATTAAGCTGTCCAATTTAATTAAAGTATTGACAAAACATAATAGATACTTACAAGGGGGGAAAAACTATTTCCATTTATAATTTCTATACACTGGCGCTTTCTCGGGAGAGGCTGAGGAATGTTAAGGCTTAAGCGCAGCGCTTTAAGGACCCGGGGGAGCGTTTGAGAGCGTTTAAGATGATTTAGATGCCGCGTCTTTCCCTTTTTTTAATTTTCGGGAGGGGAGTAAAAGCGCGGTACGGCGTAATGAAGCGAGTGGCCGCCCCTCTTCGGCCTGCGTCAGCTCTCAGGATGATCAATAGCGGAATATTTTAATTCATAAAGCGGTGAGTTAATTAAATCAAGGAGTCTTCGGGGGAGATGTAAGACACTGAGCAAGGGCAGAGTTAGGAGTCTGGAGCTGCATGCTAAGCCGGGCCGCCGGGCACCGATGGGCGAGGACGTGCGGCTTTGGAGCTGCTTTCCGTACGCCTCTCTCTCCCTCCTGGCTTTCTCCGTTTGGCTTTGATTCGCCATGCGGCGACGTGAGATCAGACGACACCGGCGCTCGTTCTTGCTCATTTTCTCGATATCAGGTTAGATAGGAGGGGCGGATGTCTTTATCTTTTCGAGGCTGTATATCTTCAGGTACGGGTACCTACATCTGCGCTCATTCCCGTGTTCCTGGCTTATTCCGTTCTCCAGTGGAATATTTTGCTCAGTTTGCCTGCCGCATGGGAGACACTTGGTGGTCGGTGCGGATAGCAAAGCCGCTTGGGTGTTTAGGTCTCCTTGAAAAGCCTAAAATGGCGGAATCACAATGTTGGTGTTGAGAGCGCGGTTCCGAAACAGTGCTCGATCACCTCGAAGAACATGAACATTGCAGCAAACTTCATTCTGTCTTAAAGATAGCATTGCCTTTCCATGTAAAAACAAATTTGGAGGGGGGAGGGGCATGGGGGTGGGGAGTCACAGGCATGATGTGCATTAGTGGAGGGGAAAATATGGGTGAACAAAACGTGGAGAAATTTTGCTGGCTTGCATTATTTTCCCCCATTAACCAATGCCGTGGCCCCTGTGACGAAAAAAACAATGCCGTCCAGCCACAAGGCCTCCCGCTACTCAGGCCAGGCCCCCGGCACCACTTCCCCAATGAGCACGTCTCTTTATGTCCGGCCCTAATTAAGAGCTACCGTCGTCTTGAAAGCCAATTACAGTTTAAAGCTTTTTTTTTCGCAGCGGAGAAATCCATAGCATTTTAATTTAGCTCTGTTTTTAAAAGTGGCTGTAAACCAACGGCGAGTCCAGCAAACGCTGCGGGGCCGTTTCCTCAAAAGGCCTCTCTCCGCTGAACGAGCCCCAGCCACCTCTGTCATAACGGCGGTTGTAAAACAGTGAAATGCGGCATGCAGAAAGGTCGATATTTACCTCACACCTTGAGAATGCGCTGTTGAACAAAGGTTAAATAAAACCGGTATGAAAATAGTCAGTCTCCTGCAAAGCCCGTGAAATTGATGCAGCCTCCTCTGGATTGCTTTGCATCCTGACTCCACGGTCCGGGACCCCCCACAGAAGAGTCTTTTCTTCCATGATTCAGAATCGGAGAGCCATGAATGTTTTAGTTTAACATGCAAAACCTGTCAGCTCACAGTAGCTACGGATTGAGATGATGCAGTGAGATGTGGGAATGACAAATACACTTTGTAAAAATAGCCCGTTCACATGAATTTGAAATCCAAACTGGCAGGAGCATGTTGTTTATTATCATCTCTCAAATTGGCAGACCCCAGTTGGCAGACACCCCTAACATAATTCTGAAATATTACAGACAATGATAGAACCTGAGTGAATGAACAACAAACAAACAACAAACAAATAAATTGATTAATTAATTCAGGTTCCATCATTGACTCTAATATTTTTAAATGAGGAGGAATGAATCAATGAATCAATTAATCAATTAATCAATGAAATGAAAGCAAATGCACAGACCTGGGCATAAGTGCCCGTGAGATTAGCTAGCAGTCGATGCGACCAGCAAGTCTGACCAGTCCAATGCTCTCCACAGTCAGTTTCGGCACAAAGATACCGGACACCATAGCTGCCTTGTTGGAGCAGCAGAGGAAGACTCCAGACTTATAAGTTACTTAAAGAGGCACAGACATGTCAGGAGGCCTACCAGCAGCTGGGCCAGGCCGCTTCTCTGCAGAGCGTGCCTGGTAAGAGAGCTGGAGGGAGACAGATGTCTGTTTTGACTTTGCCGCGGTAGGGAACACAAAAGCCGAGAGAGAGCAGGCCGATGATGAGAGCCGCTCGGCGTGCCTCGAAAAATCTGTTTTGACAGTGCGGGGATGGTCTCTTTCCTCCTCTGGCTTTTCTTACACAACCATCACGTCATCTTTGGTCCTTCAGACCCAAATTCATTCACTGAGAATGGAGACCGACCCAGAAACTGTTGTATGCTATATTATCTTTCCAGGTTCTTTCTTTCCCCTGTGTGAGCAATGTTCTTTTAAAGTTTATGTGTTTTAGCATCATTTATGATAGGAAGCTGGAAAACAGCTTGGCTGGTTGGCTGAGAAGCACCTCCAGCTCAGAGAGGATCATCTCAGGAGCTCCTCATTCAGATCAGTGCCTCCCCTGCTGCTGTCAGTGACTGACACATTGCAGTCATTAGAACAGGAGTGTTACGTACCCGCTTGCATACGAGTACATGTGTGTGTGTGTGTGTGTCTGTGTGTGCATTTGTGTGGGGCCTTGCGTGTGTGTGCTTGCGTGTGCATGTGTGTGCGAGGGGGGGCATGTGCATATGCGTATGATTGAAAATGTGTATGTATGTGCGTGTGCACATGTGTGTCTCTGTGCAGGGGGGGCTTGTACATATACATATGAATGAAAGTGTGTGTGTGTGTGTGTGTGTGTACCTGTGTGCAAATTCATATGAATGAAAGTGTGTATGCATGTGTGTGTGTGTGTGTGTGTGTGCAGGAGCATGTGTGCATATGCGTATGAATGAAAGTATGTATGTGTGTGTGTGTGTGTGTGTGCGTGTCTGTGTGTGTGTGTGTGTGTGTGTGTGTGCATGTCTGTGTGTGTGTGTGTGTGTGTGTGTGTGTGTGTGTGAGTGTACATACAGTATGTGTGTGCTCCCGTGCTGAAGACAGTTCCCTCCGTGCAGTGCTGGGTCCCCCAGCCTCGCGTGTGTTCCAGGGCTTTTATCAGTAATGCGTTTTGGTGCTGCCAGGTTGTCTGGACAAGACAGGCTTTAATGGAATCAATAGGGAGAAGTCTGGGAGATTTATAGTGCCCATACTGTGAGTCAGAGAAAGGAGGGCGAAAGGAAAATAAAATTAATGAAATTTGCAAGCAGATTGTCAGTGTCGGGAGACTGATGCTCTCCCTCCCCCCGTTCTCTCTGAATTCCCTCTTGGGTGGGTGCAGCATATGTGTGGGTGGGGGTCCACTGGCTGCCCGTCCTCCCCTCTAAGCAGACAGACAGATTAAGGAGGTCTGAGTCTCCTTACTCTACCATGCCGCCTGTTTCAAGGGTACGATTTGTGTCAGCGGAGAGAACATGCAGAGGACACGTTTGATGGGCTACTATTTTCCCCGTATAATGTATGGCATTTAATGCCCTGGTCATTTGTAGCAGGTGGGTCTAGCTCAGTCACTTAAAACGTTACGCACAATGAATCTGTTTGATCTTTTTCCCCTGTCCCTGGGCCCGGACGGTGTCTGATGTTAGCGGGGCCTACACATCACTGTAAAAATTCATCCCAGACACGACACAGCCAAATTTAAAGTCATTAAGCGTTACATTTTTCTTCGGGCTGCTTTATAGGCATTGTTCTTGAGGATACTGCCTCTTTCACTCGGTTAATTCATCTGTCACTTCCGCGGAGGGAAGCAGTTTAATGTGGATGGATGCAGTAAAAGGATTGCATCTGCTAATGGCAGTTATTCAGCACAGATGATCTGCGTTTTTGACCGAAATGATGAAGAACATGAAAATAAGCCTGACAGAGTAAACAAAACGATAAAATATTTATTAGCGCTGCAAGTCCCGTAAACCGTAACGTTTCTGCCGAGCCCAGGGAGGACCATATGGAGCCTCGCTTCACCATGAAAAATTAAAAGCGATGCTAAGAAAAGAAGAAACAAATAAATAAAAGGAACCTCTTCTTTTTTTAAAGTCTGCTTTGCATTCGTTCCATTCAAGTTGGCATGCAAGCTTTGGGAGCGCTTTCCAAAGGGTCATCCACCTGTGTGCAGTGTGTCAGAGGTGTACATTATTCTGTGTGCACACTACACGCGTACCAAGAGGACTATGAGTTAGTGTTTTTCAGACCTTTATGAGGATGTACAAAAGTTCATTTCGCGAGAAGTTCTACCTGTAGTTTTGCAGTACTAGCACTGGCTTTCAAACAAAAGAGGGCCTTGCCAAGGAAACAAAAAAATGCAGGGCCATTATGTCAAAATCAATAAAGTGGGGTAGGTGGAAAAGCAGATTTATTATTATAAAACATAACACGCTTATTCTGATTTTTTTTCTCTTGAATAAAAATTTGATTCGCTCCCAAAGAAAACACTGCCTGCTTTTCTTGAAGAGAACGTGGGCAGGGGTGGGCGATGTGGGTTCCTAATAAATCAGATTTTTTTTTTTTTTATATAATGCCCTAGGAGGAAATTGCTGGCAGGGCCTTGGTTAATGCATCATTGTGGGCTTCCATTGAGACCCTGGCAGAGCTCCACTGTGCTTTTGGATTTGTGCCTGATTGTTTATCACTGAAATTGGTTGTAGCAAGGTCACAGGGGCTAACCCGATCGGTGGTCCCGCTTCGTTACGTGTAACAGGCATGACTGCGAGACAGGCGTCGCGATTAGCCACACAGATATATACCATATCTCATTTGTTTCCTCCCTTCCCAGTAATTGCATTTGGGTTTTCAAATTATGTTTGCCAGTAAGGATATACAAACAAACAAACTTAATAACGTTAAGCTAAACCATTGTGACTTGTCAGAAGTCATTTGGCTCATAATTGACTGAAAACAAAAAAATTAATAATGTAAACGATAATATGGCGGGCTGGTAAAAATGCATGGCCTTATTTTTTGTGTGGGTGTAGTTTTTTTTCTCCCGTCTTGCTCAAATTACTCAAACTGAATGTGATTGCTGCGCTTTCTGCAGTTAAGAAACGCTGGAGGAAGTTGGTCTGCTAGAGCGCAGTTTGGGGAAATGTTTTGCATTAGCCCACACCCACACCATATGGAGAAGGCTTGAGCAAGATATGACATTTATGGTCTGTGTGACAATCCGGTTCTTGGCTTCAAAGACCAGGCGTATCATTACTGTGGAGGAGATGGCTGGAGCCAACCGGGTCCCACATGTGCAGAGAGAGCCCTTCCCTGCCCCCCCTCCCCACCCCTAAATGATCGTTGTCTTTGTTTTCTCTGACTCTCAGGGACCTGAGCGAGAACCAGATCCAGGCAATACCTCGGAAGGCCTTCCGTGGAATCACAACTGTCAAAAACCTGTGAGTATCCTGCCCTCTTCCTCCCACCAGGGCCACGGTCTGGCAGTCATGTTGTGTCACGTTGTGATGAGACTTGGGTTCTCTTGGACAGTCTGTGATTTTCAAATGATAGTACTTTAGTTTGGAGCTTGTTCACAAGCAGAGTCAAGTTGTTGATGATAATTCTGTTATAGTGTCTTTTGGGGGTTATTCCAACCTTCTGCCACTACCACCCTGCCCTATGTTAGGCTCAGTGTGAAACTTTAAATTCAGCAGACTGTATGTCTTCATGAATCTAATGATGCTTTCTCACTTTTGCAGAAATGCCATTGATATTTGAGTTGTAAAATCCAGGTCCAGAAAGTAAAAGTCCTCCCTAGGATTGTCCCAGTCACCTAGATTTGCTAATTAGCAAATTCTTCAGCCAGGAGGTAGAGCTAATTAGTGAAATCATGGGTTTTACAACTCTGGATATTTCTGCATTTTACAGATCGGAGGATCCATGTCCTCCTCTATATGAGGTGTGCCAATATATAGCATAGCATTATAGTATATTTGTAGCATTGTGCCTCGGTGACAGATTAAACAGTCCTTCTTCATTTTATGATTAGCTAGCCATAAGTCTATGTTTTAATATCAGTTGGAAAATATCATAAAAAATGGTTTGCAATAGAGAGAAGATGCTCCTTAGCACAAGATGGCTGTAGCCACTTGGACTCTGTCGTCATGGCCAGTGGAATATTCTCCCTCACCTGCACTGACATTCGTAATGCACCGTGACCCTGTGGTGAAGCGCTAAGAACCAGAGGCTCCCGAGTCTCCTGAGACGCACTGTAAGAGGGTTCGTGCGGCAGGTCTTCATGCTGTACGATAACGGCGCCTCGTGAAGGACAGTGAAGGTGAGGAATACGGATGAGCGGGTTAGCGCGGGGAGGTCACGGACGCGTCGCACCTCAGACGTGTGCTGGACGGGCTCCTTCACGCCATTGACAACTGCGAGGGGGCAGACATGTTGTTTCATGCTGAGCGCAGAGAGGTAAGCTTCGCTAATTAACGATGAGCACGAAGCGTGTGCGGGAGCGGAGGAGACGCGGACCGGCTGGGAGCAGTCTCCCCTCCGCCCACCCGAGTGCAAGCATTGACTCCCCTCTCCTCTGTCGTGTTATTGGGCGAAGGCCTTGGGCTGAACTTCTGAGAAAACGAGGAAGTACTTTCCAACTGAGACTCCGCTCTTTGCCCAAAACAATAAACAAAGCATTCCAGCAACTCCAAAGCACATCCTCTCCTCAATCTGGGCAAGAAGGGGACTGCTTATCGATAATTCGTAGTAATTAACAGGGAGACGTGTTTGTTAAGGTTGCGCTCGGTGGCTCGAGAACTGCCTTTGTAGTTAACAATCGCCGGTGGTATGCGGCGAGTAAATTGTGTGTAATCCCACGGCTTTGTGTTTTCGCGGTTCTGCGTGGTTTCTTATCTGATGTCACTCCAGTTCATGCTCTGTCTCTCTGGAACGGTGGTTTTAGGCCACGGTGTTCCTTTCCCAGGGGGTGGGGGGGGATGTGGTCTTCAGCTCAAATCTTTGGTCTGGTCAGCAGGAGGTACACCATTCACAGAGCTGGAAAGAAATTGAAGGGGTGGTTAGCCTATGGACCATTATTCAAGGGAGCTCATTCCCTTTGGATTTATTGATGATGTGTAATCAGCTAAGTGCACCCTTCTGAAAAAAACCCCCTGCTCTATATTCAGTCAACATGGCGGATAAAAAATTTCAATCTTTTAAATGGAGTGCTTTAAAAGTGCACGAGTTGGATATTTCTTTTTCTCCAACTTGAGAAATGGGCGAGCATTCAATTCTGGATCCCTGCTTGTAATCGTTTTGGGAAATGGCTCTTGTGCGTTGTCCATTAGCATTAGCGTGATTCTGTCATGAAGAAACCCATTGCCCTCGCCCCACACCACGCTGAAAAAAATTATCCGTTATCAGCGCGGCCCCTGACCCTCCGTCTCAGCCGAAAGAGCACCTCGCTTACAGGCGCTTCCTCGCCCTTCTCCGCAGGTCAGTGTGTCTGAAGACACCGCACCTCCCCTGTGCCCCCCTCTACCTGCCCCACACAGATTCATTCTCAACTCTGCGGGGCTCAGATCAATGACCTGCTAATGAACGTGACATGGCCGCTCATCACCTATTAGTGCCGAAGAAGGAAGGAGACACACGGCCCTCTGTCTTCCCCATCAGCTCTTATCAGCTTTATCGCACATTTCCTTTCCAAGCAAAGCGGTTCCTTTCGGTTAGAGTGTAGTGTCGACGGATGACGCAGTGGAGGAAGAGAATCGCGTGCGTCCGGTCGCGTGCGGTCGCTCCACCGGCCAGTCTTCCATGTGAAGCTGGCTGCAATTGCCGAAGCGATGCCTCCCTCCCCCCACCTTTTCTCACCAGGGGCCCATTGCTTTTCTCATTTGCTTCCCTGTGCTTAAAGCATCCCTCCTGCACCACACTGCCACTCCAGGGCTCTCCGACTACATCCCCCTCCATTTTAGAGCGAGGTGTGTCCCAATCCCGCACAAGACCTGTGTCGAACAAGTGATCATTTTGGATTCAAATACATTTTTGTGCTCGATTGATCTGCCCTGGTGCAACTGAGCCAAACAAGAGGACCAGAAGGCAGAGTTTGAGAGTATTTTTGTTATGTCACTTTTTCGTATTTAATTGGCTCCTATACACCACATAAGCTCAGAATCTGAAACGATTACGTATTTGACCCAGGTCAGTCCCACAGCACACCCCATGCAGCTTTAACTCTGTTCCTGCTTTGTGACGACCAGGGCAGCACAGTCCAGCGCTGAGGAGATCTGCTCAGTCTTACACCAGTGACCCCAGCTTATCTATGAATGTGTTTCTGGTTATCCTTTATCCAGTTGCATTTGTGAATGAGTCATTGTGCATTACGGTCGACCATTGGTTTTATGACTTTGGTCAGATCATCTGATATACCATAATCAGGTCCACACATCTGAAAGGCCAAATGTCCAGTTTTGATAAAGTTCTGTAGCAGTCCCCCTGCCAAATGTCATCCAGAGAATTCAACTGTTTTTTGGCCATCTGCCCTACAAGCAACAAACGTATCAATGTCAGGCTTATCGATGCAGAAAGAATCTGTCTACACCGTGGCCCGTAGGTTCTGGGTGTTAGCTCTGCTCATGCTTCCGGCTGCCGCTGGATTGTATGTCTCTATCAAGGCAGAATTTGTTAGAGCCCGAAGCTCTGACCGAAGCTGGCCTAAAGGCAGGTGCTGGGATGAAGTACAGCATCTCAATGCGCTTGCTCCATAAGCTACACGCAGTAAAAAACATCAGTTCCACATGTATATTGTGTTGCTTTTGAATTATTTACCTCAGAGTCCATGAAAGCGCCGTGATTCTGAGTCTGAAACCACAGCCCTCGTGCGGTATATCACCTGAGCAGAAGGTGTGGGATTGAAATTCAGAGGCTTCGCCGCCTGCTTGAAAGCGTCGACTGGTATAACTCAAACCTCCCACCTCATAGCTTGACGCTTCCTGTCCATTGACCCCCTCCATATTGCTCTCCACAGGGGGCTCGTAAAACTCCGCCCGCCTCTCTCTCTCCTTCCCAGAATGCTGTGCCAGCTGCAGTTTGTTTGAATTATGGGAATGCGCAGCCGCTCTCTGGTTTATGAGCACCTCGGCCTAAATGTCCGTCAATAATCCTGCACACCCACTTGGTTACTGGCCAACGCGTTATCAGGGAGTGGCATACAGCCACTGACCACCAGCCCCTATGGACGTTCTCCAGGTTTAGTGCAAGGGTCCCCCATCCCCCTGCCTCAGCACCACCCTCCTACATCCCCTACCTGTAGGCTCTCCATCCCCCAACCTCAACACCACCCTCCTTCATGCCCTACCTGTAGGCTCTCCATCCCCAAACCGCAACACCTCCCTCCTACATTCCCTACCTGCAGGCTTTCCATCCCCCAACCTCAACACCACCGTCCCCCATCCCCTGAGTATACCTCTACTCCTGCCTGTAGACCCTCTGTATGATGCCCTGTGGCACATTTTCATAAAGTTTTAGCCTGTTATCACATACATGACATAATGGATTAGATTAGGATATAGGCAGAGGAAACCAGATCCTCAATCAGCTCTTCTGCATTGAGACACGATGAATACAGGGCCACGATTTTCCTGATTGCTAAAATTATTGGGACTGTGGGACAATAATAGTTACCCTTGGCAACGCAACCAGCTCAGAGTTAAAGAGGGAAGACAAGCAGTGACCTCACACTCCTTCACCAACCGCTTCGAGTTAGTCCCCCCATGGTGGTCTCTCTCTCTCACTCAGTGGAAGAGACAGATCCTCTTCTTCACTTCTTGCCTGTGCTCGGGACCGTCGTTCATTTGGGGCCTGAAGTAATTAGAAGCTCCTGTTCAACGTTTTGTACCCATGACAGATTAATGGGGTGGGCTGTGTCCAAGACCCAGGCCTGGTTAGTTTCCACTACTTCTGTAATATTTCTCCAGATGGGAGACTGGCAAAGCAGGATCATCAAACTGCCAATAGCACCCATGACTGGGATGATTAAAGGCCAACTTAATTAGATTGAGGTAAATTAAATTTGTGATTTTTCATTCCCCCACCATCTTATCCACCCCCTCCCCATTCTCCCACCCTTGCCTTTGTTGACAGGAGGCCTCTGCAACTCCACAGCCCTGCAGGGAGCTGTATGTTAAAAAGGCACTTCTACAAATAAAATGGCTTCCTCACAGAAGACGGAGTGTAAATGATATAAGAACATGGCAGCTGTCACTGTGATCCCTCTCAGATATTCAGGCTGTGTTAGCTAAAGTGAAGGTTTTACATGGACACAGAAAGATGTGGCTATACAATAAAGCATATTTCTCTGATTTTCTGCAAAGTCTGGTCTCACCAAAGGTACAGATTTAAGCAGAGAAACTTTGTTCTGAACATTTTCCAGTGGACTGTGATGTGGAAAAGAAAGGTTAATCGCAGGAAAAAATGAATCATGCAAACTGTGAGAATATCACTGTAGGTCTGTCAATTGTTAATGTTGCTTGCTGCTAATGTTTATTTCATATAGTGACAACAATGCAACTGTATCATAGCACATTATTTTGTATGCTTCTGCCAAGTTTGGATAATGCTAGTTTTTACTATTGCATTTAGAGTAATGTATCCAAACAATTTACTGTACTGTGTA
Source organism: Conger conger (assembly GCF_963514075.1). Taxonomy (NCBI): domain Eukaryota; kingdom Metazoa; phylum Chordata; class Actinopteri; order Anguilliformes; family Congridae; genus Conger; species Conger conger. The sequence goes on from NC_083762.1 coordinate 28,128,607, forward strand.
CAAAACAGAGAGGGCATTCAAAGAATTAACCCATTTATTTGCATTCACTCATGTGCTGACACTGTTTCTATGACAAAATTTCCTCCATTGACTGCCACATACTGCTAGTTTATAGTATTGCCTTTAGAGTAATTTATCCAAACAATTTACTGTGCAGACTATTTCTGCGCAGTTGAATGACAGATGTGTGAAATAGAATGTAGAGTTAAAGGGATTTTCACTACCTCAGTTTTTTATATTATTTCACCTATTATGTTTTTGATGACCTGCTGGCTTTACAATGGCTCTCATAGGGATCTGTGGTTTTAAAGAAAAACACTTCATGTACAATTACTCCAAATGAGGTTGTTCAGTGACTCTATGCCTCCAGACACTGTATGTGAGTATAGCAGCAGATTATTATTTTTTAAATTATGTTTAATCTTATATTCATTTGGAACTTTTTTCCTGTGGGCATGCAGTCGGAGACCACTGCAATCAAGGTAATAAGCGGCACGGCTTCGCACATTAACCGTGCCATGCGGGGAGAGCAGCAGCTTACTGCATGATGGAGGACACCTTGGACTGAGGATTTGCAGGGGAACTTTTTTTGTCTGGGAAACTTTAAGGGAAATTCGTCTTACTTTAGGCATTCCAGATCTATAGAAAAGCTGGCTAGTTGCCCTTATACATTATGTCAGCTTTCCAGTTTACCTTCTCTTTTTGGCCTCTTCCTGTTGCATTTACTCCTCAGTAAATAAGGTTCAGCAATATAGCTGAAACTCTCTTTGATTCATAGTCGGACATAATTGTAGCTTTGATTTCAGCATATAAGTAGCCTGGCTAATATTAGCTGACAACGTGGGCAGTGTGGTAGGTAGTACACTTTGGGCCAGCTGTATCTAAACCATGTTTCTCTGGTCCCGGGAGTGAAGAGGTTTTGACAAAGAAGGGAAGAAATATCGGCAAAATATACAAACTGGGTTTTATGTTTATATGCTCTGTGATTGCCCTTATAGCAGCCACTGTAAAGCAACAGGTCCTCATAAACTTCTGTAAGTGATAGGCTAATAAAGGTTTTTCATGAGTATTCTATATTACCCTTTTATGCCACCACTATCATGAGTCACATTTCGGCTATTTTTTCACTCCAGAACATTCTTATCTGACACCCAAATTATCACCACATTACAGTGATATCAAAACAGAGAGGATATTCAAAGCAGTATCCCATTCATTACCATTCACTCATGTGCTGACACTGTTTCTTCAACAAAATGTCCTCCATTGACTGCAGCTAAATAACTGGCTGTCTGTCATTGTCTTAAGTCCTCTGCAGAGAAGAGAGAAGCAGAAGGAGAAGAGAAAGAGGAGTGGGAGAGACAGAGGATAGGGAATGAGAGGAGGGCGGGGGTGGGTTCGGGGATGAGGTCAAATGAACAGAGGAAGTATGAAAATGGTAAAGGAGTAACGGGGAAAGAACAAGAAAGAGTGAGCGGAGTGAAGAACAGAAACAAGCGGAAGAAAGGATTAGAGGAGAGGAGGGCAGAGCGGGGAGACGGGGGGCATGCGGCTCTCTCGTTCCCCCGTGTGCCCGTGCAGTGTGGCACAGGCCTCCTGCTACAGAAACGCATTGAGGGACCGTCTTGGTCCCCTGATCCTTTTCCTTCTGTCACCCATCCATCTCCTTCTTTTTGGGGACGAGTGGGGTGGGAGTTTAGGGTGGGGGTGGGGTGGGGGGGGCGGTAGAGAAGTGTGCATACTTAGGCCAGCAAATTAAAGTAAAAGGAGGAGGAGGTGGAGGAAGGAGTCCTCGGAGAGTCTCGGAGGGCAGCGGCGTGACCCTGGCTGATTTACGGACCCTCTCCTTTAATGAAATTGTTTCAGTGACAGAGCCGGTAAAAGCTCGTAATGGATTGGGTGCTCTAATGTAATGAAATTACTCCCTTTCTCCCTTTAAAAAAAAAGGAAGAGAGAGAGAAGGAGGAGGGGAAAACGGAGAAAGGGAAAGAAAATGCAATTAATATTTACAGAGAGCTGACAGCCGGGGTTGGCTGTGCATTTCAGCCAGCCTCCTGTTTCTCTCTCTTTCTCTCTCTCTCTCTCCCTCTCTCTCTCCACTCTTTCTCTTCCTCGCCCGCCCGCTCTGACAGTAACAGAGAGAGTGTGGTGGCGGGTAGCAGGCAGACAGGCCGCCCCAGCCAGCTGGTGCATCCTCCCGGCTGCGCTGAACAGAGGTGAAAGCCCAGCGTGCGCTGGTGTCTTCCTCCCTCTCCCCCTCCTCCTCCCGCATCCCCCCGTCTCCCTCCCTCCCCCTCCCCTCCCCTCCCCGCAGCCCCCACCCCCCCACCCCTCTCCCCTGCAGACCTGCTGCTGACTCCTGTCTCTCATCCGCAGGCAACTGGACAGCAACCACATCAGCTGCATCGAAGATGGAGCCTTCCGAGCTCTCCGCGATCTGGAGATACTGTGAGTCCAAAAAAACCTTACCTCGTCCTCACACTCCTCTTCCTCCCAGATGTTTCTTCTCTTCCCTCCTCTCTCTCCCTCTTCCCTGTCTGGCTCTCTCCATCCCTGGCTCTTCCCGGCTCCCGGCGTGTTAGTCTGCTCGCGGTCGTGCGCGGTTTTTACCTAGCGTCCCCTGAGGACGAGCGCGTTGCATCTGCAGGTGGGGTGAGCGGGGTACCTGCCGGCGGTGTCCGCCCCCCTCCCGCCCCCCGACCGGGTCCCCCGGCGCGGCAGGAGGGCGGCCAGGCGCCTCGGCGTGTGCGTGTCTCTCTCACGTGCGCCCGGCTCGCTGCCGGCGCGGAAACGCTCCGGCTTCCCTTCATCCTTTTTTAATGTTTCCGCCAGCGCGGGGTGCGTGTCTGGGCTCCGCTGGGCTCTCTGCAAGTTTGTTGGCTTTTACCCTCCTCTTGAGTAGCCTTCTCTCAGCGCACAGTTCTTGCTTTGCGCTTCAAAATACGTTTTGGGTCTAAAATTCACTTTTTGGTGTTAATTCAGAACTGTATATTTCATAGCTAAAAGTATTGTGTGTTTGTATTTGAATTACCTCGGTTCCATGCGGCTTAATTGTGTGTTGAAGCCCATTGAACAATGGCAATCATGTAATACAGCAAATTCATAGATCGTGGCATTATAGATGTGCTGTTTGAAAATGTCTGTTTGGTGAACTAACAAACAAATACAAGGTTTACACAGTCCAGCAGCGTACGTACAGTGCTGAGGGTGTGCAGTTTTTTTCTGCATTATTGTAAAATCTTGAATGGACAGTAAGCATTTGCATTGACTTAGTGGAATGGAGATGGCACCCCAGGTGTTGCTGTTAAAGGTACGGGTGTGCCTTGCCGTTTTCCTGAGCCGTGTTGGTAGGCGAGGATAGCAGGGATGGATCCTAGAAGAAACACAGGCATGTTCAGACCCTGGGTCATCCGTCAGGCTAGCGGCCGTGTGCTAAGCGCCAGCCTTCTGCCCTGTGAACCAGCGCGTCTGGCTCAGGACCGCGAGGAGGGAGCCCTCGGTCAGTTTCATTAATCTGCCGTAACAGGTAGCTGGGAAAAGCGCTGTAATTTATCACCGGAATCAACGAGGGGCCGCGGGTCTTGTAGCTACGTAAGCGCAAGGGGCGTCGGACTCAGCCACCTGACAGGAAGCACTTTGCCTGTTTTTTTTCTTTAGTTGACGTGGCTTTTCATTTCGCTCCGTCGTCTTAGCTGCGCTCGGGTAAAGGTGGGAGAGAGTCCGATTCCGTCGATCGAACGTTGTGTTTGGAGTAAGGGTCGTTCAGGTAGAGAAAAAGATTAGACGCGTGTGAAGTACATTTTTATTCGTATTGAGTGTATTGTTTAACAAAACAGAGGGGAGCGCCAAACCGTGTGTTTGTTAGATGGAGAAAGGTTTATCTCAGTCCTGTCCTTGTGAAAGCAAGATGATTTGTATGGGGCCTTTTAAAAATGCTACTTATCTTAAAACAATGTATTACAAAACATTTATTGTTGATTTTTGGTTGAGTTAGTTTTTTCTCTTGGTAGCCTATTTTTCATACATAGCAAAAATAAGAACCTTTTTCTTAATTCACCATCAAAAGCTAATGTACGCAAATCATTAATGAATGGCTTCATACAGTAGTTGTGAAATTACAGATTTTTGTAGGAAGAATATTTCAGCTGGTGTAATATGTAGAAGTGTTGGATTCTTATTTTGTTGACAGATTTTTTGGTTTAATGGAATATGTTTGCACCATTTTACTGTCCTCAGATCCTCTCTGTACAGTCTGCTGTACTTTGCCATATTAGATATTTAGACAGATTTAGATAATTATTGTTGAACTGTGCTCTTATTAGTGCATGTGAGTTCAGTAAGGTCCCTGTGGGTGAGTGAGGGTGAGTGTGTCATCTGTGTTCTTTGCTCTGAGCTACTATGTGAAGTAATATGCCAACACATGCATGGATAAAAATGAAGTAGGTGGGTAATCAGCTAAATAAATAAAACTTTGAGAATTAACTCCAAAACAAGCCACACTATTACTGGAACTAATTATCACATTTTTCCTCATTCCCCTTTCTGTTCATCATAGTAAAGCAAATATAGCCATATAGTTCAAATTGAAACAATACTTTATAAGTGTGATGTTAGTTTAACATCAATGAACTTATAATGAGAAAACAGAAAGTTATTATTTGCATTTGAGTTGCAGGGAGTTCTCAAGCTGTGCGTAAAATGCGCTGTCAAAATATGGTGTAAATAAAAAGCTGTGGCATATGAAAACTTGGGAAAATAAATGAAAATTCTAACTAGCTGTGGTCGTTAAAGCGCCATTGAAAGTGATGGGATTCTTTTGTATAAACAAATAACAGTGAACAACACGCCTCGCGATTCACGGATGACAAAACTCTCATCTTAGAGAACAGTAAATACAAGTAATAGTTTCTTTTTTTCTGCAAAATTTGAATTCCATAAACAGTCACATTGCCCGAGACATCAAACAAAGTTTGAGTCGTTAGTGAATGCGACCTGATGGATGGGTGAAAGCAATCACTAAATTTGCCTCAGTAATTAGTGGATGCTGTTGACTCAGTGAGACGGGATACAGTATCATGACTGCCAAGACTACACAATAAATGACTGCTTCTTTCGAGTGATGAATTGTAATTTATATTTGAACGTAACTGTTCTAATGACTGAACTAATGACTTCAAAGTAATCTTCCCACGCTTCACATTTCAATGAGCAAGAAAATGTGCTTTTTTATTTATTACACTTTTTTTCCAGTCCTACAACTGAAGTCAATGAACAAGGCCAGTGACGGAAGCATAGACCCTGCTTTTTATCTGTCATGTGGCACATGTACATAACTTAAAACCAAAAATCTCTTGACAGTCTGTCTTATATAAATGTATTGTAGTTGGATGTTTATGAAGTAATTGTAAGATGTAAATATTCAGGAATATATCTGCTTTCCCTGAAATCCAATTGATTTTTAATTTAGCATCTGTGAATAAGTCATTGGTTTTGAAGCATTGCATTGCTTAACAGCTTGCTAACTGTGTGGCTCTTACCTTGCCAGAGGCTAATATTGAATGTTTTATTATGAAATTTTATTGTTTCATGCATTTGTATATGATTTCAAATGCTAGACCCATTGAAATGAGAAAATTGCGCAAAAGCAAAATCTCACTAAATGAAAAATCACTCAGTGAAAAATGGTAAAAATAACGGAAAGTAGTCCTTTAATAATACATAATTTGATTCTTTATTAAACAGCCACGAGGCAGGTTTGGCTGTGCTGTCACAAACCAGACAATATTCAAAGCTCTTAAAAAGAGGCAAAATGGAGACTATCCAGGACCTTTCTGTTAATTCATTCAAGACCACTACGTCTTTGCTTCACAAAGGAGGAGCCCATGTACACACACCATTACCGCTTTCCTTAAAGCAACATTAAAGCCGTTTGTCGCAACTGAAATCGCATTACAGCCGCCAGGCCTTGCGTATGGCTCTTGTACCATAATTAAAATCCCATGTATTCCTTTTCTTTTGTACCGTAAGTGTTTACTCTGTTCTCAGTTAGGTATTTAGGAAGCATGGAGGACTGGAATAAGAGCCTCCTTGCTAACCTTATAAATATTTTCATGAGAAAATTGGTAGTTTTTTTGTCTGAAAGATTCACCCGATGTTCCCCAAGCAAGGGGCCCAGCTGTCTGCAGACCCATGTCCGCTGAAGCTGCACTCTGTGTAGCTCAGGGACCTCTGCATATTTTATGGCCTTTTTTCGCGCAGGAAATTTTGGCCCTGAATCAAATACCAATGCGTGTGAGCTGTTTTTTATGAGGAGAGAAGCGTGAAGACATTTCCATGCTGTACCCTCAAGGTGACATTCGCCGACCGTGCGGTGATAAGAACCGAATGATCGCATTATAATAAACGCCCCTCCCCACACCCCACACTCACAGAAATAAAGGTATGAAAAGAGCCTAGAATGGTACAAATGCTTGTTGCTAGGGTGGCATCCTGAGCAGTAGGTGCACCAGCCAGCAATCTGTCATTAATTTGTACCTTTTTTGCTTCTCATTTGTACCCAAAGAGAACATTACTGTACTTTCAGGGTACATTTAGGAAATTTGATCCCTGAAGAACAAAATGTACCTCCTCTGTCACTTTATTTCTGAGAGTGCACAGTCCCTTTGCCGAACAATTCCATTTGGCAATATGCGCACTGTACGTCTTATGAGAAGGTTTAAACAAGAACAGCCCCATGTTGAGTTTCTGATGATATCTTCCCAGCCTTCATCTTTGACTTCTTTCTTCTGGTATTTTCTACTAACCAAAGGCGTTCTTTCCATTTGAGGCTGACTCTCATTCTGGAGTTGAGTTTAACAATGTTTTTGCGTGATCTTCAAAGGTGGTGCTTTCTCTCCCGCATAGAGCAGCGGTGTGCCAAATGCGGCCATCACGGAAACACAAATTCTCAGAAGCAGAATTCTCTGAGCCTTTCGGTACCGAACCTACTCAGAACCAAACCGCGGGACCGGGTCTGACTGTGTAGGAATTGGAGCGTAGGAGAGACAAACCGAACTGTGAGGAAATGCGATTGTAGTGGCCGGGAGTGTCTCACAAGTTTTCCCGAGGAGCATTCATCTCTGCGGTCAGGGTTTGAGACCTGGCATTGTTAGACAAGTGGGAGTATGATCAAGATTAAAGTGCAGGAGAAATGAAATTATATTGTGTAGGAGCCTTTTGGAAAAAAACAAATAGAATTTTCTTATTGTGTATTTTGATTTGGCTTTGAGGCAAGTTTTTTTTTTTTTACTGTAGAATTAACTTTGCTGTTGGGGAGGGGGTGCTGAGAGTGTGCTTTCATGTCCTTGTTGAAATGCTCTTCACACTGTGTCTGCTCCGGGAATGATGTGGGGGTAATAATTTCAGCCGTCTTTATGATTTCACTTCTATACCTGTGAGCACATTTAAAAGCCCCTGTCCCTCAGCAGTTACGGTGGTAGCCATGACCTCCCCTTGCTCCAGTTGCCATCCAAGTCACAGTTGCTTTCTTCTGCTCAGGATGTAGGCTTGCTGGGAGAGAGGCTGACTTACAGATTCTCTCCCAGCCAGAGAGACAGGGAAAGTGGAGAGATTTAAAAACACCTTTATTAGGAGATTTTCCAGGAACAGAAATGATAGGGCTTCAAAAAGAAAACCAGTCAAAAACAAAAAAGAAACAAAACAACTCCCGCATGGGAAGAGGTAGAGAGAAAGCGAGAAAGAAGGAGAGAGAGAGAGGTTACCGATTCTCTCCCAGCCAGTGAGACAGGGAAGGTGGAGAGAGAGAAGAAGAAGAAGACAGAGAGAGAAGGCTGACCAGGCCCTGGAAGCTCTGCTAATCAGATATTCCATGCATTTTTAATTTCCAACACCAGGCTGCCTCCTGTGGGATGAATCAATCTGACTTCCGCATGGCCTGATTGAAAAGTTGCCTTTAGCCAATAGCTGTGACAGGGCCTGTGCGATCCGGCTGACAGGGTGAGCGAGAGAGCAAGAGAAAGAGAGGAAGAAAAGGGATGAAAGAAGACGGAGGGCAGGTGTGTGTCTGCGGGAGCGAGAGTGTTTAGGGGGGGGGGGGGGGGGGGCGGCGATTAGCTCCAAAGCGTCGCGTTAAAGCACAGGAAATTGCGGCGTTATCTCTGTCAGGTCTGCGGCGAAGCTTGCGTTGGCCGGAGGTGAGTCGCGAACAGAGACAAGTGAGCGAGAGCAGCAGCCCGACCCGGCGGACAATTAATCATTCGGTCCTGGGCGGCTGGTGGGGGGGAGAAAAACAGGCTCGGCTTTAGATTCAATCTCTCCTCATTTGAGCCGTAATGGCCTCATCGATGCCCTGATAGCCATGTAGCGCTCCTGTCTCCCTACCGCTGCTGGCAGAACTGGGGCAAGCAGGCTATATTCTACTCAAAGGACTGCGCTTTTTCAGCACCTGTGTTGAGTATTTATCTTAAATAATAAATTCAGTGAACAAAAATGTGCTTCATTCAATAAGTATGAGAAAGTACTACTCTGTTAACTGCCGTGTTGCAACCAAGGCTATCTAGTCTGCACTTCAAGATTGTTTAAATTACAAAAATTGTAGTCTGTGTAGTCTATTGTAGATCTTTGCCATGGATATTCTGAGTGTGAGTGCGGAAAAGAAAGAGTAGCTACATGTATCCACAATTTTGAATAACATCGATTAAATGTGAACAATTTTGTGCACATAAAGAGAGTTTTATTTCTCGTCTTACCTTATTGAGGAGAACTGGCTAAACCTGACGGTATTGAGTACTTTGTGACTTTATCCTCTTGTCAATCAAGGAAAATGATTTAAAGTTGCGACTAATCAGTTGAATGGGTTGTTTTCTGCCTCCTCAATTTTCAGCTCAGCAGCTGTCACTAAAATAATATGCACGAAGTAAGGATTTTGACACAGTCAGTGACATATTTTGAGGTTTTGGCTCAGCCATCTAGCATATTGGATTTGAAATGAAACAATGCATGTGAGTTAATGTGCAGACTGTCAGCTCTAATTAGAAGAAATTCATATTGGGTGATCTGTGTAGGAATTACAGCACTTTTTATACGTAATCCTCCCATTCTAGAGGACCAAAATGAATTGGATAAATGAATGTAATCTAAAATAAAGTTGTTAGATTTAGAATTTGGTTGCAAATCCTTTACATTGCATGACTGCCTGAAGTCTGCAGCCCAGACATCACCAGACGCTGGTGAGGCCAGGCAGGCCTGTACTGCAGCCATCTTCAGTTCCTGGCTTCAGCAAGTCAAAACGCAGGTTCAGTGGGATTCTTTGGACTCATTGTCCAATATTGAGGCTTTTGCTTGCATCAGATTATGTACACTTCAGAATTCATCCTGCTGCCATCAGCAGTCACATCATCAATAAAGACAAGTGAGAAAGTTTCAGTGGTAGTCATACATGCTCAAGCCATAACTATGTTTCAAAGATGAGGTGGTATGCTTTGAAGCATTTCATTTATTTTTCCACACTTTCCTCTTTCCATAACTTTGGTAAAGGTTAATAGTCATCTCATATATCCATAACTCTTTCCTGTAGTTTTTTGAACTTAGCCGTTCTGTTCTTGTGGCTTATCAGTGGTTTGCATCTTGCGGTGAAGTTATGCAGGTATGGACTTCTCTTTATGGTAGTTCATCTGTGCACATTTTTTCTTCACAATATTAAGTATTCTTTGGCTATCCACAATAGTGGTCTTCTGTGGTATACCAGGTTGTTTGCTATTGCTGAGCTCACCAGTGCATTCTTGCTTCTTAACAATGTACCAAACAGTTGATTTTTATATGGCCAATGTTTTGACCATGTCTCTGATAAATGTATTCTGGTTTTTCAGCCTCATGACGGCCTGCTTTACTGACATTGGCACTTTGTTCTCTGTTCCTCCTGTTGGGAGATAACAGCAACAGACTTCAAATGCAAAAGCCACACCTAGAATGAACTGTAGACTTTTTGGTGGCTTTCTTGTGAATGAACTAATGATGCAACCACACAAAGGTGGCCAAGAAACAGCTGAGCAGCAAATTGACCACTTTTGTTTGGTCTCCTAAATGGGGGGACGATTTAATAAAATGGCTGTAATCCCTACATATCACCCGATATCGATGGACAGTGAGTACCCTCAAATTAAATCTGGCACTCTGCACTATAACCTTTTATTAATTGTTTCAATTCAAATCCAATATGCAATGCCAGAGTGCAGAGGCAAAACAACAAAATTGTGTCACTGTCCAAATACTTACGCACTGAATACACAGCATACTGGCTAGATTTCCAAATTCTGAAAGCATTATTATTACTTCAACAAGCCCATATATGTAAGACCCAAACCACACAGTCCAGCCCATGGGCCACAGCCTGTGTCATTCCTCTGTTTCTCCTCACTGTGTTTATTTGAATTAGCGGAATAACATCTGATTGCGGCTTTCTGCTGCCGCTGAACCCCAAACTCTTAAGCAAAACAGAGACAAACATTTCCATTCCTTTTGGATGGATTCCTTCACACTGCAATGAGTGGTGGAGGAATTAGGGTAATAATAAAATTAGCTCCCATCTGGAGCCACTTTGTTCATTTATTTGAACTCAAAGGCCCAACTGAAGGCCACTCTGTACATTCAGCAGTCGTCGTGGTGATTGGCTGCACCCCTGCTGCCACTGCGCTGCCACCGCATGCGTTTCCTTAGCATTCTGCAGTTCTAGAACAGTCCGAGGGGTCTGGGAGCCTTGTGCCTTTTTCATTTCTGGTTTAAATGTTCAAAGCTTTCACAGAAGTGACCCACAGCCTCGCACACGTGTACACGGCACACGCATACTGTACACATGCGCGTATGCTCACGCGGTCCTGTTGTACACGGTCCTGTACCGTGCCCTTCAGCACACAAACACGAGCACACGCGTGCAGTTCACACAAACACGCAGGCACACACTTCAAAAGGAGCAAAGAACGCAGCTGTGAGAGATGATAAAGTTGTGGCTCGAGGAAACATTCTTGCCATCCCGGGGAAAGAAAGTTACTTTTTAATCAGCAGGGGCCCCTGGTCTCCGGCCCCAAGCCCCCGGCCCATTGTGCAGAAGTGAAACCGTGAGAACCTTCACTTCTCACCCTCCAGATGACCGTAAAACAAACATTGCTGTTGAAATTTTTTTTCCAACTTATCCTGTGTCTTTGGTCTCCATCCTTGGTCAAATGTATAACGTGGTGCTCAGGTGGTCCTCATGGGCAGTTGCTATACCCACAATTTCAGTGCTTTGTGAGTTTGGCCACCGAACTGAATGTCCCAACTACTACACACACATATGCATGCACACACACGCACATACACATATACAGTACATACATACATACAGTATACATGCACACACATATGCGCAGGCACATACTGTACACCCACACATACACATACCGATGCAGTAGGTGCAAAACATACATAGACATGCAAACAGACTTGCACTTAAATGTACACACATACTTAAACATGCAAACACATATTTACACAAACACACACATTAACATTAACACATACACTTAGGTATTAGGTAGACCTGTACACCAGCTTATTAATGCAAATATTTAATCAGCCAATCCATGCATAAAAGCATGCAGATATGTTGAGCTGTTTTTCAGACCAAATGTCAGAATGGGGAAGAAATATGACCAGGGAATGATTGTTGGTGCCAGACAGGGTGGTTTGAGTATCTCAGAAACTTCAGATTTTCACACGCAACAGCCTCTTGAGATTGCAGAGAATGGTGTGATAGACAAAAAAACATCCAGCGAGCAGCAGTTCTGTGGGCAGAAACATGTTGTTAGAGGAGAAGGGCCAGACTGGTCAAAGCTGACAGGAAGGTGATATAACGCAAATAACCATACATTACGGCAGTGGTATGCAGAAGACCATCTCTGAACACGTCAAAGCAAAAATGGACCAGCTGCAACAGCAGAAGGCTTAGAAGTCTAAAACATTTTTAAAATAAGTCTAATAAATACCTAATGAAGTTCGGACTGAGTGTACACACACACACGCACCAGACCACCAGACAGTCCCCATCTGCGACAGTCCTCTCCAACCCCTTTCAATTCAGAAAGTGCTTTTTCTCTTTTATGCAAGGACCTGCTTTAAGTGTGTTAATTAGAGCCTGGAGAGTCATGGAAAGCTCTTGAAGCTCAGTAAAAGGGTCCTTTTGCTGCTGTGGGAAAGCTTTCTACGTAGAGCAGTAACCAGAAGGGGGGGGTCTATCCCTGGCCACTGAAAAGTTCTCACAGAGGGCATGGAGAATGAGTGAATGTGACCACGGAATCAATAGTCTCAAATGAAATCATAAAGCAGCACTGTTCCCCTCCTCAGCGTGGCGTTACTCACTATACGCTATTGATTATGCTCCCTTTAGCTATAGGTACACTTAGTGTGGATGTAAAGAGGCCACCACCTTCTCCCACAGCACTGTTTATTATCTGTAAATCTATTATCTTCACTATTTTTACAGTCCAGACATCAGTATCTACTCTAAATATCAGAACCACTGTACTATTATGTTCAGTGAAAGCATTGCTTCAGCATAGAAATACAAGGACAGCCAGTTTCATAAGTGCCCATCTGAAACATTTGAATTGCAAATCCCACTCCTCTTGTAACGTGTAAATCGGTTCACAGAGGTCACGTGGACAGCACACTAGTGGTCAAGAATTAGTGTAATACAAGCACACACTCACACATGTGAAACAAGTTCTGCTGCAATATGCCTGTTTCTGTTCCCAACCACTGCAAGAGTACAGCTGCAAGGCCAGCGTCCTTCCTGACCTTCTACATCCATGTTTCACTATGCTGGATAAAAGTAGTAGGCTACCGAAGGCCATTTTACTCCACACGGAAGGAATGCACCGCTCCAAGTCGTCATTCTGCCTCAGGTGACATTCACTTTAGCGCTGAAGTGCCTCACTGCGATTCAGCGGATGAATTTGCTTCTTTATTTTCAACCGAGGAACCATTTTGGCTCCTGAGGACCTCTCGCCCCCGCGTTGGTACCACTGCAAAGGCACTGGTAACAAACGCCAGCGAGGGTCTGTTTCCTCTTTATCGACGGAGCTGCCCTTTAGCGCAGCAAAAGCCTGTTTCTCAGCCTGGCATAGGAGGGTGCGTAATCAGACCTTTCATTCTTTTAGCCTCTTAAGTTCACCCCCCCCCCCCGGCTCTCTATCTCCATCTGGAAAATTTCAAGCTCCCGATGGGGAAGCGGGTATTCCAGATAAGTGGGCGTCCTTCCGTGGGCAGTAGTGTGTGACTTTTTTATTTTTTTGTACCCTGCAGATGTTTTGGTGTTGGATGTTTTGCCAGGGCGTTCCTCTGTTTACGCTCGCCTGACGCCTTTTAGCTGCTCCCCTCCCTAATTGCCCCTATGACGGGGACCAATCAAAGCTCAGTCCCACAATGCCCATGGCAAGAGTGCGGCTTTGGCCAGCGATTTCATGGCTGATCCCTCCGCATATTATCGCTAGAAGCAAAGCAGCCTTTTTCTGTACATTTGTGTTTTTGTTTTTCTTCCCTCCCCTTTCCCTCCCATTCTTAATAAAATCTTCCCTCAGGGTAATTTGTGAGAAATGTTTTTGTGTGCCACAAGTGTGTTAGCTTTTTTTAATGACAGTTTTGAGGATGCTAGTGGTTGTGACGGTCCCAGTGGCACACCTCTTAAGAAGTGTTGAGGGCCCATATGCAAAAGGTTTGTAAAAATCATATATGTTTATGATTATGTTTTACTCAATTAAACATAGAGAAAACATTTATTTTCATATTTGATTATGGCCCTTTTTATATACATTATAGTGACAGAGATGCTCTTCTGCATACCACTTTTGTAATGTCATGTTGTAATGTAATTTCTTCTCCATTCTGACATTTGGCCTATAAAACATCTGAACATTTTGACCATATCTGCCTGCTTGTATGCATTCAGTTGCTGCCACATGATTGGCTGATTAAATATTTGCGTTTGAAAGCTGGTGCACAGTGTACAATTGTGAAGTGCCTGATATGACTGGGCTGAAGGAATGGCAGGACCCCCCACCCCACCCTTTGCAGAGGCCCAGGCATCCACCCCCTTCATTAAAGATGCATGAACCAGTCTGAGGATCCTTAAACCGACACACCCTGAAGAAAGACTGAGATCCGCACTACTGCAGCCCAACGGCATTCAGCTTTTCCTTCAACAGCAACTCCCAAACATGAGAAATAACCAGTGTACCAGACCTGGGTCAAATACTGTACGTAATATTTGTGGATTCAAATACTTTTCTATGCTTTACTGAGCTTGTCTGGTGTATTGGTTCACATGGCACACTCCCTGCCTTCTAGTCCTCTTGGTTGGCTCAGTCGCACCATAAAATAATTGGGGCAGTACATGACTTGGACCTGGAATAACAGCTAAATAAAAATTCATTATCAATTGAGCACAGAAAAAAGTATTTGAATCCAATGCAATTACATATCTGACCAAGGTCTGACATGCATACGGCCTCTCTGGGAGGAGCGTGGGTGGGAGGGTGGTTTGGTTGGTCTTTGGCGGGGGCTAGATTGCAAGATTGATAGCGCTAATCTGAGCTGCCGGGGCAAGGGAGATGACTGCCATGTTCTACAACTGCCACTATTACCGCGGCATGTGCCGCAGATGATGCCGTTTCGTTAGAGCCAATTACACGCTCTCGTGCCACTCGTGTAACGCGTTACGCCACCCGGGATAAGAAACGGACGCGCGCGGAGACAAGGCTGCCGGACCCATCTCTCCCCCTCCCCTGGTATGGGCTCACCTCCTTATCGCAGCAGGGCAGACTGCACTGCAAAACATGTCTGTCGTAATAAGCATTTTTAGTCTTGTAATAACGACTTAAATCATATTTTCTTAGAAAATATTAGTTGAGTAAAAACTTTCTCACCCCTTCGGCAAATCTTGAAATGAGTCAGATACGTCTCACCTCATTGGCATTTTCTTTGTCTAATTTAGCAAAAGTAATAGAAAGAAAATTTTAAGCCTGAATATAAGATGAAGATACTTGTTAAGAATGGCTTATTTTTAGTTTTTTGGGAGTGTAGTCATAGGTTGCTTGCTGGTTTGAGTCCCTGGTGAGGACATAGGGATGCTGTATGCATAGAGATGGAGAATTGAAGTTGGATACCCAAACGAAAAAGGAAGGACTCTGCTTTTCAGCAAGGCTCTTAACCCAAAAACTGCTCCAGGGTCTTTACCCCTGTCCTGTCTCTCTCACCTTCCCACTTACAGCTGTTCTCTCATTTCTCCCAGGGTGTCCTTCAAAAAGAGAAACTCTTTTCTGTTCTCAATGGACCTCCCCTAGTTAAATAAAGGATAAATAAAACATATTATTTAAATGTAAAAAAATGTAGAAATACAAATTTGCAAGGAGGGTAGTGATGGGCGAAGGCTTTCGGGAGGGGGGTTATTCACCTGCTTCTGTACACGGACGTCACGGAACTGCCCCTTCTGTGTGGAACCTCTGTGATAATCAGAAACCAGATTCGCCTGATTATCACAGAATCCTAAGCTACCCAGGCTGCTCATTATAACCAACTGACCCTCCCACTTTGAGTCCAGTGCCATTGTTGTTTCTCGTTTATAACGTGCGCCATTCCTTCTGTCCGTTTTTTGTCTTTCAGCACGCTCAACAACAACAACATCAGCCTCATCCCTCTCTCCAGCTTCAACCACATGCCCAAGCTGCGGACGCTGTAAGTACCACCCACACAGTCGCTCTCTGAAGCTAGCACGTTAGCACGTTAGTGCGTCTCACGGTCGGCTCCTCGGCAGGCCTCAGGACGGCAGGAATTCGACGCCAGACACCCCCCCACCACCACCCTCCCTGCTCACCGCTTTTGAGCCGGGATGTATATTGCGGCAGGGTCCATTTTCACAAACTGCTCATAACCACTCTGCGCTGGGCCAATACACACATGTTCACATGCGAATATGCCGTAGACCCCCCCCTCCACCTCCGTAACCCGCCCCAGTCGATAGCGGTAACTCTAGCCGTGGAGTGCCAGTCCGCTGGGGTCCTGAGAGGGGATTGGGTAGTACGGGTGTTCAACGTCATCCCTGGCTAAAAAACCCACAAGATATTCGGAGTGCGCGGCTCTGTCGTTGCCATGCATTTGCACTGTAAGGAATAAAACCACAATCAATGAGAGTAATTACACACCCAGCCCGGCTTCGCCTGAATGTTTCCCAACTGCGGCACACCCCCAGTATTAGCAGTGGAACTATGGTGGTTTGGTTATTAATAATAAGCGGTGTGCCGTTTTTTGGCAGGAAATGTAAAGTAAGGGGGGTGTTAGCCGTAGTCTGTCATTCCTCCCTGGCCTTTGGACAGAGAGCCACACCCAGTGTAGAGACAGCCAGCTTCGCTGTGGCGGGTGTTGGCGTAGGTGGCCAGGTTTCCCCAGGTTTCCCTCTCGCGTTTAGGGTGCGGGGGGTGAGGTTCGGTTGGGTCCGCATCCCCGCCTGACTGAGACCCAGCCCCGCGTCTGTAGCCTCGTCGATTTCCCATCCTGCACTCGAGCATGGACTCCCCCCCCCCCTCCCCCTGTGCGGCCTGGCTCCGCCCCCTGTGGCGGGATTGAATTTGGCCGGCCCGTCCGCTCCCCGGGCGGGATCGAATTATCCGAGACGAGGCTCGAGGCTCCCCCTGGCTCCCCGTCTCTTCTGTATTGAATTGTCTGGCTCTAATATCCATGAGATCTCTGTATTGAATTTGCTGCTCGTAAAAACAACTTATTAAATCAAATGTTTAGAGATGTCTGTAATCCATTTAGCGGGGGGGAGGGGTGGAGGAGGTTTTTTTTGGTGGGGGGGGCCTGATGAAATAGCTCTGTTTACCTTCCCTTGCCATCCCCCCACCCCTGGATCCAACCTCCCCTGCTCACTGTCTTGTTGCAGCAGCCATTCAATTAGATGGGATGATATCACCCCGCGTTGCCTCCCATTGAAAAAGGCAGGTGAATAAAAAGTGCAGGGATGACTCCTGCCGCGTTCGGAGCGGTCGTCCGTGGCCGCGTGTCAGTCGGAGGGGGGCGGCGGGGGTACTGATACTCCGCTCCAGGTGCGGCGGGGGGGGTGAAGGTTTTGAGGATACAGGACACAGCCTGTGCCCCGAGCCCTCGGCGTGGGCGGCTGTGTTCGCTCTCCTTCCACTCTCCTTCCCTCTAATCCCACTCGGCTGTAATTAATCCGGAACAACGGGAAGCTATAAACTGGATTTATAATGGGGAAGGCTCCATTAGAGCCACAGTCCCGCTGTTATCTTCGGTGAGCGATTTCTGTCCCTAACAGGATTTGCCAGAAATTTAATTTACAGACTTTGAAAAGGGTACAGTGCCTTTTTCATCTGCTGATGTGATTTTTTTCCCTCCCCGGTCTTTTTCTTAACTCGCCCCTTGTCGGTTAAGCAGTCCTGAGAGGGACAGTGATTTATCCTCACACACACACACTGGGAAAGCTGCCATGCTTCTGAGGACCTTGAGAAAGTGAGGGCGTTGGCTGGAAAAGCCAGTCTTGGCTTGGAGTCCAGTTGGTTTTTCTGCCACTTTTTCTTTATTTACGGCCACCTGTTAATAGAAAAAACGCAGTGTTCATGTACGTTTAAATGTCCACTGAACAATATGCAGTGATGTCATGGCAGCTTTTGGAAGGAACTAATATTATTAGCTCATTGTCTGGGCTTGCTTTCGAGGTGGTTTGCGAGCCATTTCCCTACCGGTTCTTAGCTGTAGTCTGCATCAATACAAGTAACCCCTCAATGACATGCATCTGTCAGACCTGGGTCAAATACGTTATTGTTTTGGATTAAAACACTTTTCTACACTTTACTGAGCTTGTCTAGTGCATTGGGGCCTCTGAAATACTCAAAGTTCTGGTCCCCTTGGTTGGCTCAATTGCACCTGGCAAGAATCGAGCACAGAAAATTATTTGAATCCAAAACAATGACCTATTTGACTCTTTGACTCTTTGACTGCGCAGCTGGGTCCCGCTCGTCCAGCTGTGAGCCGCGTCTGCGCAGCCGACAGTGTGGCGAGGCGTAAACTCTGCGTCCCCTCTCGCAGGCGTCTGCACTCCAACAACCTGCACTGCGACTGCCACCTGTCCTGGCTCTCTGACTGGCTGCGGCAGAGGCGGGGCCTGGCCCCCTTCACTCAGTGCATGGCCCCCGCCAACATGAGGGGCCTGAACGTTCCTGACGTCCAGAAGAAGGACTTCATCTGCACAGGTACGGCCACCTCACACCCTGGGCCTTCGGCTGGAGCTACACCAGAAGCAGTGGTGTAGCGGAAGCTATATGCAGTCTCGTAGCCTACATGTAGTGTCCTACACATGCACTATGCAGCCTGTGTAACAGCTATAATCCTCTATAGTGGACTTGTAGCTCCTCAGGATGAATACATGTCCAATGTAAGTCCAGCCTTAAGTCTCTCATGGGAGGAGAAGGGACATAGAGGATGTAGCACGCTCAAAACACACGTGTAAAATTGTTTTTTTTTTAAGATTTTGTTTCAACACTTTGGTATAAAAAAAAAGCATTTAATTACGGCATTTGTACATGGTTGGCACCACAGTTTTGTTTACTCAGTGTACATCCAAGTATGCCTAATTACTGTAATTGTGTTTGTTCTTGTGAGAATTTTACTGTTAATATTAATTTCTTTTAATTGAAGGATAATTGTTTTGGTAGTGCAGCATTTTAAATCCAGAGCTTAGTTTCACTACTTTGTTTTTAATTTACTCCCAGATGCAATGTAGTGAATACATTCATGTTCACCCTTTGTTTAATAACCCCCCCCCCCCCCCCCTCACCATTGTATCACCTGCTACTGTGCCTCAGTCGTCCCCTTTTAAAATGGCCGCTGTTTTTTGGCACTGGAAACACAGAACCATACCACAGAGGCACCTTGGTGCTGATTATTGCATTGTACTGCAGATTAGAAGAAAGAAACACAAGAACAGTTATCATTTGAAAATGAAAATGTCATTGGACCCGTGCCATCTTAGCTATGTACTTGGCTCATCAGTCGTCAGTGTGCTAATGGCGGATGGCACATCCGCATTCTTTCCCAGTGAAAGCTTGGATCTTCCACTGCAGTCTCCTATAGATTATTTGACATACAGATAAGGAGAAGGACTTGGAGGGGTGCAAGCTTAAATGAAATAAACGTAACAGAGGACATCACCACGCAACACCGTATCGATGTTCTTTATTGACTGGCGGTTCCTCTGGCCTCGGAAGGTTCCAGAAATGGCACGAAGTGACCTTGAGAGAGGCTTGTGTTATCTGTGTGTGGGAATGATTTTGTGTCTCTCGTGTGTATTTATTTTAACCGCCTGATGCGTCCGTCTTATGAATTCTGTTATGTCCATATTCTGGCTCTCCTTCCAAAACATCTGTCAAGCTGCCTGAGCAGTGTTTTTACCAAGCCAGAATTTCGATTTATATTTCTGCTTGTTTGGAGAAGATAGTATATTGTTCCTTATGCAGTTTCTCTCTCCTTTCCCTATCCCTCTTGCACTCCCTCTCTCTCTTACTTTCTTATCTCGCTCTTTCCTTCCGACTTGATCTCCACCTGTATCTCTCTCCCTTTCCTCCTCTCTCTCCTCTTTCTCTTATCCTCTCGCGTCCCCTCTTGATGACTCTCCTTTCCTTTTCCTTTTCTCCTTTTCCTTCTTGTTTCTCAACTCAATCTCAACCCACTCTGTTCTGTCTTCCTCTCCTCCTCTCCCTCTTCCCGTCCCTCTCTACCCCCTGCCCTCTCTCTCGCAGGTCCTGCTCAGACAGAGCCTCGTACCTGCGTGCCCCAGGCCTCGGTGTGTCCGGCGACCTGCACCTGCAACAACAACATCATCGACTGCAGGAGGAAGGGCCTCACCGAGATTCCCGCCAACCTGCCGGAGGGCATCGTGGAAATGTGAGCAACCGCACGCTAACCGCACACACTCACGCATACACTCGCGCACATCTCTTCAGCCAATCAGACGGCTGGTACCGAAAGGGGAAGGGACTGTCCTGCACACAGTTGCCAGACCTGGGTAAAATCCATATATTCTTTTAACTCAAATACTTCTCTGTGCTAGATTGAGTCAACAAGAAGGCGGGGTTTTCACTTTTTGGGAGTATCTCATAGGTTCCAACATACCAGACAAGCTCAGTAAAGCGTTGAAAGGTATTCGAATCCAAAACAATGACGTATTTGACCCAGGTCCGCAGCCAATACCCTCGGCCCGCGCCAAAGATATTCTACCGTCTGTCAGCGTCGTCTCAACGCCCGACGCTCCTGCCAAAGGCTGTACTGTACGTAATTAGCTGCTGACAGCGCGGCGGTTGGCGGCGTATCGAGTCCCGGTAATGGCCGTGCTTCTCCTCCGCTCGTGTCACAAACCTCATTAGTAGCCGAGATCGCGGCATCATTGCTCACAGTGTGAGCGCTCGCGCCGTTTGCAATCAGCTACCCCCGCCACCGCCGTGCTCAAAGACAATTAAGCTCTTATGCCGCGCTGTCTGCGGGGGGGCCAAATCCATCCGATCAATCCCAGCCCCTCGTTTCCATTAGCCAATGGGGTGCCTGGGGCTGCCGCAGAGAGGGTCGGCCATCATCTCCGTCAGAAGCGCTTACCTGGAGTCGGCTTCGTTTTCGTATCGTTTGTGTTGTTGAACCTGTTTTATTTGACGGGCCTGCTCGGTATACTGCCCCATTAGCTAGCCACTCTGTCAAAAATAGTCCAGGGTAAATGCAAAGTTGATGAATGAAAATGCGTTTTTGGAACGCGGCGGGCATTTTCCAAATCCAAATGGCTTGTCTGAGGTCATGGGTTTTTGCATTTATTGCTTTGTGCCATTCCGTGATCGGATTTCCTGTGTTTTTTTCTCTCTATTGGAGCATTTCCATACCTCCTCAGCCAGGGCATTTGATATACATATTGATCGCAGGGATTCCTGTTTGTGCTGTAGGACAGGCTTGTAATTGTTCAGACGTGCTCCGTTTTTCCTTGTTGTCATAATTTCAATAGTCTATGACCTTTGCACGAGGGAAAAGTGATACGTTATGCTAGATGTATTACTCCTACGCCTCCTTGACTACATCCAAAAGCAAATTGAGTTAAATTAATGACAGACTGTCCAGACTTCGCTGGGGACATTTATTATTTAAATATTTCGTTTTCTTAATTTCTTTTGCTTGCCAGACCAGTATGGTTTCCTATGAAGAGACTGGCCAAAACCCTTCTTAAATGGCAGGGTTTGAATGGCTGAATGGATGCCATAGCTCCTCTCTCACGTCCTCCGTCTTTCTCCCCGCCGCACCTGGCGACTCGCTCAGCGCTCGCTCGGGCCTCGCCGGCCCCGTGGCCCTCCTGGGGCCCCGTCCGTCCCGCGGGCCGGAGGATGGATAGCTCCAGTGTGAGGGGACAGCGCTGCAGAAAGGGATGGGGAGGGGGTGCCATCATTCACAGAGATGGATGACCCCCCCACCCCACCCATCTGCAGCAGCATGTGGCCTTGCATCGCTGGACCACTCCCTCGCACCATCCGTCATGCTGCCAATCTCCCCTAGAGCCCCTCCCACTATACTGCAGGGCCCTGACCATTCAGAGATATTGCACACAGCCCTGCAATATGCGCAAAAAACATGGACATTCTAACACGCACACTACATTTTGTTTTACGCAAATATAGCTATTTACGTGCAAGCGAACACAAACTTACTGCACACTATCATGCCCGTACATAGAGATGTGCATTCACACAGCAACCTATGCTACCGAGACAAATTCAAAGTCAAAAGTCCTAATTAAGGTATAAAATTCCGGGGGGTGAAGACTGACAGGTGAAAAACAAGTGAGAATAGGTTAGGGGACTCCTGCAGAGCAGCTAAGATACAGTGTGAAGATATATGTCTTCAGACAGCGGTGGTAATTGAGCAGGGAAGAAGCAGTTCTTTTGGGGATGGAGAGGTCATTCCACCACTGGGGAGCTAAGGTGAAGAGTGAACACCCGTAATACGTTCAAAAACATGGATATACATACGCACATGCATTTTGATTTACGCAAATACTGTATGAACAAGCACACACAAAGTTACTGTACACTAACATGCACATATAGAGAGATGCACTCACACAGCAGTCTCTCACACAGATGCACACACACACACACACACACACACACTTCTACCCCATCCTCAGGGTGAGAGATTGATGGGAGTCCATTTCCCGTGGCTCTGACCTAACCAGGAATAGCCCCAGAGAGGCTAATCTGTCACAGCTCTCCCCAAACCCTGCCCTGTGTGCTGGGGAAAGCAAATCGGTATCACTTCACAATAAGCTTCCCTGAATTGGTATGAACTAATGTAGTTGTTAACTAAGTAACTATTGAAAAGCTAAGCTGTTCTGCTCTGCTTATGTAAAGAAACTGCTCATTTATTTATTAATGGTTAACTAATTATATGTTTTTTCCATAGTTGCTTAATGTATTAGCATTCATGTAACTAATTCATTAGTAATTGTAGTTAACAAATACATTGACTGGAAATGTTAAAAGCAATGTTAATAGCTTAATAGCATGCTTAATAGATGTCTTTTTCCATCAATTCATTCACGTTAACAAGTACATTAGTTAATTCCAATTCACGTAGCTTTATTGTAAAGTGTGACCAGGAAGTCCCATGTCATAAGTAAGGGGGTTGTAGATTAGGAGGTTACCGACATACAGCTACAAGGACACACGGAAATAGAACAGGGCTGGGTGGGTGTGTCAGTGGTAAACGCTACACGTTCATTGGTACAGTCAGTGTGACGGACGGCAGGGGGAGGTGGCCATTGTGAATAAACCGACCTCCTTCTCTCTCCCTCTCCCTGCAGTCGACTGGAGCAGAACCTGATCAAGAGCATCCCTGCTGGGGCCTTCTCTCCATACAAGAAGCTGAAGAGAATGTGAGTGGGTCACATCGCCCAATCAAAAGCTCTCTTTCAAATTAAAATTCAGTTCTTCCTTCATGGCATTTTTGTATATGAGCAAAGCTTTATGGAAACAAACAATGAGGGTTTGCTTTTGAGGTCATGAGTCCAACCAAAAATAATGTTTTGTTTGCACTGCAAAACATAAAAATATGGTACAGACAGTAAAGACCACATCTTTCTCTATCTATCTCACACACTATTGCTATCACCTACAAGGGCTAAGTTAAATACGTAATTAACTTGGGTCCAAGTCCTTTTCTGTGCTCGATTGACCCTAACCAAGAAGACCAGAATGGCACACTTTTTGAGAGTATTTCATCGGTTTCAATGCACCAGACAAGCTCAATAAAGTATAGAAAAGTATTTGAATCCAACAATTAAGCATTTGGCACATGTCTCTCCAGTTGCTACGCATTGAAAATGACTTTAATAAACAGCAGTTAGCCACTCCTGCTGCTGAGATTTTACTCTGGATCTTGTAGACAGACCAGCCAGCTGGGTTTCAGAGCGTCTTCACCGTGACTGCGTAATGAAGATGGAGACAATAGCTAAAGCGACTGGCCTCAGATCAAACCTCGGTTGAGTCATTACTGTATCCTTGAGTCTGTATTTGGGAATGAACTCTTTTCCTCCCCTGTTCTCTTCCAGAGACCTGAGCAAGAATCAGATTTCTGACATCGCAGCCGACGCCTTCAGCGGCCTGAGATCCCTCACCTCTCTGTGAGTTCTGCCACGTGGACACACACACACACACACACACACACACACACACACACACACACGGAAATGCATACCCCAGCGCACTTGTCCCTGGTGATGAGAATGCGCTTTGTTGTACGTCACTCTGGATAAGAGCGTCTGCCAAATGCCTATAATGCAATGTAATACTGTATGAGAGAGAGAGAGAGAGAGAGAGAGAGAGAGAGGAGAGAGAGAGAGAGAGAGAGAGAGAGGGAGAAAGAGTTTATAGGAGAAAATACACAGTTCAAGGTGAAAGTCAGTGGCAGTGGAGAATGATGGTACCTAGGGTAATTGGGACAGGGACAGCAGAGCTGGCCAGAGCAGTATTTGGCTTCAGAGCCGTGGGCAGGTGTTGCAGTGGAAAGTAAATTAGAGGAGAACACAGCAGCAAGACAGTGGACAAATAACTTTGGTTTGCTGCTGATGTTAGCTGACATCTCTGGCAGTGAGAACACAAGAGAGATTTCATATCAATCACCTCGGGATGTGACAGAGACGCCTCAGACACAAAGGATTGTGTGTGTTAATCTGCCCGCCAAAGACAAACATAGATTAATCTGTCTTTGTCTCCTTTCAATAACTGACACTGATAGAAATTGAAGTAGGTGGGAAATTCTTTGCCATTCGTGCTGGGGAATTGATTGATTGAAGATGTGCCTCAGGGGAAAAACATGTTTTTGATAAGCAAGAAGTTGGCAGTTGGATGCGAGTATTACCTTACATGCACTACACACACATACACACACACACACACACACAGATACAGTATGAAGCTTACTTTGCTTGTGTTTGTATCCCTGCAGGGTCCTGTATGGCAATAAGATCGCTGAGATTCCCAAGGGGCTGTTCGACGGGCTGGTGTCCCTGCAGCTGCTGTAAGTTCCATAACGGCTTCTGATGCTTCTGCTGGGGAAGGTCCAGTAAGGTCAAAGGTCAAGGCTGGGCTCAGACAGTAGATATAGAACATTTACAGTATTCCCAGTTCACTGTGGGTTTCTGATTCTTTGAAGAAAGCAAGCACTTAATGATTGTAAATGCACACTGTAAGAAATACATGAATTATACTTAACTGATTGATTACTTGATTGATTGATTGATTAAGTGTTTGATTTATTGAATGGTTGATTGAATGGTTGATTTCTTTATTGATTGACTGATTAGGTGAGTGAAATACAAGTCTCAGTTGGTGAAGTATAATATGATTGCTCTGTCGTGATGTGTCGTATTCCTGGAATGTTATGAATCGTAGGTTTGTAGTAGCAAGATCACTGAACGCTTCTGGGCAACAGGTTCCTTTGCGATTACCGAGAGATGTTTGAGGACAAGGAAGTACAGTATGTCTGTGCGGCTGATATTTTCACTGCACATTTTCTGTCTGCGTGTGTGTTTTTGTGTGCATGTTCGTATTGCCAACCTCTGTGCATGAGTGCGTGTATTTCTGTGCAGTGTGACACGTCATTGTGTCAGCTCCCTGTAATCTAAGCTCGGTGGCAGAGCAGCGGTTCAGTTTCCTCCATTCTAACCTCGTAAAAGGAAGCCGAGCGCAACAGGAGACGTGCGCGTTGCAGCCGAAGCCTTTTAAGGGTCTGAAATGGGCCATTTGGGCTCTGCGCGGCACGCGGAATGAAACATCGCCTTTATTTCTCACTTCCACCGGGCTAGCTCGCGCAACATCATTAGCATTTAAATTGGACCTGATTGCAAAGCATATCTCTCACACCTAGTTATATCGATGCAGACATGGAAACATTGCTCAAACATAATGGCTGTGTTTAATGGTCTAATTTGAGGAGATTTGCTCTTTTTAATGGTGCTGTTTGTGCTGTAGTCCTTTAATGATTTTGTAAGATGGAGGAATTGAGATGCTTTATTCCTATGGTGACTAACGCATCACAGGAGATTGTTAGAGGAGGTGATATAGGTGCGCATCAGCAGGTTGTCATCAAGGTCGAGAACGGCGGATCACCGACGCCGCTGGACGGGTCACAGTTTCCTCTGTTTGTCTTGTCGACTGCATAATGATTCAAATTGCTTGTTTTTTGTAATTAAAGTAAGCCCCAGAGCCCTCTAATGAGCTTAGCGTCAGAGCGAAAAAAGACCCTCCGCCCCCGATTCTGATGCCTTTCCAAACCCGCAATGGGAAAGCGCTCTATTGTTTTTTTCTGGATTTATTTATTTTTATCTCCGGTCCTAATTAGTTCTCCTTGTGAGCAGCCTAACGATGCATGGGCTTTACCCTGCTACAATCCCTTATTAGCATGACTTTTAATAATTAATTAATGGCGGTCGGTTGTTAGCCGGGTTGCAGGGGAGAGGCGTCGGGGATTACGGGGGGGGGGAAAGAGCAAGAAGTCGACAGAAATAGCGCTTTCACCCCGCCCCGCCCGACTCTGACACTGAGTGTCATTAAATCCCAGCAAGAGGAGAAAATGGAGGGAAAAGACTGTAAAATGCAGTTTTCTGACCATAACCCTGTAGTTTTTGTCACTCTGTCCTGTGTCTCTGCTTTGTATCAAACTGTGTTGTGTAAGTTGTCTGTGTCAGCTGCGTACTTAATCTGTGTGTTTTTCAGAATGTGATCGTGTTAACTGTGCTGTATTGGACTATATTGTGTGAGCTGTTTCTGTGTTTTCTGTCACTGTGTTTTGTACACCATTTTTTTTTATGATTTCTGTAATGTGTTGCGGACATTACATTACTGCCATTTAACCTGTCCTATTATTCAGAGCGACAACTCAGCTAACGCAAACCGTTCTCACAGTTTTTCTGCAATGTAGGGGCAGTGTTATAACATTGACAAAACATTCCAGTAACATTGTGAGATCAATCAGTGTTTGCTCGGTGCATTGTATTGTATAGCTGGGTAATAAGCCATCTTACAAACCGATGCATTGTGTGCTGTTTGTGTACTTTTGACTGCACTGTGTTGTGTTGACTGTATTTAGTGGTTTCTTTTACACTGTGCACACCGTGCCTGTAGTCACTGTCACTGTGTAGCCTTTGCTACAGTATGTCTGTGTTTCAGCCACACTGTATTATGTGAGCTTTGTCCGTGTGCTGTGTCCCGACTGTGTTTTGAGAGCTGTGTTTATGCGGTATGTTACACTAGGCTGTCTGGGCTGTGTTTATGTTTTGTGTTACACTGTGCTGTGTGAATTCGTGTATCCTCGGTAGAGAGCACACTGGTGTCGAGAGCTGCGTTTATGTGCTGCAGAGTGAGCCTGTTCCTCTGCTCTCTCCCTCACCTCCCAGGCTGCTGAACGCCAACAAAATCAACTGCCTGAGAGTGAACACCTTCCAGGACCTGCAGAACCTCAACCTGCTCTCTCTGTACGACAACAAGCTGCAGACCATCAGCAAGGGCCTGTTCGCCCCCCTGCGTGCCATCAAAACCCTGTGAGTACAACCACACTGCACCCCGAGAGGTGCCTGCTCAAAGAAAGAGCATGGGCCTAATCACACACACACACAGGCACACACACACAGGCACACACACACCACGTAACACAAGTCTGACTGAAGCACCATCACAAGGGACAGAGTCTGAATGGTGCTGTGTTTTCTGTCTGGGTTTTGAGTACTGAGAGCTTAAGAGAAAGTGACAGTGTCCTGAAACTAAGCTGCTAACACATGCTAAGCTACAAGGGCAACGTCTTCTGTGGTTAATGTTGCCAGGTAGCAGCTGCTATTTCTTCTCTTTTCAACGCTACACTTCCACTTCAACGTCTATCTGAGAGCAAGGCCAGGTGTAAGGTGTGAGCGTGATTTTCTTGTTTGTTTGACTTGGACAGACACCTGGCCCAAAACCCCTTCATGTGTGACTGCCATCTGAAGTGGCTGGCCGACTACCTGTTCGACAACCCCATCGAGACCAGCGGAGCCCGCTGCAGCCACCCCCGCCGGCTGGCCAACAAGCGCATCAGCCAGGTCAAGGGGAAGAAGTTCCGCTGCACAGGTAAAGTCTCCTGCTGCCACAAAATGTCACCCTGACACAAACATACAAACACATACACACACATGCATATACACACTTACAAACACACACGCACACATTCATATACACACATCCAAATACACACACATGCATACGCAAACACATGCACACGCATACAAACACACACATGCACACATGAATATACACACATACAAACATGCACGCACACATGCATATACACACATACAAACACACACGCACACTTGCATATACACACATGCAAACACACAAATGCACATACAAACACACGCACATATATGCGCACACAAACACACACACGCATACATACATGCACACATGCATATACACACATACATGCACACATACATACATGCGCTCGTCCACACACACACACACACACACACGCACACACACATACATACACACACTTGCACACACACACATGTGCCCATACAAACACACGCACATACACACATACATGCGCACACACGTATACACACATACATGTACACAGACACACACACATGCGCCAACACACACACAAACATACATACACACACATACACACACACACATGTGCACGCATGCACAAACACACAGACACAGACACATACACACACACACACACACGTAGGAGGGGAATGAATAGAATATGCCCTGATACTCTCACAGAAACTCCACATGAGTGCTTTGAGGCAGTGGCACACCAGCACAGTGCAGATATCACTTGTCTCTACAAGGTCAGTTCTTAACTGTTCTGACAGCTTGGGGCCCATGGAGAATCTGATCTACTGCTTAATGACATCAAAATGGCTTCACGTCACTGTAACTCTCCTCTCTCATGGTACTACATTATCGCTGCTCTATAGCGTTTCCCAGAAATGTTCCTGACAGAGCCTGCCTTTTGCCCTGTTTTGCTGTCTTTTTGGTTTTAAATTTCTTTCATGTAATATCTTATAGCGGACTAAAGAAAGATGAGCAGTTACTATACTTGGAACTGACTTTGAAGGTGGTTACAGTCTGTCTGAGGATGGTTACAGTCAGTCTGAGGATGGTTACAGTCAGTCTGAGGGTGGTTACAGTCAGTTTGAGGGTGGTTACAGTCAGTTTGAGGGTGTTTACAGTTTGAGGGTGGTTCTAGTCAGTTTGTGGGTGGTTATAATCAGTCTGAGGATACAGTCAGTCTGAGGATGGTTACAGTCAGTTTGAGGGTGGTACACAGTCAGTTTGAGGGTGGTTACAGTCAGTTTGACGGTGGTTACAGTTTGAGGGTGGTTACAGTCAGTCTGATGGTGGTCACAGTCAGTCTGATGGTGGTCACAGTCAGTCTGAGGGAGGTTGCAGTCAGTCTGAGGGTGGTTACAGTCTGAGGGAGATTGCAATCAGTCTGTGGGTGGTTACAGTCAGTTTGAGGGTGGTTACAGTCAGTTTGAGGGTGGTTACAGTTTGAGGGTGGTTATAGTCAGTTTGAGGGTGGTTACAGTCAGTTTGAGGGTAGTTACAGTTTGAGGGTGGTTATAGTCAGTTTGATGGTGGTCACAGTCAGTCTGAGTGTGGTCACAATCAGTCTGTGGGTAGTTGCAGTCAGTCTGAGGGTGGTTGCAGTCTGAGGGAGGTTGCAGTCAGTCTGAGGGTGGTTACAGTCTGACGGTGGTTACAGTTTGAGG